>NC_133330.1:309456588-309792671 GCF_042186555.1 Aquarana catesbeiana | reverse complement strand
TGAAGCAGGCAATACCCCCCCCCCCCCCTTTTTCTTTTTTTTTACTTTGGACAGGCCTGTATCTTATAGGAAAACTTTGTCTATATTAATCAAACACATTGTTAACCACTTCCCGCCCGGCCTGTAACAGATTGACGCCCGGGAAGTGGTTCTGTTATCCTGACTGGGCATCATATGACGTCCAGCAGGATAACATGCCGGCGCGCGTCCGTGAGGGTGCACAGCGCGACGATCGCGAGTGCGGCGTGTCAGTCTGACATGCAGCATCTCCGATCGTGATAAGAAGCCTCTATCAGAGGCTTCTTACCACGTGATCAGCTGTGACCAATCACAGCTGATCATCGCGTGAACCAGGAAGTGCCGGTAAACGGTCAAACGGCGGCTCTCCCTGTCAGAGGGAGGGGGTCTGTGCTGATAATCGTCACATTGATTATCAGCACAGCCCCATCAGATGTGCCAAAAAGGTACCCAGTCAGTGCCCCCTCAGGATCGCCTATCAGTGCCCAATAAAGTGCCAATCAGTGCCATATAGTGCCCACCACAGTGCCAGTCAGTGCCTATCACATTGCCAATCAGTGCCCTACAGTAACACCTGTCAAAACCCCATCAGAACCTCATCATCAGTGCTGCCCATCAGTGCCACCTGCCAGTGCCAATCAGTACCGCCTATCAGTGCCGCCTATCAGTGTCAATCAATGCCGCCTTTCAGTGCCCATCAGCCACTTGTCAGTGCCCATCTGTGCCGCCTGTCAGTGCCCATCAGTGCCACCTATAAGTGTCCATCAGTGCCGCCTATCAGTGCCCATCAGTGCTGCATATCAGTGCCGTCTATTGGTGCCCATCAGTGCTGCATATCAGTGCCCATCAATTCTACATATCAGTGCCACCTTATCAGTGCCAACTCATCACCGCCCATCAGTGCCATCTCATCAGTGCCCATCAGTGAAGGAGAAAACAAAATTTTATAACCGAAATAAGGAAAAACTTTTTTTTTTTCAAAAATTTTGGTCTTTTTTAGTTGGTTTAGCAAAAAATAAAAACCCCAGTGGTGATTAAATACCACCAAAAGAAAGCTTTATTTGTGGGAAGAAAGTGATAAAAATTTAGCTTGGGTACAGCGTTGTATGACGGCGCAATTGTCATTCAAACTGTGACAGCACTGAAAGCTGAAAATTGTCCTGGGCAGGAAGGGGCGGTGCCCAGTATTGAAGTGGTTTAATTATACAGCATAGCAGTTGCTCCGGGATATCTTCTAGAAAACTAGATGATAATGAATTAAAAGTATTGCTGACATCAGTTTTTTATTTGTTAAATGGATTTTCTTCACATGGATTTACATGATCAGTGCCCTGATTACATACCTAAGTGTCCCCTGTGAGGAGATGCCACTGATCGGCTCTCCTCTCCTCACACTCTGTCTACATGTGACTTGCTGTGATTGGACACAGCTGATCACATGGTTAAAGAGCTGCTGCCGTGGCTCTTTACACAGATCGGGGTCGCGCCGTGTCCTAGCAACATGGCGAGGCCAAGATCGGCGCGCTGCGCATCCCTGGGGGCGTGGGAGAGCGGTTATTCTGGGAAGCTGTCATATAACGTCCACCCAGAACGAGAGCCGCACCGCCAGCCGTCATTTGACGGTGGGCGGACGCCAAGTGGTTAAAGTGATACTAAAGGCTTACATTTTTTTTTTTTTTTTTTAATAGCAAACATGCCATACTTACCTGCTCTGTGCAAGGGTTTTGCACAGAGCAGCCCCGAACTGGTCCAAACAAACCATTTACTTCACTAACAGATGTAGCAATTGTATATGCTGTATAACCTGTATGTAACATCAGCTACTGTCCATACAGTATACAGCACTGTGTTCTGGCATCGTCCCTCTCCTGGAAAAAAATCTGGTTGGGCTGCTCAGCCATTCACAGGAAGCTTTGTATTTTCTCAATGAATACAAGGCTTCCTCTGACTGGCTAAGGTAAAGGTTGTGGCGTCATCTGCCTACTTCTCCTCCTCCACCTCCAAAAGTTTGTATTCATTCTGAAAATACAAAGCCTCCTCTGAATGGCTGAGCCGCACTCAGCCCAACTTGATTTTATTCTGGAAGTGTAAGTATACTGTATGTAGCTGGTGTGGCAAAATGTGTCAGTGGGCGTGGTTAGTGGAGTAGTGCTGGCTGAAGCCGCTCAAGACCTTAAACTGGTCAGGTTTGGAAATCGGCATTATGGATGTTGCACATCGCTATCATTGGATAAATTTGTTTGGACAGCGCTATCCCAGTATAGAGGTTTTTTAACAATTATATTATCACAAACATAGGAATCAGAAAATGATAGCAGAGCAATCCATAAAATCAACTATGAAACTGCAAATCAAAGGGTACCATTGAAAAATTTTGATGGGCTCCCCTTTGCTCAGACAGTTGAGTTTAAGGTGATACATAAGCCTCCTGTACAATATACCAAGAATAGCATGCTTCACTACTGGTCAGTAATATCCATTGCACTACTACTTCTGCCAGCCAATCCACGTTCCAAACACACATGGACCTCCTGGGCCCTCCTCCACTCCCAGGCCCCATAACAGCTATCTGAGTTGTTATTGGTGTAGTATGCAACTTTCTTGACAAGAAAAGCCCAAGTATAACTTAATAAAATAATAAAAACCATTCATGCATTTCCAAGGATTATACAATACAGATACACCAGAAATGTAAAAAAAGAAACGAAGTACAGGACTGCAAAGAATATCCTTGGCTTGATAACACTATATTGCCAAAAGTATTGGGACCCCTGCCTTTACACGCACATGAACGTTAATGGCATCCCAGTCTTAGTCCGTAGGGTTCAATATTGAGTTGGCCCACCCTTTGCAGCTATAACAGCTTCAACTCTTCTGGGAAGGCTGTCCACAAGGTTTAGGAGTGTGTCTATGGGAATGTTTGACCATTCTTCCAGAAGCGCATTTGTGAGGTCAGACACTGATGTTGGATGAGAAGGCCTGGCTCGCAGTCTCCGCCTTGCTCCTGTTTACCTGCCTTTGTGTGTTTTATCTCCTGAACGACTCGGCTTGACCTTTGGACTCTCCTTGCTCTCCGCCTGCACCTGACCTCGGCCTGCCTTTGACCTGGAACCTGCCTGCTCCTCTGGTACCTACTGCCCACCTGTTGTTGACCCGGCCTGTGACCCGACCTGCTTGCCCTGCTCCAGCATCATCTGTCGGAGCACCTGCCGGCCTGTCCACTAACCTCTGAACTGTGTACGGACTGTTTGATACAGCTTCTGGGTATAGATATCAGGTGCTCCAGCTTGTCTGCTGTCCGGTTGGTAATCACCTCTACATCATCTGGGACATTAGAGCCGCCCTTCCAGCAACTAACCTGCCAGGCTCTCATACCACTCTGCACTCCCGTGCCTCCTGTCTGCTCTACCAGGGGCCGCAAGTCAGATACGTAAGGGAGACCTTCCTCTGCTCTATCGGGCTCATCAGTCAGGTACGTGAGAATCTGACATAAGGGGCCAAGCCCAACCCCTTAAGAACAACCCCACACCATAATCTCCCTCCTACCAAATGATTTTGAGGAGTGGCCCAATACTTTGGCAATATAGTGTGAATGAGCGAGTTTGGGGTGGAGGAACTTGACTGGCCTGCACAGAGTCCAGACCTCAAGTCGATAGAACACCTTTGGAGTGGAAATTGGGAGCCAGGCCTTCTCGTCCAACATCAGTGCTTGACCTCACAAATGTGCTTCTGGAAGAATGGTCAAACATTCCCATAGACACTCTCCTAAAACTTGTGGACAGCCTTCCCAGAAGAGCTGAAGCTGTTATAGCTGCAAAGGGTGGACCAACTTAATATTGAACCCTACGGACAAAGACTGGGATTCTATTAAAGTCCATGTGCGTGTAAAGGCAGGTGTCCCAATACTTTTGGTAATATATTGTATGTTGTCTATACCAAACAAGAATTGTAGAAAGAAATGATAGGGGGAAGGTATGAAAAGGGTAGGGAATGGGTAAGGAAGAGGGGGGCGTTAGGAGAGTATAAAGAGAGGATTGAAGGGGAGGGAGATAGAGGAACAAGAACACAGAAACAATGACCAGATCTTTGAGATCGCTGAAATATAACGTCAAGAGCTTGTTATTTTATCTTTTAATGGGCCATTCATTTTTATTTTGCTATTTTTGGCTGGAGTTCAGCTTTAAAGAGACAGTGTCACCTTGCCCATGCAACTCCAACTCACCCTCTTATGTAGACATACATTTTACATGGTTTACATGTATATTTCATTACCAACGCGTAAATATTAAGACTAGACAAAGGACCTTGACAAGTTATCAGATAAATGTGAAATCTGAGACCAACACTAACCCCTTTATCAGTCCTCATGAATGACGACATCCTCTGTGTAAACTGAAACACTACATTTCGGCTCAGAGCCATCACTAAGAACATTGTATGACTTTCCGCAAAGATACATCCATCTCCCTTCCGCTTGGCCAAATTAAAGGCCCAAGCTCAGATACTATACAATTATCAGTATTAGAGGTGACAAATTAATAATTAATCCCTCAAGTGTTCCAGGATGAACCCAGGTTCTCCAAGGAAGTGCAGGTGTAGCCATTGGTATGAAAGGGATTAAAGACACGGGCTAAGAAAATAGGATATTTGACATCTGCTTCTCATGACCTCTAAGTGACCCAGGTGAGAACTGAACTGTTAACACTGGTGGTAACCTGTGAGCCCAGCCGAAAATTCCAGGAATTGGATGTAGACGGATCAGCATTAAATCCCCATATTTGTTCACATGGGCTGCTTTTCTAAAGAGTCTGTTTTTTTTTTCCTTCATCATCGACGTGAAAAATGATGAAGATTCACTTTGTTTTCTTTAAATCTCATTAGGGCATAGAAGAGCATTTTGAAGTGCTTAAATGTTTAAAGACGTAGAAGATGTATATTCTCACATATGAAGTTTATTAATGCTTGTTTTATGTGAGGGATTATGCACCGCTTTGTAAATTCTTTCGCTCTTTCTTTCTTTCTACATCCTTGAAGGATGCTATATCTAAACCAAGATCAGACCGGTTTTGGACTAAATAGGACCCTGGACAAGTGTTACCAACTTACCAGATTGAAATTTATTGGCACAACATCCAAAATTTACTGGCACAGTCATGTTTTTACTGGCATTTCCAAAAGTTACAGTTTTAAGTAGAGCTGCACGATTCTGGCCAAAATGAGAATCACGATTTTTTTGCTTAGAATAAAAAGATCACGATTCTCTCACGATTCTCGTGACGTAAAATCTTTCCCATTATACAAAAAAAAAAAAAAAAAATGGGCTTACTTTACTGGTTAGATTTTATTTTTTTTTAAATTCATTAAAGTAATTTTTTTCCCAAAAAAATTGCATTTGAAAGACCGCTGCGCAAATACAGTGTGACATAAAATATTGCAACAACCATCATTTTATTCTCTAGGGTGTCTACTAAAAAAAATATATGTTTGGGGGTTCTACGTAATTTTCTAGCAAAAAAAAAAATTATTTTAACTTGAAAACAACAAATGTCAGAAAAAGTTTTAGTGTTTAAGTGGTTAAACTTTTTTCACTTACACAGGAAGTCTATTTCATTGACAAATTGTTACAATGTTTACACTTAAGTTCAACTGATAAAGAATGTTTTGCTTCTTGGCAGACTGCCCGGTTTTTCTCTTCCTTTCTTTTGACAGCCTGGCTTTAGAAGAGCAGAGAGAATTCTTTGCATAGAAAGAATTGTGAAACACTTTAGTCAAGATCACGATAACGATTCTTGACGATTAATTGTGCAGCTCTAGTTTTAAGTCAAAATTTCAGTATTTAGGCTACAAACAAGTACAAAGTTTAATTAGCCAGGGGCGGCCTATCCATTAAGGGCGCACTGGTGCCGCCCCCCCATCCATGCGTCCGGCCCCTTTCAGGAAACCGGCACATGGATTCCAATGAGGAGGGCCTGTTTTTTTTTAAGCACTGATTAGAGCCAAAGGCTCTAATAGGCTTCGATATAGGATGGGCTCAGGTTGCAGAGAGTGCGCTCCGACCAGGTGTGTTACAACAGCGAATGAACATTCACTATTGTAACACTGATCCTCCTCCCAGCCAATGTGGAAGCCGGTTTTGACACCGCTCACCTGATTGGCTGAAAGGGCAGGCGATCCTATTGGTAGCCCAGGAGGACTAGGGGGGAGCTGGAAGTTGCCATGGAGAGGACATGGAGCCACTGCACCATGCTGCCTGCTGCCTGCCACCCACCGCCGCCGATGGGGTAAGTGCCGGAGCAACCGGCAAACAGCAGGGGGGTGCCGCTCGAGGGGGGTGGGTGACCCTGGGGAAGGGGTGCTGCTCAGGGGGTGGTTGTTTGCCACCCCCCTTAAAAAAAACAAACCACCAGCCGCCACTGATGCTATATCTAAACCAAGATCAGACCAGTTTTGGACTAAAAAGGACCCTGGACAAGTGTTGCCAATCTACCAGATTGAAATTTACTGACATAACTCCCAAAATTTACTGGCACAGTCATGTTTTTACTGGCATTTTCAAAAGTTTCAAAATTACAGTATTAAGTGCAAATTTCAGTATTTAGGCTACAAACAAGTGCAATATTCAATTAGCCATGTGATTTAAGGCAGACATTAAGGTGAAAAACATATTTCTTATATTATTTTCAATATAGTAAGTAAGTAGCTCAGGGACAGGACTCAGGAGGGTAAGAAATTAGCAGGCGCACACACAGAAAATTGACTTTTTACAGTGACACTGACAGCAGTGTGCAGCAGCACAGATGATGATGACACCTCACCGACACGACACGTCCCCCTCCTGAGTCACAGTGACAGTCTCTCTCCATGCCAGGTGGTCCCTTCAGTCCAAACAGCACTGAAAGTCCCGCTCCCGGCTTGCTTTGCTCCCATCCCACAGACCCGCACACGAGGCTCCAGCCACTCCACTTGGCTCCCTTGCACCATGACATCACATGACATGCTCAGGCACTGCCTTCTCCAGACCCGCCCCCCTCTCGTGCCACTGTAGCAGGCACCTGGATTGTCTAAGCTGACTCCAGACCGGAACTGCGCATGCACAGTTCCCAGCTGAGCGTCACAGCCATATTTTTTACCGCCAACTTTTTCCTGTCACTGGCATTTACTGGCAGGAGAAAAGTGCCCATTTTTTACTGGCTGTCAGCAAAAATACTGACAGTTGGCAACACTGCCCTGGTCAGAAATAGAACTGGAAACACTATACCCTATACTAAGCCTAACTCCAGGTTTCTTGTGTCTAAAAAGTTAATTTTGGCCTAGCTGGTCCACAAACTCAGGAATTCCTTTAAACAGTTATAAATGTAGGGTTGCCATCTGTCTGGGATTCACCCGGAGAGTTGAGGTTTGGAATCATGTGTCCGGGTTTCAAACTGCCTGAAACCCGGACACATTATTCAGACTGGACTATGGCCTCCCAGCAGGGTTGCTGGCTGCAGTTGTCTAAGCTGAGAATGTATGTTACACTCTCTAACACTGTCCAAAGCCAACACTAACAATCCCCCCACATACAGATGGGAGAGGAGAGAGGGCTCGATCTGCTCCTCTTCCGCCCACCCCTACCCCTCTGTGTCTGCCCACACTCCAATCCCCGGCACTGTGCCTCAGAAAAGGAAAGTGGGAGCCATAAATTTGAAGCCCAGCAGCCTCAGACACATCTGGATGAGAGGTGCTGACTGCCAAGGGGTGAGTGAGCTCACCATCCATCCCTGTCTGTGAATGAAGTCTCCCCCCTTCTCTCTCCTGCCACTGAGTGAGTACACTAAGGTAAATTAGGGTTCTCAGAGCACCCCTTATATCACAGTTCCCCTTTACACCAGAGGCCAGTGTTCCCCCTTACATCAGAGTCATCTCTGTGCATTAGAGTTCTCAGTGTTCCTCCTTAAATCAGGGTTCCCAGAGCATCCCTTATGTTAGAGTCCCCAGAGTTCTCCCTTACATCAGAGTCTGCAGAGCCCCCCTTACAGTGAAGGGGAACTCTGCGGATTCAGATGTAAAAGGGGAACTCTGTGGACTCTGACATAAAGGGGGACTCTTGTGATTAACTTCATATGATTAGAAATTTTATTTAGTTGCAAAATATATGTATAGTTTATACCAGGGCTTTTTTTCAGGGGGAATTTGGGGGACTCAGTTCCACCACCTCTGACTCAGACCCTTTGGTGCCTGCTCACCACAATCACTTGTAAACACAAAAGTCTGGTTTCTGTGTTTACAAGTGAAAGCTCTGCACTGTGTGTGTAACCCCCATGAACACTGCACTCTGTATGTAATGCAATCCTGATATGTAATGCCCCTTTAAGACCCTCCTACTGTTTGTGAAATATGACCACACCCACTATTTGATGTGATTTGAAGGGTGTGTGTGGGGGAAGGGGTTTTGGGAGGGTCGTGGTTGAGTTCCAGCACCTATTATTTGAGAAAAAAAAGCCCTGGTTTATACTATAAAAAAAAATTGCTGTGAATCGCTAAAGTGTTCAGGTTTGACTTGAAGAAAAGGTGGCAACCCTATATGAATGCCCAGAGGGTAGAAAAGGTAGAAAAGAGCCAGTCCGACCAGCCACTGATCTTTAGTCTGTCTTTGACAGCTTGGCCTTTGTGCTGGGAACTTGTAGTGATCATGCTCAGTGCACATAAATATTGGCTGTCCAGCAACGCATATGTGTGGCACGTGGGCATTAAAGCACACCCTTTTGCCATATATGTGTTGGGCAGTGATGAAAGGGTTAAAGTCTCAAAAAAACCTGGAGGTAGGCTGTAAAGTCCAACTCCAGAAAACAAAAAAAAATTCCCTTGCAGCGGGGCTGTGCCCAAGGTTGCCAATCGTCCATAAATTTATGGACAGCTAGCTACTAAGTCAGTGCAGCAAGAGCAGAGCACAAGCTTGTGGAACCAGCAGACCTACAGCAGCAAAAGGTTCTCTGATGAGTTCACCTGGACCAAGCTGTGTGTGTGAGTTCAGCTGGAGGCTGCTGCTCATCTGCCAGTGCCATAAGAGCAGGACTACTGATGTTCCCAGAAGGGAACCTTGTCTGAAACAGAGGACTTTGTTCGAGACTTGAACTAGGAAGCTAAGCCCTCACCACCAGCCATGATTGTAGAGAATCCCAAAGACATAGCGATGAGTTCAAAATAAGGTGTCTGCAGCATCCCATCTAATCAGGTGTGTCAGAGAACGGAGCCGTTCAGAGTCAAGGCAGAACAGAGAACCCGTCATACCAAGCGGCTCCTCTTGGGCTGCAATCAATCATACTAGTAATTTTCTGGCCCTTCACTGGAAAGCCGTGGTGTGACGTTACCAGCCACTGAGTGTCAGGTTGCCATACAAGCTTACCAAAGCTTGCCGTCTGGTAAGCGTACAGTACATACGGTGGTGGATCTCCTCACATGTTGGTGTCTGTGTAGTGGATTAAACTCACCTTTATTTGTTCCGAACACTTTTGGATTTATTTGGCACTTATATTGTTAATTTTGTATATCTATATGGGTCCATCACGGATCCTCTGACTGTATTTACTCACATATTCCTATTTATGTTATTCACTTTTTGTAGCGCTGCTCACGTTTTTTATATTAAATTTATGGACAGTTAATAAAAATCTGTAAACGTCCAAGCAACCCGCAAAAAAAGATGGCCACAGCACATGCGCAATTCCAAAGCTGGCTGGGCTTGGGCAGGTTTGGGCGGGCTCAGGTGGGGCTCAGGCTGGCATGCGGTGGGTCAGGGCGCTGATTGGTGCCTTTTCTGAATTATAGAGGAAGGAGAGGGAACAGAAGTCACAAGTGGAGCACTGGAGAAGAGGCTGCCTGCCTGTCCTCAGTGCCCCCACTGTTCTGCATCCGATCATTCTTATGGAGGGGACAATGACAGCTCCAACCCCCAGCCAGGCCACACAATCTGTGGGGGGGGTGGGGGGATCACTGTTGTAAGGAGAAGTAAATACAAAAAAAAATCCCCCCTTATATCAGTAACTCCTTTTTGTTCTTAGTGTATTCATTCTGTGGAAGGTGGTCTCACCAGAGTGCCCCCCACATCAGAGTTCCTGGCGTTCCCCCTTATATCAGAGTCTTCAGAATTCCCCCTTACAGTGCAAGGGGGAAAATTGCGGACCATGATGTAAAGTGCAATGCTGCAGACCCTGATGTAAGTGGGAACAATGAATGAAAAGGGGAATGCTGAAGACTTTGATGTAAAGGGGGGCTCTGATGCCCAGAAACCACCTTACATCAGAGTTTCCCTTTACATCTGCAGCATTCCCCTTTACATCATGGACAGTAGCATTCCCTTAGGATCTGCAGAGTTCCCCCTGGCCATGTAAGTGGGAATCCTGCAGACTCTGATGTAAGAGGAACTCTGTGAACTCTTGTGTAAGGGAGGGGGGAGGCTCTGGTGATCAACATCCCCCTTTAAATTAGGGCCCACAGTGTTCCCCTTTACATCAGGGTCCTCAGGAGAAAGTCTGTGAACTCTGATGTAAAGGCGAACTCTGGTGTAAGGGGGGCACTCTGATGTCACAGTGAACTCGTGGAACCCGGATGTATAGGGAAATTCGTAGTACTTTGATATAAGGGGAGACTCCAATGTGACCACAGGGTTCATCCTGACTGCTGCACTCTTGTTTTGTGTGTTACTTACTCCTGACCCCTGCATGCTATACATTATGTTGTACATTGTACATACAGTCTTGACCAAGGTGTTCCCAACAGTTGCTGGTTTTAAGAAAGATCTTTTGAGGTGTAGGAGGGAACTGGAGTACTCGGAAGAAATCCACACAACCCCTTGAGGGATATGCAAACTCCATACAGAGAATATCCTGGTTGGGAGTCAAACTGAGGACCGCAGTGTTGCAAGGCAAAAGTGTTAATCATTGAGCTGCTTCTTGCTGCAGGACAAAGTTAAAAAAAAAAAACTGGTGCTGGGATATGTTCTAGAACTTTTGGGGGTAGATTTTGATAATGCTTGGACACATTCTTTAAAGCTCAACTCCCAGAAAGAAAAACTATATCGCTTGCAGCGGGGCTGTGTCTGAACTGCAAGGGTTAGCTGCTCATTTAGCCTAGGGGAGAGGATAATTGTCTCCTGTCTAAATTGTCCCTATTAGTGTGTATGCATGTGAGATAGGGACCTTAGATTATAAACTTCTCAAGGGCAGGGAAATGGGCGTCCGCAGAACTTTTTTCGAGGGGGGGGGCGCGCTTCGGCAGCGGCGATACACAGTTGCATTTAACCCTTTCTTCGACCGCTAGCGGGGGTTAAAAGCACCCCGCTAGCGGCCGAATAGTGCTGCTAAAATGATGGTAAAGCGCCGCTAAAACTAGCGGCGCTTTACCGTTAACGCGGCCAGATGGCAGTGTGAAATAGCTCTTGAGTTAATTCAGCTTCACTCCATGCCCATCTATCTATTTGCAATGTATTGCAAAACATCTGTTGTGGCCATATTTTGATCTTTATGAAAACAGCCTATACAGTATAGGTTGTTTTCATCAAGATCAAAATATGGCCACAACAGATATATTGCAATACATTGCAATATAGAAATATGTACATTCTCTAGGCTATATTTATATGGACATCATGGACTGGTATGCCTGAGAGATTGAGTAACTTCCATACAAAGTGAAGAAGATATTATAACACACACCACAAATATATTTTTCCAGCAATAGCTCAGCTGTCTAACTTTCCAAGCAATATATATATATATATATATATATATATATATATATATATATATATATATATATATATATATATATATTCTCCTCCTAACTGGCACAGTGGCACTGCAGTGCTGTTACCTGTGGTTCTTCAGTGATGCGATAGCACTGGCAGCGTATTCTCTCTTTCGGCCACTGCACGTACCTGTGGGAGCAGCCGGCGCTGCACCGGCTGGATCGGCATAGCGATGTTACACAGGAAGGCTGAGGCAGCCAATCACGTTCCGGAACAGCCGAGATGTCGAGCAGAGGCCCTAGCAGCAGTCAGAGCGAATCCGATGATCGGGCCGGGGGTGAGGGAGGGAGAGACAGATGTCTGTATCAATCTGTGATAAGTCGGAACAGACAGTGCGACCCGGAGGAAATTTAGACGGAGGGTCGGCATGACTATGGGAGGAACAGGTCGGTAAGAGTTAAGGTTTCATTGAGTTAGTTTTGAGAAAAGGGTAGCTTACCTTATTGAAGCATCAGGTCAGGTGTTCGGGGTGGAGCCGGAAAAGGGGGCGTGGGTAGTTGCACAGGCTGATGGGTAATCATTCCAGAATATTTCCTGTTGGAAGAAGTTCTGTCGGTCCCCTGCGGAGAGAAATACAGGCAAGATGAGTGATTTGGAGGCCTTGTAGGACCAGGTCAGGGCTGCAGCCTCTACACGGGGTCCACTGTGGCTCCAACAGCAGTTACTAGGCATGTTATGGGGTCGGGGGTTGATCCATCTCCTCGGGGATCCCCCCCTTCATCTAAACGCGCTAGAGGGTTCGCCCTCCTGAGCACTTGAGCCCTTCACATACCCCCCGGGTCCGGCGGCCGCACGGGAGCTCCTTTTGGAACCCTTCAGTGTCCCCTGCTGTGCCATCAGCTTCTGGCTCCAGCGGAGGGCCTGGGAGGAATCCCCAGCATCGGCGGGACCTGCGGGGGGGGGACGCTGCTCTCTCTTTCCCCCGCCTCCCCCTCTACAGTGAATCAGGACATGGCGGCCGGCCCTCCTGCTGATGTGCCTAGCAGGAAGCCGGCTCGGCGCGGGACACAGTCGGATGCAGGGAGGGGCGGGAGCCCTGTCCCTTCTGGAGCGGTGGGGAGAGCGGATCGTGTGTGCCAAGAGGTCCGGTACCTGCGCTCGTCGGCGGCTTCATCTGCAGGCTCGGCTCCCTCTCCTGTGTCTGGAACGTCGGCTCGGCGTGGGAAGGCTAGTGAAACAGGCAGCAGAAGGCAGTTAGCGCCCTCTGCTGCTTCTACACAGACAGTGCAGTCGCCTGCAAATAGAGAAAGACTGACAGCTACACGGGGAGTGGCCAAGCCCAATTAAAGGGCTGGCGCTCCCCTTCCACAGTTGGGGGTGCACGGGAACCCCACAGCCCCGGGGCCAACGGGGGCGTGGGTCCCTGCCGTGACCACGTCGGATGGTTTGGGCCGCGATGCCCCCGTCCTCCGTACTTCCACGCTGCCGCTGACAGTAAGCACGGCGTCACAGCGGGAAGGACAAACGGATGCGGAGATTCCATTATCCTCGGCGGTAGTTGAGTCTGCTTCTCAGACAGTGAGGGTCAGTGGCTCGGAGTCACGTAAGGCCAAGGAGTCGGGGGACAATGGGGTTTGTTTGGGTGATAAAGCGCATGGTGAGGTTTATGTGTGCTTCAAGGGTCCGTTAGGGGTGCATCTCAAGCCTGAAGTTAGGGAGAGGATTTGGGGGGGGGAATATGTGGAGATATTCTCCCTCTTGCCACTAGAGAAGTTCAATATAGATAAAGGTAAAGCCGATGAGAGTAAAAAGGAGGAGAAGGAGAGGCGACATTGGCGGCTTATCCCTAGGACTTTTTCTAACTGGCTGCAAGCCTTTGCGATATTGGCCAGCGTCATCGGTGAAAAGGAACCAGAGAATTGTTCTCCGCTTTTTTGCTATTTAGACGCTATAGGGGAGGCTTATAGAGTTTATGGAGGATTGGCATGGCTTCGCTATGATGAGCAGTTTCGCCAGCGAAAAGCCGTTAGGCCTCAGCTAAGATGGGACCATAAGGATATTGGGCTTTGGATGAAGCTCATGGTGCAGGCTCGGGCTTCGAGCCAGCCCTTTCCAGGGGGGGCCGGCGGTTCAGGTGCTGGACAGCCAGCCTCACAACGAAAAAACTATTGTTGGCAATTCAACGAGGGAGCGTGCCGCTTTGGCGCGGCCTGTCGGTTCCGTCATGAGTGCTCCGGATGCGGAGGCTCTCGCGGCTTTGCCAAATGTTTCAAGAAAGGGAAGCTGCAATCTAGTGAGTCCGCTTCAAAAAGGGAGGACGCCGGTAAACCTGTCCGCGATGCTGCCGTACCTAAGTAGGTATTCTAGAAGGGAGGCGGCGCTTTTTCTTGCCAAGGGCTTTGCCACTGGTTTTCACACTCCTTGTTCGTTACTCTTGTCTGGGGCTTCGGTGCCCAAGAATCTGAAATCTACTTCGCAGTTTCCTCAGGTGGTGACGGACAAGTTAGCTAAGGAAGTGGAGCTGGGTAGAATGGCTGGCCCATTCGATCACCCACCCATACCTACGTTACATGTGTCCCCTTTAGGGGTGGTTCCTAAGAAGGAACCACATCAATTTCGGCTGATACATCATTTGTCGTATCCAAAAGGATCGTCGGTGAATGATGCGATTGAGCCTGATTTGACGTTGGTGTCCTATACGTCGTTTGATGCGGCCGTTAGTTGGGTTCAGAGATATGGGCAGGGGGCATTATTGGCTAAGACGGACATTGAGTCCGCTTTTCGTTTATTGCCGGTTCACCCGAATAGCCAGCCGTTGCTGGGTTGTTTTTGGGGTGGGCAGTTTTTTGTTGACCGTTGTCTCCCCACGGGTTGTTCTATTTCTTGTTCTTATTTTGAGACATTTAGTACCTTTGTCGAATGGGTGGTTCGGGAAGAGTCACAAGTACGCTCGGTTTTGCACTACCTTGATGATTTTCTTTGTATTGGCCCACCGGAGTCCACGGTTTGTTCGGTCTTGTTGCGGACATTGGAAGGAGTGGCGCGGCGTTTTGGGATTCCTCTGGCGCCGGAAAAGACAGAAGGGCGTTCGACTGAGATGCAATTTTTGGGTATCATCATTGATACGCAGGCAATGGAGTGTCGCTTGCCGACGGCTAAATTGGAGGACTTGCGACTGTTGGTGAGGGTCTACCTTACAGGCAAAAAAAATTAGGCTGAAGCAATTGCAGTCTTTGCTGGGGAAGCTTAATTTCGCCTGCTGCATCATGCCGATGGGGCGCATTTTTTGCCGTCGTCTGAGTGCCGCTACTTCTGGGGTGCGAATGCCGCATCATTTTATTCGGCTTTCAGCCGAACACAAAGCTGATTTGCGGGTGTGGGAGGAGTTTCTGGCCTCTTATAGAGGTCCTTGTGGATGGCCCCGGTGGTGTCGGCCTTTGATTTCGATTTGTACACGGATGCGGCTGGCAGTTTGGGTTTTGGGGCGTACTGTCAGGGGGCATGGTGCGCGGAGGCGTGGCTGGAGGAATGGCGTGTCGCGGGCTTCTTGAGTAATTTGGTGTTATTGTAGCTTTTCCCGATTGTGGTGGCAGTGGACATTTGGGGGTCTCGATTTCAAAATCGGCGAGTTTGCTTTCACTGTGATAACATGGGGGTGGTGGCAGTTGTGTCTAGTCTGTCTGCTTCATCTCCGCCAGTAGTGCGTTTATTACGTTTTTTGGTTCTTCGTTGTTTGAGCTTGAATTGTTTTGTAAAAGCTGTACATGTACCGGGTGTGGAGAATTCCATTGCTGATGCCTTGTCTCGTTTTTAGTGGGACAGGTTCCGGAAGCTGGCGCCAGCGGCGGAGCAGAGGTTGGTTCCTTGTCCTGCGCATCTGTGGAGACTGGCATTGGAATAGCTGGTGGCTTGGTACAGTGTGGGAACATGGGCGGCTTACTCTTCGGTTTGGCGTGAATGGGACGGACTGGTAAGTTCCGTGGGGGGTTGTGTTTCGGATCAGGACAGGCTTTCACTGTTGTTGTATGTGATTGGGACGCAGTTTTCCAAGGAAGAGTCGGTATCCAAAACGAATCGGAGATTGGCTGCATTGGCTTTTCTTTATAAGCTACAAGGCCTGCGGGATATTACGAAGGATTTCATGGTGCGTCAGGCCATGAAAGGTTTCCGGCGCGGATGCTTGGTAAATGATACCAGGCGCCCGGAGTCTTTTGGGCTGCTACAGGATATGGTAGGAATTTTGCCCAGGGTTTGTTCCTCGCCTTATGAGGTTCATCTGTTTACGGCAGCTTTTTCTTTGGCTTTCTTTGGAGCCTTGAGGATTGGGGAGTTGGTGAGCAAAAATAAACGGGGTACGGCGGGGTTTGATGTTTTGGGAGGTGCAGATCAATGCGGATAGCATTCGCCTCCTGATCAGCAGATCTAAAACTGATCAGTTGGGCAAAGGGGTTTATGTGATGTTATTTAAGGTGCTTCCTGAGGCTGTGTGTCCGGTACTTTCTGTTCAGTGCTTCGCTCAGGTTCAGAAGGGCGTGCAAGGGTCTTTTTTGCAGCATGAGGATGGTTCATCCTTGTCGCGTTTCCAGTTTGTGACAATTTTTAAGCGTTGTTTGTTGACGGTTGGCATGCCAGCTTCTCAATTCAATACTCATTCTTTTAGGATAGGGGCAGCTACGGAGGCAGCACGCTGGGGATTAAGTCCACAGATGGTAATGCGGATAGGGAGGTGGGAATCTGATCGTTTTAAAATTTATGTACGTCCACACATGCTATGATGTTTTCATGATGTTATTTAATTAGTTGCAGTCTTGTTTTGGGATCTATGTTTTTCTTTGGTTGTCTGTTGCAGGTTTTCCTCAAGGCCTGGTGTGGATTCTGGGTGACTCTTATGTCTTCTGGGGGGCGATCAGAGCGGATGCGCGGCCCGAAGGGAGACAGCTTGGAGTTCCCCGGAGTGAAGCAGTATGCAAATGGCTGGGAGTCAGAGGCATGATGTGGGGACGGGTTCTTCCGGAATTCCATTATTATTCTAGAGTGGATAGGCCTCCTGATGTTTTGGTGCTCTGGGAGGGAATGATATGGGGGTCCGGGCAGCTAGGGACATTGTTCGGGATGTTAAATTCGACATTCTGCGACTGATGCGTGATTTCCCTGGTGTTATCATAGTGTGGTCAGACATAGTGGCACGACACACTTGGCGACATGCGCGTTCTGTCGAACGCTTGAATAAAGCCCGTATAAAAGCCAACAGAGAGATAGGACGTTTTGTGTCTCGTCTTGGGAGTGTGGTGGTTTGCCATCGGGATCTGGAAGACTTATCGATTAGATACTGGTGGGATGACGGCGTGCATTTAAATGCGGTTGGAACAGATTTTTGGGATTGCAAGAAGGGGTTCAGAGGGCTCTTCAGGTGTGGAGGGACTCGCTTTAGTGAGGTGTCACTCAAGCTCGCATGGCGGGTCAGGGGGTCTTTGGGGGGTCTAGAATTAAAGCAGTTATTAAAGTTTGGGGGACCCATACAGGGTATGGGATCCCACCTTGGTTGGTAGTTGGTGGTTCTCCCAGGACTTAGGTCCCATGGGAAAGAAGAAATTGGAAAGTCGCAATGTCCTCGAGCCGGCTGGGGCACAGCTGAGGTCACAGTTGTTATTGATCAAAAATGGGACCCCAAAGACCCCCTCCTGGTGTTAAAATTGTTCTGTTTTATGGTTATATAATTTGTTAATAAAGGGCTGTTGTGGCCATTAAAACCCATGTCACGCAGCGTTGTGTGGTTATTATAGGTTTAAGATAAGTGTAAGACCGCAGTTGATGAATCCTATAGTCAAGTACGACCCGGAGGAAATTTAGACGGAGGGTCGGCATGACTATGGGAGGAACAGGTCGGTAAGGGTTAAGGTTTCACTGAGTTAGTTTTGAGAAAAGGGTAGCTTACCTTATTGGAGCATCAGGTCAGGTGTTCGGGGTAGAGCAGGAAAAGGGGGCTTGGGTAGTTGCACAGGCTGATGGGTAATAATTCCAGAATATTTCCTGTTGGAAGAAGTTCCCTCCCTCCCGCCCTACATTTGGTTAAGGGGTTATAGGGTGGGGAAGTATCATTGTGTAAAAACAAAAAAAAAAAAGAAATGTAGAATTAAAAAAAAAAAAAAAAAAAAAATATATATATATATATATATATATATATATATATATTTCTTTTCAAATTTGTCACAACAGCTGGCGGGTCAGGGGGTCTTTGGGGGGTCTAGAATTAAAGCAGTTATTAAAGTTTGGGGGACCCATACAGTGTATGGGATCCCACCTTGGTTGGTAGTTGGTGGTTCTCCCAGGACTTAGGTCCCATGGGAAAGAAGAAATTGGAAAGTCACAATGTCCTTGAGCTGGGTGGGGCACAGTTGAGGACACAGTTGTTATTGATCAAAAATGGGACCCATAAGACCCCCTCCTGGTGTTAAAATTGTTCTGTTTTATGGTTATATAATTTGTTAATAAAGGGCTGTTGTGGCCATTAAAACCCATGTCACGCAGTGTTGTGTGGTTATTATAGGTTTAAGATAAGTGTAAGACCGCAGTTGACGAATCCTATAGTCATGAGAGCAGCCCCAGGCCAGCAGACGTAGAAAAAAAAAACGGCCGCGGTGGCCATTGCGTTACACAGGGCAACTGTCTTCACTCTTCAACACCTTCTTATAGAGGTCGACCGATATGGGTTTTTCTCTGGCCGATGCCGATATTTAGAAATCAGGGCGGCCGATGGCCGATATATGATGCTGACAGGTGGCACTGGTTGGCACTGATAGGTGACACTGGCAGCTGGCACTGACAGGTGGCACTGGCAAATGGCACTAATTGGCACTGACAGATGGCTCTGGATGGCACTAATTGGCACTGGCAGGTGGCACTGGATGGCACTGATTGGCACTGGCAGGCACTGGCAGGTGGCACTGATAGGTGGCACTGGATGGCACTGGCAGATGGCACTGATTGGCATTGGCAGGTGGCACTGGCAGGCACTGGTTGGCATTGGCAGATGCCACTGGCAGGTGGCACTGGCAGGTGGCACTGACAGGCACTGGTTGGCACTGGCAGGTGGCACTGGATAGCAATGGATGGCAATGGTAGGTTTCACAGCTGATAGTGTAACTGTGTGAAACTGTATGGAGAGAGAGAGGGGAGCTGACAAATTCAGCGTGATGTCTGAGGTTGGTGGGACCCCGGGTGGGTGGGACCCGGGGTGGGCGGGACCCAGCAGCTATCCAGCCAATGATTGGGCTGTTTAAGAAAGGGGCGGGGCCCCATACAAGTAGCGGCCCGCCCAGATCCCATTGGCTGGTGTTGGATAGCTGGGTCCCGCCCCCGACATCCAACCTCAATTTTGACAGCTCCTCTCTCTCTCTCTCCATACAGGTTCACACACCGCAGCTCTGCTCTGTCAACAGAGTGTGGAGAAGGGAAGAGGAACCCCATGTTCCTCCTCCCTTCTCCCCGATATATCAGTCGACCTCTACCTTCTTACGATTCCGGGGGGGGGGGGGAATTGCCCCCCATGCCCTATGCTGCGGATGCCCATGGGGCAGGGATGATGTGAATCTACAGTATGGATATTGTCAGTGCTATATAAATGTCTACAATACTATTACTTTTTTAGATGCCATCGACAGGCTTGTAAAATTCTGCTGGTAGGTCAGTTCCTATTGGCTTAGGCATGCCCCCCTCCCCCCTGTTGGCATTTGACTGGCTGCAGTTGAGGACCCAACAAAAGCAGGAAGGGAAGACAGCCACCTGCACATTAGACATTAGATGATTGCTCAATGCCTGCAGTTTTGCAAGCACTAGAACATAAATTGGTGTCTCTGATGCTAAACATCTTTGACAAAAGGTTCTTTGGCCAAGAAATTATACTTGGTCATTGTTCTCCGGGTCTGAAGGTTAAATAAAAAAAACCCAATACAAGCTTTGTTGAATTGTTTGGAAAAAAAATTGTCATCTTAATTCTATAGTCCTTTTTGCCCAAGAGGGCTGAAGGACAATTTTGTAAACTCCATTCACAGACAAAAGACACTTGAGCAAAATTGAGTCCCTCAAGACATCCCCCAACTACTAACAACCCTTACACCAAGCACATCACACCTGCTTTGTCCATTGATGCCTCTCTTGTGCTCTCTGAGGACTGTAAAATCTGCTTATTTTGCTTTGCTGTCTGTTCCTTGATTATAGATTTTCACCTTCACACCTGCCCTTCTAGTCTTCTGTGGTCGAACTTGAATCCTCCAGGGATGTTAGTGGACTGGACTGCTTATCTCTTTCCTGTGGATTTGCCTTTCATTTTTGCACAAAAAAAGCACAGGGGTTGGTTCTTACATCTTCTAATTAGCTTCTCTGCTAAGTTCTGGCTTCTAATGAGAATTTCAGACAGGTATAAAAGACCACCAACTAATCAAGTTAACTATTCATTAAAACTAATAGAAGGTAATTTTAAATTGAGATAGTATAGGTCCTTCTTTTCTTCTATATACACACCCTGTAATCCCCTTTATTCCAGGACTCAGGCTAAGAGAAGGACAGCACAATGTGCCTATTAGAGCCCTGTCGCCTTACACAGTACTGTCAATTTACCACAGGGAGCTAGCCGACAGGAGGAAATTGTAACAAGCAAGCAGCTAGCATTTTCAGAACTAGGTCAGCGTTAGCAGCCCCTCTATTTTGCTGTTAAAGGGTTTCCTAAAAGACCAAGAAGGGCTCAGAAAGTGGGGGGCAATCTCAAATTTTATCAGGTGTCAATATATATAAATCTAACTCTAGCCTTTAATTTTTTTAGCTTCTGGGCTGAGTGGGGGGAAAAGTTACAGTTTTTGTCTTTTATCCCTATCCCCGTGTTAGTGATTTTCTATCACTTCCAGTATCTGAAGCCTCTTTTACATGGACGGCAGTCCCACCGCCTCTCTGAAAAGCTATTCACCACAGTTTGTAGGTTTTTTTTTTTCAGCTGAAGGGATTTTGCATTGAAATACCATGCTGCGGCCATGATCCAAGCATTTTGGATTTGGCGCACTCCTATTGACTTTCATTCGCAAGTTTGAAGGTGGTGCCACCTGTCAGACTCGACGTGCTAAGTTAAAATTGCAAACACCTTGAAGTGAAACATCCATGTTTTGGCCGGAGTTAGACAGTGAAGCATATTTAAACTCAATAAAAAAAAGTTCCATATAAACCTTTACATGCTAGTGTAATTTCAAAAGTAATGTTCAGTCTCCTCAAATCAGCACTTTTCATTAAAATAATATCTGGTGATCCTGCCATGAAGGACCTTGTTTTGGCACTTCCTGTTATAGGGTGCCAACCTCTGCCCACACCGCCTAAAGAGCCACTGGTAGTTTGGGCACACGCCCCTTAGTGCAAACACTTTCAGAAGTCTTTCACTGGCTCAGGAATCAGTCTGGGGGTTTATTTTTGTGGATTTTATTGTGGAATGATGAATTTGGATGGGGATTGGGAGCATGGGATACCCGGTAACGGCAGAACTAATTGAGAACTACTAATTTCCTGATTGCACTTGTCCAGATCTTGACAAAAGTCTAGTATACCTCCACCTGTACAAAACTTAACGGTATTGAACGCCTGCTTGACTGCCCCACAACTGTCCCATAGAATCCCAATGCTGCCTGTGATCTGTCTTCTTCTTAAAGACTAAAGCACTGTACAGCCACTCTTGAAACACTGAGGTCTCCGCCACAGGGTCATTGGTTGCCTCCTGCCACCAGGTTCTTTCCCTTAAAGGATATGTAGGCTCACTCAGCCTCTGGACAACTTAGGCTCTCTCCCACAGCTTCCTTCCCAGCTCTCCTCCAGTAAGCTCTCTCCTGGCCCCCTGGATTCCTGGGATGCTCTGTAAATGGGCCCTCCAGTTAATCCAGAGCCCTGGCATCTTCAGACTGGCTTCTGCCATCGAATGCAAGGTCCCCCAAGAGGGTTCTCCCCGGGGACGGACCCTGGACCCTTCCACAAGCATGCTGTATTGTCCCTCTGTCACTCAGGCTCAGACTATTTATGAGCTCTTCCACCACCTTCTGGGCACACCTCCCCAGGCATTGGGGGAAAACCTTTAAATTTTCAGACTGCAACCTCTGCTCTCACTCTCACTATGTTCCCGAGGTTTCTAGAATAGAGGGGGAGTAGCAGAGCAGCTGCCTAAGAAACCCTGAGCAGCCCTAATCAATCAACCCCTGCTCCACTTATTACAATGGAGCCAAACTAAATTTACCCCACAGCCTTTTCTAAACCCAGGAGGGTGCTACATAATTATTGTACTGTTAGCCTGTTGCATGCTCTCCCAATGGAGACTACAAGGACCCATGCCAATGTTCATTGCACAGTCATTGTCTATTGTTGTCACCACCAGGAAACACACTCTGAGAAGTTCCATGCAATCATCTTTGGCATCCATGTAGACAGGAAGTGCCTACAATAAGATTGTAAGAGATCAGTAGTTCTCATATACAACAAAGAGCACACAGGTATGACAACAGTTATTGATTGAAAACATTTATAAAAATTAATAGCCCAGAGATTCCCTCTACAATACCTCAATCTGATGTCCATCATCATTCAATCCACTTCAATCCACTTCATCTGAGCCCAGATCAGCCTGGAACTATCGCAGCTTGTGAATGGACAGTGAGATGAGAAGCAGCACAGTGATCCATCTGTCACTCTGATTTCTACTTCTATCATCATGCTTCTTGGGAGCACATTAACCGATTGGCTATTTGTGCTGCTTCCTCTCACACTCCAGCTCTGCTGTACAGGGACTGTAAGAGAATGATACCAGATCACATCCAGGTACTTACACTGCTTACGAAAAAAAAGATGTATTAATAAAAGGCTGTTTTCCAGCACAGCCAGAAAACTCCATTCAAAATCAAATTTATTCTATTCAAAAATTAAATTTGAATTTTGGAAGATGGTTATATTAATTCTATTCTATTCTATTCTATTTTATTCTATTGTTTTTTCTATTCTATTTTTTATTTTCTATTCTGTTCTTTTCTATTATATTCTATCATTTTCTATTCTATTTGAATTCAAATTTATTCTATGTGAAATTTAAATGTATTCTATTCTAAATTTGAATTTCATAAAACGATTATATTGTTATATTCTCCCTATTCTATACTAAACTTTTCTAATATTTATTCTCTTCTATTATTTTATTTTCTATTCTATTCTTTTCTATTCTATTCAAATTCATTCTATTTGAAATTCGAATTTCAGAAGATGGTTATATTCTATTTTATTCTATTTTGTATTCTATTCTATTCCTTTATTTTCTATTCTATTTTATTCTGTTCTTTTATGTTCTATTCTATTTTGTTCTGTTCTACTGCATCCCACAATCACCTGTAACAATACTGTATACACTTACATATATTACAGGTTATAGATCTAGAGCTGGGGGGGGGGGGGGGCGGGGAGCAAGAGCTAGCAGGGTGCAATTTCAATTGATCTAAAATCAGATAATATTACACGTACATACAGTACCTTAACCTCTTTAGTTCCAGGAGTTTTACCCCCCATCATGACCAGGCCATTTTTTGCAATACGGCACTGTGTTACTTTAACTGACAATTGCGCGGTCGTGCGATGCTGTACACAAATAAAATTGACGTCCTTTTTTCCCACAAATAGAGCTTTCTTTTGGTGGTATTTAATCACCTCTGCGGTTTTTATTTTTTACGCTGTAAACAAAAAAAGATCGACAATTAACAAAAAAAAATACTGTATTTTTTACTTTCTGCTATAAAACACATCCAATTAAAAAAATATCAAAAATCTAATTTCTTCATAAATTTAGGCCAATATGTATTCTGCTACATATTTTTGGTAAAAACAATCCCGATAAGCGTATACTGATTGGTTTGCGCAAAAAGTTATACCATCTACAAACTATGGGGTATATTTATGGAATTTTTATCTTTAATTTTTTTTTTTTTACTAGTAATGGCGGCAGTCATCGATTTTTAGCAGGACTGCGACATTGCTTTAGACAAATCCGACACTAAGTGGCACTTTTGGGGACCAGTGACACCAATATAGTGATCAGCGCTACAGTGATCAGTCCCAGGCTGCAAAATAGGGTGGGCGATGCAGAGCATTGCGCCATGAGCCCACCCAGGTGTTACAACAGTGAATGGATATTCGCTGTTGCAACACTGATCCTCCTCCCGGCCAATCGGGAAGCGAGTCTGATACCAGTCACCTGATTGGCTGAAAGGACAGGTGATCCTATTGGACACCTAGGAGGAGGGGAGGAGATGCACGGCGGAAGGGAGGAGGAGAAGACACAGGAGCTGCAGCCTGATGTCCACTGATGTCCCGATCCCTGCCACTGCCCCACGTGCCCACTGATGCCTGATCCCCGCCACTGTCCCAATGTGCCCACCGATGACTGATCCCCGTCGCTGCCCGATGCCTGATCCTGCCGCTGTCTGATGTCCATCGATGCCCCGATCCCTGCCGCTGCCTGAAGTGCTCACCGATGCCTGATCCCCCCCGCTGCCCGATGTGCCCACCGATGCCTCATCCCCGCCCCTGCCCGATGTGCCCACCAATGACCGATCCCCGCCGCTGCCTGATGCCTGATCCCCGCCGCTGTCTGGTGTCCACCGATGCCCCGATCCCTGCCGCTGCCTGATGTGCTCACCGATGCCTGATGCCCGCTGCAGCCCAATGTGCCTGCAGCCTAGATGGGGTAAGTGCCGGTGGACCGGCAGACAACGGGGGGGATTGAAGTGCCGTAGGGGAGGGATGGTTGTTTGCCGCCCCCCCCCAAACAAAAAAACACTGATTTATTGGTTTATGTTGTGTCTACAGCTACAGTGTATCAAGGACGCGTGCGTCTGACAGCCAGCTTTGCAACGTTCTCTGCCCAGTTTCATCTTGAGTGACTGCACAGTTTTATATGCACTGCAAAGAAGAAATTATTCTTGATGCGAACGAAAACATAAAGAATCGCCAAAATAAAAAAAATTAAAAATCAGCTGATCTTGTGCCACGATACAAAAAAACAGATCACAAAAACAAAAAATCGTGGGTGGGCTTGGCAAACACAAACATATTCTTACAACATTTTGTAATCCTAGAACCAATTTTCAACTTTTGTTTCAACATGCAAGAACCGAGGCTGGAATCATCTAATAAATGTTTTCTGTGTTGCAGAGTCGCTTTCATTACATAAGACAGATACCGAACATTATCTGCCGTGGTTGTAAAGCTGAATTAAAATGCTTGGCCATTAAAACATTAGAAGAAAAAAAGCCCAGCTAACAATCACTTGGAGCTGCACAACTGTTTTCGTTTACTCCCTTCCAATGAGACCCCGGCCTGCGCTGCCTGCTTTAATTTGTTCAGATACTTTCCCGATTCCTGTTGCCGTTGTCCAATATTTTTTAGATTATGTGTGGCGTGTTATTAGTGTGTGGGAAAACTGAGCCCCCCGCTTAAAATGTGCTCATTGTCTGCCGCAGCGCACTCGGAGAGATTGCGAGAGCCCGGGCGAAATCAATACGCGCAGAAAATACCAATAAAATGAAGGCAATCGGCAAAAACTCATATCAGACATCACATCTGATTAGAGGGCCGTTTCCTGATGAATCCCACGTACCTGCCATGAATTGCATCAAGACAGAGAAATAGCTGTGCCTGGCAAGGGGCCTTTTTATAGCACGTCGCGGATTAGATAACACATGGTCTGCCGCTATAGAACTACAAGTCCCAGCGCAGAGGTTAAACTGTTGGAGGATAAATTATTGTCTATGCTTTTGTCTGTATATGCATAAACTAAATCTGTAAAGATTAATAAATCACTACTATGTAAATGAAATCTTTTGATCTATAGTGGAGTGTCTCTATAAAAGGTCAAATGGCAGATTCACCCAAGGTTTGCCATACGTGTGCCAACAAATTATTTGCCTCAAATTAAATCGCTGTCATAAACTCACAAATCAGTCTCTTCAAACGAGATTAGCACAGGTTTGCTCTTGTCTTCATTGCTAATGTTGGAGTCTGTAGGAGTGACAATTTACAGTGTGAATGTTACATTTGCAAAATGCTAATTATTTCCTGTGGGTACCTGCACTAAAATGATGCCAGAGGTATTACACATATCTTTATTGGCAGACCACATACCAGCAAACATCTGCTAATTTGCAGTAAATGTCTGGCCTATGTGCCAGGCCTTTATTATTATTATACTACAGAATTTATATAGCGCCAACAGTTTGTACAGCACTTTACAACACAAGGGCAGACAGTACAGTTACCATACAATTCAGTACAGGAGGAATCAGAGGACCCTGCTGTTAGAACTTACAATCTAGAATGGAGGGTCAGGTGATACAAAAGGTAATAACTGTGGGGGATGAGCTGTTGGAGAATATGAAAGTACAGTTGTTAGGTGTCGATAGGATAGGCTTCTCTGAAGAGGGGGGTTTTTAGGGATCATCTAAAAGATAACAGAGTAGGAGATAATCGGAAAGGTTGGGGTAAGGAGTTCCATAGGATTGGAGAGGCTCTGGAAAAGTCCTGGAGGCGAGCAAAGGAGGAGGTGACGAGGGAGCTAGAGAGCAGGAGGTGTTTATAACCAGACTCCTATATACCGGTAAGCCTTCTCTCATTATTCCTTTTTCTTTCAAAAATAGCATGCTGAAGTTGTATAGTTTGTTTTCAGTTTTTGCACTCATATTTGTACTGCCAATGCCAATACTGTAGCAAATCTTGAACCTTCAGACCCCAAATCAGCCCCAATTTCTACACCTTCGGATCTCATAGCAGCCTCAGTTCCTGCAGCTTCAGATCCCAGTTCATCCCCAATTCCTGCAACTTATGACCTCAGATCAGCCTCATGTTCTGCACTTTCAGGCATTAGAGCATCCCCAATTCCCACACCTTCAGATCTCAGATAAGCCCAATTCCTGCACCTTCAGATCTCAGATCAGCCCAATTCCTGCACCTTCAGAATTCAAGTCAGCCCCTATTCCTGTACCTTCAGATCTCAGATAATTACCAATTCCTGTATAAGGAATAGCCTGAATGGACCCCTGTTTGGTTCGCACCAGAAATTTCAAATACTGCAAAAGTTCGGACCTGAATAACGAACCAAATTAAAGTCAATGGGACCCGAACGTCAAAAGTCAAAAGTGCCCATTTTAAAAGGCTTATATGCAAGTAATTGGGCATACAATGGTTATAGGGGTCCGGGTCCTGCCCTGGGGGCCATGTATCAATTAAAAAAAAGTTTGTGAAAAACATCATTTTTAAATGAGCAGTGATTTTTTTATTTTTAAAGTAAAGGCATAAAAATGAAAAATTCCTTCCAATCTAGTGCCTGGGGGGGGGTCCCCTTAGTCTACCTGTAAAGTGGCGGATCTTTACCATGTCTAGAATCTGCTGCAGAAATAATTGCATTTATAAAGCCAAAAAAAATGTCATTTTCCCTGCAAGCTGCCTTTAGTTTGCACAGCAACAGCTGGGGAGCCAGTGTGTATGATGAGGCCACAATGTAGTGCACTGGGAACAAGATTAGAGATTTTCTGGATACATTCTGGCGTCACTTTGACTTTGGATAGCAGTAGCAGGTGCGTAAAAATTGGTCTTTGGGTGTCGGTGGCGCCTTCCCACCATAAACCTATAGAGGTACTCTTGATGAAAGCAAGAATTGATCTTGCAGTAAAAAATTGCAATGATATGCACCTGTCAAACAGGTGCAGAAAAATTGGTCTTTGGGTGTCGATGGCGCCTTCCCATCGTAACCCTATAGAGGTACTCTTGATGAAAGCAAGAATTGGCCTTGCTGTAAAAAATTGCAATGATATGCACCTGTCACACAGGTGCAGAAAAATTGGTCTTTGGGTGTTAATTGTGCCCATGAAACCTATACCAAAAACATTCTTCAAGATGAAATGATTGAACACCCTCAAAGCTAGGCAGCCTCAAAGTCCTGCAGAGATTCCACATCCCAAAAAGACTTAATCAGTGACATCGGAATCAGGGGCTTCATAGCTGGTAATCCAGGACTGATTAATTTTTATAAAAGTCAAAAAGTCCACGGAGTCTGTGGACAGACGCGTTCTATGATCAGTAACGAAACCTCCTGCAGCACTGAATGCCCATTCTGAAAGCACGTTGGATGCAGGACAGCCCAACAACTCAATAGCATACTGGGCATGTTCTGGCCAGTGGTCTATTCTCATGACCCAGTAAGTTAGTGGATCGTCAGATGGAAAGCTCTCCATCTCTGTTTTGGCCCCAGGGTAATTGTCCACCATGTGATGCAGACGCTGCCGGTGGGATGTGGAAGCTGACCTGCCCTGGGCGACGAGGACTAAAAAAAATTCTGAAATGTCTCACTTAGGCAGATGCCTTCTCCAACGCTCCTCTCTTGACCAAAAGAAGACTCAAAACTATGTTTTCCACTACACTGTAACCTACTGAAGTCAGGAAAAATGTTCAATAAAATCCTCTTTAATGTGTCCTCAAGAGATTTTATCTTCTGCACTCTCTGTGGGGACGGGATGAGTTCTGAGACCTTCCCTGTGATCAAGGAGGGTTGCCAACCAGTAATCATCCTTTTCCTTTATGCCACATATTCTTGGGTCCTCTTGGCCTCCTTGGGGTTGTGCCACCTCACCTTCAGTTTCCTCCTCTGCTCTATCTGGCACCCAAGTCGCATCAGTGACCTCATCATCATCATCTCCATCTCCTCCATTTTCATCATTACCATTGGAGACAACGTCATGATGACAGTGTCCAAACATGACTCTGACAGTGCTCTGTGCCCTGATTGGCTGAAGCTTTCACTGTTTCAGCCAATCAGGGCTTGCAATGCACTGTTCAGTGCTGCAATACATTGTGGTCGGTTCGGGGGGGCGAACAACGAACGTTCAGCCCGAACTTATACTTGGCCGAACCGTTCGCCCGTCCCTATTCCTGTACCTTCAGATCATTCACAATTCCTGTACCTTCAGACCTCAGATGATTCCCAATTCCCACACCTTCAGATCAGCCCCAATTTCTGCACCTTCAGATCTCAGATCATCCCCAATTCCTGTACCTTCACACCTCGGATCAGCCCAATTCTCCATCTTCAGATCTCAGATCGTTCCCAATTCCTGCACCTTCAGAGTTCCCATCAGCCCCAATTCCTGCACCTTCAGATCTCAGATCATCCCCAATTCCCGCACTGTCAGATCTCAGATCATTCCTAATTCCTGCACCTTCACACCTTGGATCAGCCCAATTCTTGCATCTTCAGATCTCAGATCTGTCATGGATCTGCAGTAATATTCCTGTCTGTTTACCTCTCCTTGTGATCAGCTTAAAAGACTGGGTGCCTCTCACCTGGCTGCTAAAGTAATCTTCCCTCAAGCATGGCTCCAACCCAATCTCTAATTAGGAACACTATATTACCAGTGCATTGAAAGCCAGCCTCACTGATCAATGTTGTGTGTTTGGCTTCTGTGTGCTCCGTACTGTGTGTCCTACATCTGATCCTGTTTACCGACCTTGGCTTGTTCTTGACTGTCATCGTCTGCAGTGTGTTCTTTGACTATCCCTATCTGCGTGTTGCCCTGACCTTTTGGCTTATCTCCTGACTATCCTTGTTGTCCCGGTCTGCTGCTTCCATTCTATCCTCCAGTAGTCTACCGTTAGCGTGAGCTGGGAGACCCTGGGGGCCGCAACCTGGAGCCAGACTGCATCGAAATCCATCCCCACCATCAGGGGCCCTGGTAAACACCTGCTGGCTCTTAGATTCCATGCCCTGGGAAATCTCATGCTCTAGCTCCCAGTGTGATCCGTGTTGGTGCTCCAGAGTACCTGCTTTCCTGAACCACCCAGAGCTCCATCCGCAGCAGTCAGCTGTAGGGTCCACTACCTCAGTGGTACATTCCTGACACCAACGGTGTGCATCTGTCATCTGGCCTCAGGTGACCTGACAAGATCATTCCCAATTCCTGCACCTTCAGAGCTCGAATCAGCCCCATCTCCTGGACCTTCAGAGCTCAGATCAGCCCCATTTCCTGCACCTTCAGAGCTCGGATCAGCCCCAATGCCTGCACCTTCAGATCTCAGATCATCCCCAATTCCTGCACCTTCAGATCTCAGATCATCCCTGAATCCTGCACCTTCACACCTTGGATCAGTCCAATTGTTGCACCTTCAGATCTCAGATCAGCCCCAATTCCTGTGCATTTACACCTAACATCAGTTCCAATTCCTGCACCCTCAGATCTCAGATGACCCTCAATTTTTGCACCTTCAGACTTTAGATCAGCCCCAGTTTCTGCACCTTCAGACCTCAGATCAGCCCCAGTTTCTGCACCTTCAGATCTCAGATCATCCCCAATTTTTATACCTTCAGACCTCAGATCACCCTTAATTCATGCACCTCCAGACCATGTATCAGCCCCAATTCCTGCACCTGAAAAACTCACATTAACCCTAATTTGTGCACCTTCAGGCCTCAGATCAGCCGCAATACATGCACCTTCAGACCTTGGATCAGCACCATAACACACACCCTCAATTCTCAGATCAGCCCCCAAACCCTTCACCTTCAGAAATACAAGGATTTTACATATCTGCTGAACGGTTCAAACAAGGAAGAAGATTGTAGAACAGCAGTGGGCATATGCTTTCAGTGACATTGGGGACATCAGGGAGGTGGGTGGGCTATGGGCAGGCCAGGCTTTGTAATAGACAAAACAAAGAAGGGAAAGGCGCAAACCGCTAGTGCAGTGATGGAAAACCTTGGCACCCCAGATGTTTTGGAACTATATTTCCCATGATGCTCATGCACTCTGCAGTGTAGTTGAGCATCATGGGAAGTTCCAAAACATCTGGGGTGCCAATGTTCGCCATCACTGCCCTAGTGCATTATCCAAGTAAAAATTAAATTTATTAATCTAAAAAGCAACCAATAAAATGCATACTCACAAAGGTGCATACTGTAGGTATACAGCAAGTACATAGAAGGATGACATGAGGTAGAGCATCCAAGTGTTTCTGCAGCCACACATATGCACCCCCTTCTTCAGAGCTGTGCTTCGTAATAGGCAGCCTAGTGAGTTGTCAATTTCAGCCAATTACATACAGTTCAATGCATTGTGGGCCCACCGCAGGACCTGCCGCAAGTTGTCGACCCCCAATTTAACCACTTGCCGCCCGTCATATAGCAAAATGACAGCGGCAAAGTGGTTTCAATACCCTGACCGGACGTTATATGACATCCCCAGGATATCAAGCCGCTGTGCACCCCTGGGGGCGCGCATCGCGGTGATCATTGTTGCGGCACAGACAAGAATGAATTCTGGACAGCCGCACTCGTAGATTTGCCTTGTTTATTTAAAAGGTACACATCAAATTTCAAAGATAACAGCAGATAGGGAAAGAGCTGACGTTAGTGCTTACTCATTGTTGCGGCGTGTCAGTCTGTGTCAGTCACAGCGATCTAGGTAAAGAGTCTCTGACGGAGACTCTTTACCACGTGATCAGCCGTGTCCAATCACGGCTGATCATAGTGTAAACAGGAAGAGCCGTTGATCGGCTTTTCCTCACTCGTGTCTGCCTGCTCCTCTGACAGGGGGGGCCTGTGCTGATTGATTATCAGCGCAGCCCCCCCACCCCCACCCGAGGATGCCCACACTGGACCACCAGGGACGCCACTAGGACAACCAGGGATGTTCACCACCAGGTATGCCACCCTAGACCACCAGGGATACCAATCAGTGCCCACAATGGATGCCAATCAGTGCCCAAAATGGATGCCAATCAGCGCCCACCATGGGCATCACTGATTGGCAGGCATTATTGTTTGGCACTGATTGGCATCCATTCGTACCATCAAATAGTGTACATCAGTGCCACCTATCAGTGCCCATCCGTGTCACCTATCAGTGCCCATCTGTGCAGCCTATCAGTGCCCATCCATGCCACATATCAGTGTACATCCATGCTGCCTTTCAGGGTCCATCAGTGCCACCTATGTGTACCCATCAGTGCTGCATATCAGTGCCACCTATCAGTGCCCATCAGTGCCGCATATTAGTGCCCATAATCAGTGCCCATCAGTGCCACCTCATTGGTGCCACCTCATCGGTGCCCATCAGTGCCCATTAGTGAAGGAGAAAACTTACTTATTTACAAAGTTCTCTAACAGAAACAAAAAGAAAACATTTTTTTTCAAAATTTTTGGACATTTTTTGATTTGTTTAGCAGAAAATAAAAATCCCAGAGGTGATCAAATACCACCAAAAGAAATCTCTATTTGTGGGAACAAAATGATAAAAATGTAGTTTGTGTACAGTGTTGTATGACTGCGCAATTGTCATTCAAAGTGCGACAGCGCTGAAAGCTGAACAATGGTCTGGGCAGGAAGGTGTATAAGTGCCCAGTATGGAAGTGGTTAATATATCACCCATCATGGCTGCCACATATATGTATGTGTTTTGCTAGTCCTATTAACATATTATTTATTGTTTATTTTCCTTCTAACTGCAGTTCTTGTTTAGAAAGAACCTCCCAGAGACTTGTGAATGAAATATACTATGGGTCTATGTTTATGCTTATGTAAGTTTTACAGTCAATAATTTATATCAAGACGGTCCAAATGGCAGAACTCCAAAGCATTTTTGTGGGCTCCATCCTTCCAGTAAAATCTCCATAGACCCTTACTTTGTCTGACATCATCCCTTTTATATGGCGGGTCCACAAGCATGAATTCACAACATGTGTTTCTCCTGAAAGCTTGGACACAACTGGTTTACCTCAGGTTGGAGTCACACAAAATGGCTGCCAGGTTAAGCTCAGCAATTTGAGCTAGCAATTTTTTTACTGTTGGTTTGAAGTAAATAAATTTCTCACACACAGAATTCAATCCACTTAGGAAAAGAATTACACTCAAAGTGTATGTCCAAACGTTTTTTTTTTTTTGGATAGGGTGGAGAAGGATTAGAATGTTTGTTGGAACTTCATTGCTGTCTGGGGCTCAATTGGACAACTTTACCATCATTTGCTGACTGGCAATGGTTTCATCAGGCAGGAAGTGAAGAAATAGACAGCATCACAGCCAAAAATTAGGTTTTGTTTTTTGCCTTTTTTTCCTTTTTTTTTTGCTATTCAGTTTAAAAAGGGAAATGTTTGATGGCTTTTTACCAATTTGGTCAAAATCCATGTTACATTGTAACTATTGTTCAGCATCTATGTGAATTCTTTGCCAGCATGTAAGCCCTGATTAACCACTTGAGCTTCGGAAGATTTTACCCCCCTTAAAGAGGAACTGCAGTCTGCTCACATAATTTGTAATAAAAACATCTTTGCCATTCTGAAGCTTCCCTTAAACCACTTTGCATATTATTTTAAATATATATAGTGTGATTCTGTACTTGTCAAATATGCTGCAGAAATCTCCCTCCACTGAGTCTGGCTGCATCCATTTTAACTGTGGGCAGCTGAAGCTGCTGCCTGTTCACTTCCTGGATTTACACAGACACACAGAGGCACACCTCCAGCTCTGCAGCTCTCATTGGTCCTCTTATGACTCATCCCCCCCTCCCTTTCTGGCAAACTCACACGAGAGTGAGAGAGAGGGCTGTGCATGATGTCATAAGCCTGGGCTAATGACCAGACAAGAAACAGGAAGTGGGCTGTATACAGGGCCGGTGCTACCACTAGGCAAACTAGGCAGCCGCCTAGGGCGCCCGGCCACTGGTGTTCCTACTCTCTTCTCTTTGCAGCAAGCAACTAAGTCTCAGCATCAGCAGGCAGCCGCCCCTCCATTTGCACAGTGTCAGAGGTGCAGCAACCGCAGGGGACTGTGTCTGTGTCTTGACTCCCGAATTAATGGAAGCAAGCAAACATTCATTGAAGGGCGCTGGTAGGCTGCATTTGATGGGCGCTGGTGAGGCTACATTTGATGGGCGCTGGTAAGGCTACGTTTGATGGGCACTGGTAGGCTGCATTTGAGGGGCGCTGGTGAGGCTGCATTGATGGGTGCTGGTAGGCTGCATTTGAGGGGTGCTGGTGAGACTGTATTGATGGGCGCTGCTAGGCTGCATTTGATGGGCGCTGGTAGGCTGCATTGATGGGCGCTGGTGAGGCTGCATTGATGGGCGCTGGTAGGCTGCATTTAAGGGGCACTGGTGAGGCTGAATTTGATGGGCGCTGGTAGGCTGCATTGATGGGCGCTGGTGAGGCTGCATTTGATGGGCGCTGGTGAGGCTGCATTTGATGGGTGCTGGTGAGGCTGTATTTGATGGGTGCTGGTGAGGCTGCATTTGATGGGCGCTGGTGAGGCTGCATTTGATGGGTGCTGGTGAGGCTGTATTTGATGGGCGCTGATGAGGCTGTATTTGATGGGCACTGGTGAGGCTGCATTGATGGGCGCTTGTGAGGCTGCATTGATGGGCGCTGGTGAGGCTGCATTTGATGGGCGCTGGTAGGCTGCATTGATGGGCGCTGGTGAGGCTGTATTTGATGGGCGCTGGTGAGGCTGAATTTGATGGGCACTGGTGAGGCTGCATTGATGGGCGCTTGTGAGGCTGCATTGATGGGTGCTGGTAGGCTGCATTGATGGGCACTGGTGGGGCTGCATTGATGGACGCTAGTAGGCTGCATTTGAGGGGCGCTGGTGAGGCTGCATTTGAGGGACGCTGGTGAGGCTGCATTTAATAGGTGCTGGTGGGATGCATTTGATGGGCGCTTCATTAAAAAGGTGGGGTATACATGGGCACGGGAAAGGGGGTGGAGTCAGGGGTGGAGCCAAGGGGGGGCAGCAAAATGAGGTTTCGCCTAGGGTGTCAAAAATCCTTGCACCAGCCCTGGCTGTATAAGGTATTTACTGGCAGAAAAAAAATGTTTTACTATCCAAAGTTAATAAAACAAGAGCAGAAGATTTAATAGATGAAAAGTTGAAAAAGTGACTGAAGTTCCGCTTTCATGACAAGACCAGGCCGTTTTTTGCTACTTTCACTGCTCTACTTTAACTCGTAATTGTGCAGTCATGCATTGCTGTACCGTAACCAATTTATTTGACCACCACTGGGTTTATTTTTTGTGATATAAATATAATATTGTGATATAAAATATAATTTTCTACTTTCTGTTATAAAACATATCCAATAAAAAAAAAATGTCTTCGTAAATTTAGGCCGGAATGTATTCTGCTACATGTCTTTGGTAAAAAAAACAAAAAACAAAAAAAAAAAACAATCCCAATAAGTGTTTATTGATAGTGTTTATTGATAGAAACTATGCTATATATACTGGAATTTTTTTTTTTTTTTTAAACAAGTAATGGAGGTGATCAGCGACTTAACATGGGACTGCGATAGTGCCGTGGGCAGTCTGACACTAGCTGATCTTATATGTGTCAAAGTAGCGCTATAGATCAAATAATCTGCGAATAATTGCAATATGAAACCGCAAATAAAGTGCAAAAAGTGCAATATGGAACAGCAAACTATAAGTGCAATATGAGACAGCAACTATTTAAACATGCATGTTCCAGTAAGAAACAGTAGTTAAAGTGTCAGAGAATGCAATATGGAACAGCATTCAGTAAATTGCGGCTATACATCTAACATTTAATTGTGCATAAAAGTAACAACAGATATGCAAACAAACACAGTGCATATATAAATGCCCTTATGACATAATGTAAAGAAAATTGTGAAGTCCATAGTGAGATCAAAGACCATTAGCATATGTTCTTCCAAGTCAGGTGTAAAGAGATCCACCACCGGATAGGAATATTCGTCACGCCTCTTACCAGAAAAGATGGGCCAAAGGTTATAATGGCCAAAAGCGCATAAGATGTTAACACAGGCTGGGCGGTCAAAAAGGAAAACAATGGTCATCACTCCACAGTCAATCCCAATTGAATGCCAGGAAAGAAATACAAATCTCCATCGTGAAATCTATAATAAACCTCAAAGTTTATTGAAAGCTTACAGGGTTCACTGACAAGCTTCACAGCAGGGTGGATCAGCAGGCTGATAGTGTAGAGCAAGGAGCACTAGATGGTGCTCGATGGCTAATGCAGATGGATGCTGAGAGTAGCCAAACTCCTACATGTTTCGTCAGCAATGACATCTTCTGGGAGGATGGGCCACATTTTGTGGGAAATGACTAACTGCCACTGACATCTCTAGTGACTTATAATACATATTCACAGACCTTTGATAATATAAAGAAACATTTGGGGAATTTTTTTTTTTAATACTTACCAGAAACGCCCTGTTGCTATGTAGTGCTCCTAATCTGGCACTTCCTGGCCTGCGGAGCTCCTTGTCACTTCCCTGTGCTCCTCGGAAATGTGAGTCATCATTTCCCAGGAGTCTGTGGGCAGTACTGTGATAAAAAATCGCATTATTTCCCGACAGGAAATGATGCAATTTAAGGCGGTTGCCATAACAACGTGGCGGGACCTTCCTCCGTCGCCGCCCGTTGTTATGGCAACTTTCGAAACAATCGGCGCTACGGCATTGCACCTCTCCATTGCTATTCCTGGAAGAGGTATTGATTGGGCTTCACATGCCCGCAACCATCATGGCAATGGCCAGAAGAAGATTTACTAAATTGTGAGTTAAAAAAAAAAAAAAAAAATTATATATATATATATATATATATATATATTATCAACATCCACAATCGTTTTTAATGTTACTAATGCATTATGTTATGCTCATATACCAGAAAAAAAAATAAAACAAAAATGTGGCCGGAACTCCGCTTTAAGTTACAGTATTAGTAGGTTGTACAACTGATATTTAAAGCGGGGTTCCACCCAAATTTTGAACAATATCTGTATGTATTCTCTTCCTTGCCTAGATGCTGACATGCTGTTTAAAAAAATTTAAATCGCCGTAATTACCTTTTATTTTTCTATTCTTCTTTGCACTTCCTGGTTCTCCTCCCATGGGAGTAGGCATGTTTCTAGCCTCTCCCAGACTCATGGGAGCTAGTCTCAGGCTTCCCAGGATGCCACTGAGCATGTGCGGGAATGAGCGGTGAATGCTGGGAGCACAGCATTCACCACATCCAGGAAATAAATGCTTGTGGGCTTCAAATACCCACAATGAAGATGGCAACCGCCTGCAGTGAATAATAAGTTATTCTTTCCGATGAAATCTGACACAGGCGGACATATTACACACAATATGTGAGTATGTAATGCTGAGAAGAAAAGTTTGTGAATGAACTCAAAAAAAAAAAAAGGATAGATAGGTGGACCCCCACTTTAACACTTATGGGTAGAGATGAGCAGAGCATTGGTGTAGCGTCAGGGGTCGCAGGAGTTGCAATTGCAACCCCGCCCCATCTCCAGGGGGCCAGTGCCGCCTCCTTCTTACTTTACACTTTATGTCACTTTGTCACTTTCTGGTGCACAGATTGACTTGTCTCTGCTGCCTCCCAGCTCCATGTCCTTTCTGTCTCTGCCCCTCTGTGAGCTGGTCCAGTCCCCCTCCTTCCTTGTCTCCTCCCCTCACCTCTTGATCCAAGACCGTCCTTGCTGGTCTCTCCTCACCTCCTTCTTCTGTTATTTCCCCCCTTCCCCCTGACCTGTCCTTAGTCATGACAAGGGCCCAGCTGGGGGGGGGGGGGGGTACACGCTATCTAGCTGGAGCCGGTCCAGGTGCCAGAGAGGCTACAATGGGGCAGCAAGTTCATCAAGTGGGGCAAGGTGAGAGTGGAACATTGGGGGGAGAAGAAGGGGATGTGAGAACATTCTACAGTCCAGGACATAGGGCTTGGGGACTTCTACACATTGAAGGGGACTGAGACTTCTCCAGACTCCCCTTGTACTGGGGATATCCCATGTGGCGGCTAGTGACAGGAGCCAGCATAGGGGAGGGGTGAGCCCTGAACATGCTGGGACCTGTAGTATGCAGGCAGCAGGGGGACCCCTGGTCCTGAGTGACTTTAAGGGACCCCAACACTGCCATAGCGTTTTGGCTCACCTGTGCAGCCTTCCTGTTACACCTAGACAGGAGGGAAGGCAGGGCGGCATATAGAGAAACCGATCCACTCCACTTTCCTCCTACTGCCACTGAATACTGGCTTCTCCTCCTCTCTGTCCTGCCGGCATTCGGTGGCAGCAGGAGGAAAATTATGTGAATCGGTTCCCCTATATGCAACCCCCGCTGCCCCTCCTTTTAGGTTACTTTTATTTGTGCTGATTGGACTTTACTTCTGCTGCTTTATAAAAAAAAGTAGCAGCTCTCTCCCGAGCCCCCCTGCTGCATCCATTGCCCCCCGCTCCCTCATCACTGGCTTTGATTGACAGCACTGGATGCCAATGGCTCCCGGATCCCCAGCAAAGCCAGGGAGACCTGGAAGTCAGGGGAGAGAAGAGCTGCAGATGTGCACAGCGCTGGATCGAATGAGGGCTCCTGTAAGTAAAGGGGGGGGGGGTGAGGGGAGAATGCATTAAGGTAAAAAACTTTTAGGCTTTAAAACACTTTAAGCCTGTGTCTCCCTGTACAGCACAGCTCGAACTGCAACAAAGAGTGAGTTAGCACAAACAGCCAATCAGTTCTGCTGCTTTTTTTAATGTGCTAGCATGCTTGTGTGTAGGTGCAGCACGGTGCGCTGGCAGCAAAAAATACATTCAGAGGCCAAGATTAATGAGATCAGTATATTAAAGTGTTACTAAACCCAGGAGCCTGCATTCACTATACCTGGTCTCCCACAGTACACAGAACATGGAAATGCAATTATTTTAGTAAATATAAACTGCTAAATACCTTTTCTCATCAGCAGTATATAGCAGCCTTGTGACTTCTATCAGTGTCCAGCCAATCACTGGTTAAAGCTTATAGGAGGAGTTTTCTGACTGTCCTATGAGACTGAAAGAACCCTGACTCTCTGTCTGGACATTGCTGATTGGCCTTGTGCTGATCACATGCACTTTCCAAAGGAAAAAAAAACTCTCTAGCAATACACACCAAACTGAGCATGTGCAGCCTGACTCCAAAGACTGTGTTATCAGGAAATTATCAGGGGACAGTGGAAGGAGGGGAAGTTCAGAGAAGCCAAGATCAAGCAGCCTTTTTACACAATGTAAAGGATTAATCCCTTAGGTTCCACAGTGAGTATAACAAGCATGCTTTACTGCATATACACACTGATTTTACTGTTGTTGGTTTAGTAACACTTTAAGAAAGTCCCAAAAGCGTACAATCAGGCCCGGCGGGTAGGCCCAGCCCACCGGAGTCACTTACGAGGCCGACAGATTCCTGATAGAATGCCTCCTGATACCTGTTTATTTTTTACTTTTGATTTTTTTCTTGCCAAACTGCAATTTTCCATTGCGGGACAACTGAGAGGTAAGCTTTTGGCTCATGGCTGTGGTGAGGCTTCATGGGCGAGTTTGGCAGGTGGTGGTGCTGTCTGTCAAATTCTGAAGCCCGAGTTAAGAATGCAGTGGCCTCCAAGCAAAGCATTGTGGCCATAGCATGTGTACAGCCCTGTCAAATGTTAGAATTCAAGGGGGGGTGGGTGGGGGTCAGTAAACCACAGGTCAGCTGCCTGGATTTACCCCCCCCCTCCCAATCCCAGCTACCTGTGTGAAAGATGCCTACAGGTTAGATATATATTTACTTGATTATTAATTACTTCCTTTTAGGCTTAGAAAAAGGCACTCCTCTATAACGATGCAATGTGCTTTCCCTAGCTTGAGACTGCAGGAATTTTTCTCCAGTGCACCAATTTTAAGACCTTTTCATAAAACCAGACCTCTGTAACGGAATGCTGAAATCAAAACTGTATCTATCATTTCATCAGGAGGCCGTGTTTACAAATCCATAAATCAGTGCCCCTTAAACAGTCTGAATCTGATCTGCTGTATTTCAGATGATCCGAGGCATTGTGAATTGGTATTTTTTTTTTCTTTCAAGCCGAGTCCCGATTCAATGGAAGTTGTTAGGTGTTTAGTGTGATGAAATACAGGCTGAACAAATGCCCCATTGTTCGCTTAATGATAGGCTTTAGGTGAACAAAACAAGGTTATTCCCACTAAATATTGCTACGCTGCACTGCCCCGGCTTATTAAATCTCAGTGAATGATTCATATGTATCCTAGTATTATAAAGCACAAAAATAGCTGAGCAAGCTCAAGGGTCATTAAAAGAGAAATGACACTGCGTGAGAATGCACAAAAGGACAAAACTCATAAAAAGAGACTTTCCTCTCCTAAGTTGTTCTAGAAAATGAGATGGTTTATTTAGTATGTGGAGTGATGTTAAGAATACACAGTTGACTTTTTGGAACCGTCTCTGTGACAAAATTGCCTTTGTACATTTCACTCAGCGACTTGTTAGCGTACCCAAGTTGGTAGAAGAGAAGGACACTATTGTTAGTAGAGATGAATGAACGTTTCAAACTATGAATCATACTTGGTCCATTAATGGCAAAGATCTCCAAGGAATGTAGACTTGCATGAATAAGTTTGTCTTACTTTAATGCCCCGTACACACGGTCGGAATTTGTTCGGACATTCCAACAACAAAATCCATGGATTTTTTCCGACAGATGTTGGCTCAAACTTGTCTTGCATACACACGATCACACAAAGTTGTCGGAAAATCCGATCGTTCTAAACGCGGTGACGTAAAACACGTACGTCGGGACTATAAACGGGGCAGTGGCCAATAGCTTTTATCTCTTTATTTATTCTGAGCATGCATGGCACTTTGTGCATCGGATTTGTGTACACACGCTTGGAATTTCCGACAACGGATTTTGTTGTCGGAAAATTTTATATCCTGCTCTCAAACTTTGTGTGTCAGAAAATCAGATGGAAAATGTGTGATGGAGCCCACACACGGTCGGAATTTCCGACAACAAGGTCCTATCACACATTTTCCGTCGGAAAATCCGACCGTGTGTATGGGGCATAACAGTACAATCCGATTTTGCATTAAAGCTCATTGATGGCCCAGGATGTACCTGCGGAGTGGTTCTTGTTTTTTATTTTGACATTTAGCTTTTATACCTGGCTACGCCACTCACTATATCCCAGTAACTTGTGATACCTTTATTATTTGAATTACCCTCAAAGTGCTACTGCACCTTTGCAGTAACATTTCTTTTTAACAGTTTATCCAGTCCTACCCCCCAGCATTCCATGACAGTCTTATACTCACCTGTCCCCAATCCAGCCAATATCGCTAGCTTGCTCACACAGCTCACAACATTTTACGGGCCTGGCCTACCTGAGCGTTCTGCGTTCTTCATTTTGTTCTAGGTAGCAGTATTGTAAGCCCAAGCTGGCAAGATGACACACTTCTGGCGGGTGTATTCATGGTACCTTGGGCTCATAGAAAGTGAGTTGAATATGCTGGGTGCCAACCTGGAGGTGGACATATGCCGGATAACAGACTGAAGTGTCTGCCCAAAAGCTGCACAAGGGAACTAGCAGCTCTTGGCCCACGCAAGTGCTCTGCACTCTTCATTTTGTTCTATGCAGCAGTACTCTGAGCTCAAGTCTGCGAGATGACGCAACCCTAGGGGATGTATCCACGGCACCTTGGGCTCAAAGAAAGTAAGTTGAATATGTTAGGCACCAACCTGGAAGAGGACAGACACTGGATAACAGACAGGAGTGTCAGGATCTTGGTAGGAGGCCGTGATGCTGAGAGGGCTCCCCTTGCGGCCGAGTGCAGCACAACCCTGAAGATGACACAGGGATGTGGTGCTCACAGAAGCACGGGTTGCCTGGAAGTAGAAGCCGGTATTGGAAGCTTGATAGAACAAAGTCACTGGAGGCAACGTGCTAAGGTCCAAGGAAGGGGACCAATGAGAGTCCAATAGGAAATCAGAAGCTAGGCTGGGGGGTCAAACACAGTAAGGCAGTCCAAGAACCGAATCAACAAGTCCAGGTATGGGAGACAGAGGAATGCGGAGTCCGTTAGCCAAGCCGGGGTCAGATGCAGGAAGCAGGCAGGAAGAGTCAAAAGCAAGCCGGTGGGTAAAGCCAGGAGGTCCAGAGGAGTGGATAACAAGCCGGGTCGGTACACAGGAGGTCAGGAAAACAGGAATCACAATCACAGGAACACAGGAAGAGCTGATGATAATCCAGCGATGTGGCACTGTCAGTGAAACGTTTAAATAAGCAAGGCGCCCGTGTCACGGCGTGCGCGCACCGTTACGTTCACGCGTTCGTACAATTGCGACGTTGTGCACGCGCATTCGTCCGATCGTGGTGCCAGGCGTCCGCCTAGTAGAGACATTGCACATCCGTGTGCGTTGATGCACGTTAGCGCGACCTTGCCTGTGCTGGTTTGCTAACCTTGCGGGACTATGTGTAGGGATGCGCCTATTTCCCTGACAAGGAGTGACAGATGGGGGAGCTAACAGCTCTTGGCCCAGCTAAGTGCTCTGCACTCTTTATTTTGTTCTATGCAGCAGTACTGTGAGCACAAGCCAGAGTGATGACGCACCCCCTAGTGGGTGTATTAATGGTAATTTGGATTCACAGAAGGCAAGCTGAATATGTTGGGTGCCAACCTGGAGGTGGACAGATGCTGGATGACAGAATAGAGTGTCTGCCCAAGGCTGTGCGAGGAAGCTAGCAGCTCTTGGACCACACAAGCACTCTGCACTCTTCATTTTGTTCTATGCAGCAGTACTATGAGCCCAAATTAATGAGATGATATAACCCTAAGGGATGTATCCATGGCACCCCAGGCTCAAAGAAAGCAAGTTGAATATGTTGGGAACCAACCTGGAAGAGTACAGATACATGATGACAGACCGGATTGACAGATGGGGGAGCTAACAGCTCTGGGGCCACCCAAGTGCTGTGCACTCTTCATTTGTTCCATGCAGAAATACTATGAGCCCAAGTTGGCAAGATAACGCAACCCTAAGGGCTCATAGAAAGCAAGATGAATATGCTGGGCACCAACCTGGAAGAGGACGGATGCTGGATGACACACTAGAGTGACAGACAGGGGAGCTAACATCTCTTGGCCCATGAAAGTGCTCTGAACTCTTCATTTTATTCAATTTAGCAGTACCGTGAGCCCAAGCCGGCAAGATGGCACAACCATAGGGGATGTATCTATGGCACCTTAAGCTCAGTCAGTTTAATATGTTGGATGCCAACCTGGAAGCGGACAGATGCTGGATGACAGACTGGAATGTCTGCCCAAAAGCTTCAGAGGAAAGCCAGCCTCTTTTGGCCCACACAAGAGCTTCTTTATTTTGTTCTGTGTGGCAGTGCTGTGAGCCAAGCCAGCGAAATTATACACCCATGGGTGGTATCCTTTGCACCTTTGACTTACTTTATTTTTTTTTTAGTTTATTTTTTCTTTTGAACTAAACCCAGTGATGAGCTTTAAATGGTATATAAACCCTAACAATCAACTTCTCTTGTGTGGTGCCTGTACTGCACTGTTGCATACTGTTCTGAGGGCTACAGGACCCCACCCATCCATGGTATGTACAAGAAGACCTGGAGAGTTCCCAGTAGGTTTGTTCTGTTCTTGTTGTTTTGAAACTGTAGAGTGATTCAGTGTTGTCACCTTAGAGCAGAAAGTGTTAATTTTAAAATGTTACTAGCAGAATCACCAGATCAAAATAAAGAAAAATTAGCCTGGGAAAAAATTAATATGGCCTCCTCATCTAAGGATTGGTAAACCTCAATATATAACAGTTTCTTGGGGGGGGAGGGTAGCGTTATGAATACAGTAACTATCAGATGAAGGTTGAACATGAGCGAATCATGTGACAAGATGGTGCAAGACCTTTTATAAAGTTTAACAAGTGCATTATTGATAGATTTTAATTTGAGTCACAACATAGAGTGAGGTCAAGGCTTTGGCTATGGTTTCTAGTATAGGTGCTTGGAACACAAGACTGGCTGAACAGAATGAAAGGTCTTTTGCAGGTAAAACATTTCTCATATTTTTTTTTTTTAACTGTTAATATATTTGAGTGCCTGGAGTCACATTCTTCTTACAAAAGTTAAAGATCATGGCAGGGCATGAACATGCTAGGTTAAATCCAGTAGATTCTTCACACAAATAAAAGGAAGATTAGAAGGAACTTAATCTTGGGTGTGGTTTCCTGCCCCTAAAATATACAAGGGGTCAGTGAGAGAGGGAATCTAGAAGTGCCCAATCAAACTTGAGTTATATTTTTTAAGTGGACCTAGTCTTTAAATAAAAAAATTCTTGTTCCAGGATCACAAGAGCACTATCTGCTTTTTACAGTGTTATTTCCTGATTATCTACGGAACTGTTAATAATAAACTTCTAAATATAGGTTGCAGTAATAGCTTTATTTCCTTTCAGCGATAATATGGCTTTATAAGACCTTACCGCATTTAATTGCAAATTAAATTTAAAAAAAGACACACAGATTTAATTATGTATATACAGTGCCTTGCAAAAGTATTCACCCCCTTGGCATTTTTCGTGTTTTGTTGCCTCACAACCTGGAATTAACATGGACAAATAGGACAAAATAACAGAAAAAGTCAATGTGCATAATTATTCACCCCCCCTAAAGCCAATACTTTGTAGAGCCACCTATGACAGCTCCAAGTAGCTTTGGATAAGTCTCTATGAGCTTGTCACATCTTACCTCTGGGATTTTTGCCTATTCCTCCTTGCAAAACTGCTCCAGCTCCTTCAAGTTGGATGGTTTGCGCTTGTGAACAGCAATCTTTAAGTCTAACCACAGATTTTCATTTTCTAATGGATTGAGGTCTGGGCTTTGACTAGGCCATTCCAACACATTTACATGTTTCCCCTTAAACCACTCAAGTGTTGCTTTAGCAGTGTGTTTGGGGTCATTGTCCTGCTGGAAGGTGAACCTCCATCCTAGCCTCAAATCACACACAGAGTGGTACAGGTTTTGCTCAAGAATATCCCTGTATTTAACACCATCCATCTTTCCCTCAACTCTAACCAGTTTCCCAGTCCCAACTGCTAAAAAACATCCCTACAGTATGATGCTGCCACCACCATGTTTCACTGTGGGGATGGTGTTCTTTGGGTGATGTGATGGGTTGGATTTGTGCCAGACATAGCGTTTTCTTCAATCTCATCAGACCAGAGCACCTTCCTCCATACATTTTGGGAGTCTCCCACATGCCTTTTCGCAAACTCAAAATGTGCCGTTTTGTTTTTTTGCTGAAAGTAATGGCTTTCTTCTGGCCACTCTGCCATAAAGCCCAACTCTATGGAGCGTACAGCTTATTGTCGTTCTATGTACAGATAATCCAGTCTATGCTGTGGAACTCTGCAGCTCCTCCAGGGTTACCTTAGGTCTCTGTGCTCCTCTCTGATTAATGCCCTCCTTGCCCGGTCCATGAGTTTTGGTGTGCGGCCGTCTCTTGGCAGGTTTGCTGTTGTGCCATGTTCTTTCTGTTTGGTTATGATAGATTTGATGGTGCTCCTAGGGATCATCAAAGATTTGGATATTTTTTTATAACCTAACCCTGACTTGTACTTCTCAACAACATTGTTCCTTACTTGTTTGGAGAGTTCCTTGTTCTACATGGCAGTGTTTGTTCAGTGGTGCCTCTTGCTTAGCTGTTGCTGCCTCTGGGGCCTTTCAAAAAAGTGTGTATATGTAATAACAGATCATGTGACACTTAGATTGCACACAGGTGGACATCATTTCACTAATTATGTGACTTCTGAAGGTAATTGGTTGCACCAGAGCTTTTTATGGGCTTCATAACAAAGGGTGTGAATACATAGGCACATGCCAATTATTAGTTTTTTATTTCTGAAAAATAGTTTTATGTATATATTTTTCTAATTTTATTTCACCAACTTAGACTATTGTATTCCGATCCATCACATATAATTCAGATTAAAAAAAAATTGTACTAAAGGATGTAATGTAACAAAACAGGTAAAAAGCCAAGGGGGGTAAATACTTTTGCGAGGCACTGTATAAGAGATGTGCAGCAGCTGTGAGTCACATGATTGGCTCTAAAAAAAAATATTTACATGGCTCATTTTTATAAAAGACTTATACAGTGTGCTATGCCTGACTATAATAGAGGGGCTGGCACAGCTTTGCACATTTGGGTTAACAAACACTGTAAGCAAAATTTAAAAGAAACTGTTGTCATTATTTTAGACATTAGTTAAATTTCCAGCCAACAGATGGAGCTCCAAGTTGCTAGCACATGGTTACTATTCTATTCTAAAGCCTAGTACACGCGGGCCAAATATCGAATGTTTGGCCGCGTGTACTGCAGCCGGTCTGACAGAACCCTGTCGATGGGGAATGTCCAAAAAAGGTCTGCCGATCGGCTCCCGATCAGCGCTCACAGCCAATGGCTAAGAGCACTGACTGGAGTGTTCTGGCAGGGGAGAGGGGGCCCCCCCTGTCAGAACACAATAGCACTGAAGGGGAGATTGCTTTACTAACATTGCATAGTTACTAACATTGCATAGTTAGTACAACAGCTCCTTCTGAGCTGTCAGTTTCTTTTGACTCAGCCCTGCTGGGTTGAACGAAAAAAAAAAATAGTGTGTACTAGGCTTTAGCCTTTAAAAATGCTGTTTACAAAGCTCAATAGCTTAAGCTTTAGCTCAAATTTACACATTTGTATGAGTCACTCTTTTGATTCTTACAGTTATTTCAAAAGAGTAACTAATATACCCTCCTTTCTCCTACCTGCTTATTCTGTTCATAAGAGCTGTATGGAATTTGAATCAGAAAGAGACGGTCCTGAAAGCAAATAGCTTTTACTGTGTTGTTTCTTTTGGAAAATCAGTAGGTCAGTAAGATGAACCCTGAATTAAATGGTCTTTGTAAATAAAATATTTTACAAAAACCATAAATATATGTAAGTAAATAGGAAGACGAACTTGTGCCTTGTCAAAATGGCTAAACAAAATGTTCACTATATATATATATATATATTTATATATATATATATATATATATATATATATATATATATATATATATATATATATATATATATATATATATATACAGTGGGGAAAATAATTCTTTGATCCCCTTCAGATTTTGTAAGTTTGCCCACTTACAAAGAAATGAAGGGTCTATATTTTTTTTTTTATCATAGGTGTATTTTAAATGATATGCAGAATTTTCACCAAAAAATCTAGAAAAACACGTGATACAAATGTTATAAATTGAGTTGAAGTTCGGTGAGTAAAAAAAGTATTTGATCCCCTACCAACCAATAATAATTCTGGCTACCACAGACTGGCTACAGTATTTGCTCATGTGGTACACAGATTAGTCTTGTCAATTAAGGCCCCATTCACACTAGCGCGTTTTTTGATGCATTTTGCATTTTGCAGAAATGCACGGGAATTTTTTAACATGGGTTCCTATGGAACATGTTCACATCAATGCTTTTTTGTATCTCTGCGTTTTTGGAAAGGGTCGGGGACTTTTTTTCATGCAAAAAGCAGCGTTTTGCATGTAATGGTTTTCAATGGACAAGCATCAAAAACGCAAGTGCACCGTTTTTGCAGCGTTTTTGATGCGTTTTTGGTGCGTTTTTGGTGCGTTTTTGCCGTTTTTTTTTTTGTAATTTTTTTTTTAAGACTGTAAAAAAAATGAAAAAAAAAAAAAAAACGCAAAACGCAAATCGCGGCAAAAACGCGGCAAAAACGCCGCAAAAACGCTACAAAAACGCTGCTCAAAAACGTGCCAAGCATGAAAAAAAAACCTACAAAAACGCTCAAAAGCAACATGCATAGGTGTGAATCGAGCCTTAGGAAGGTGCTCCTAATGACAACTTGTTATGTGTATAAAAGACACCTGTTGACACAAGCTCTTCAAACCCATCAAGGGAAAGGCCATAGAGCTGTCAAAGCGCTTTAGGGACTTCTGCACAAAGCTGGCATGGGCTACAGGACCATCAGCAAGAAGCTTGGTGAGAAGAAAAATGGAAGAAATACAAAATAACCATCAATCGCCCTCGGTCTGGATCTCCATACAAGAATTTACCTCATGGGGTAAGGATGATCATGAGAAAGTGATGGATTAGCCCAGAACAACACGGGAGGAGCTTGTGAATGATCTCAAGGAAATTGGGATCACAGTTACCAAGCAGACCATTGATAACACAATGCGCCACCATGGATTGAAATCCTGCAGCACCCGCAAGGTCCCCCTCTTCAAGAAGGCATGTGTACAGGCCAGTCTGAAGTTTGCCAATGAACATAGAAATGATTCAGAGAAAGATTGGGAGAAAGTGCTGTGGTCAGATGAGACCAAAACTGAGCTCTTTGGCATTAACTCGACTCGCCGTGTTTGGAGGAAGAAAAATGCTGACTATGACCCTAAGAGCACCATCCCTACAGTCAAGCACGGATGTGGAAACATTATGCTTTTCTCTTTTCTTTTCTCTGCTTCTCTGTTAAAGGTACAGGCCAACTTTGCCACACTGAGGGGCCAATAGACGGGGAAATGTATTGTAAAATCTTGGTTGAGAACTTTCTTCCCTCAGCCAGAACAGTATAGATGGGTCGTGGATGGGTCTTCCAGGATGACAATGACCCAAAACATACCGCCAAGGCAATAAAGGAGCAGCTCAAGAAGAAGCAAATTAAGGTCATGGAGTGACCTAGCCAGTCTCCAGACCTTAATCCTTTAGAAAATTTATGGAGGGAGCTGAAACTTTGAGTTGCCAAGCGACAGCCAAGAAACCTTAAGGATTTAGAGAAGATTTCTAAAGAAGAGTTGACCAAAATCTCTCCTGAGATGTGTGCAAACCTGGTAACCAACTAAAAGAAACGTCTTACCTCTGTGCTTGCCAACAAGGGTTTCTCCACCAAGTACTAAGTCAAGTTTTGCTTGGGGATCAAATACTTATTTTACTCACTGAACTGCAACTCAATTTATAACCTTTGTATCATGTGTTTATGGATTTTTGGTTAATATTCTGTCTCTATCATTTAAAATACACCTATGATAAAAATTATAGACCCTTCATTTCTATGTAAGTGGGCAAACTAACAAAATCTGCAGGGGATCAAACAATCATTTTCCCCACTGTATATACTGTATATATATATATATATATATATATATACTATATATACATACAATATTACCAAAAGTACTGAGACGCCTGCCTTTACATGCACATGAACTTTAATGGCATCCCAGTCTTTGTACGTAGGGTTCAATATTAAGTGGGAGCTATAACAGCTTCAACTCTTCTGGGAAGGCTGTCCGCAAGGTTTAGGAGTGTATCTATGGGAATGTTTGAACATTCTTCCAGAACAGCATATGTGAGGTTCAGGCACTGATGTTGGACAAGAAGGCCTGGCTTGCAGTCTCTCTAATTCATCCCAAAGGTGTTCTATCGAGTTGAGGTCAGCACTCTGTGCAGGTCAGTCAAGTTCCTCCACTCCAAACTCGCTCATCCATGTCTTTATTGACCTTGCTTTGTGCACTGGTCCAAATCATTTGGTGGAGGGGGGATTATGGAGTGGGGTTGTTTTACAGGTGTTGGGCTTGGCCCCTTAGTTCCAGTGAAGGGAACTCTTAAGGCTTCAGCATACCAAGACATTTTGGACAATTTCATGCTCCTAACTTTGTTGGAACAGGTTGGGGATGGCCCCTTCATGCTCCAACATGACTGCGCACTAGTGCACAAAGCAAGATCCATAAAGACATGAATGGGCGAGTTTTGCGTGGAGGAACTTGACTGGCCTGCACAGGGTCCTGACCTTAACCCGATAGAACACCTTTTGGATCAATTAGAGTGGAGACCTTGAGCCAGGCCTTCTCTTCCACATCAGTGCATGACCTGACAAATGCGGTTCTGGAAGAATGGTCAAACATTCCCATAGACACACTCCTAAACCTTGTGGACAGCCTTCCCAGAAGAGTTGAAGCTGTTGTAGCTGCAAAGTGTGGGCCAACTCAATATTGAACCCTACGGACTAAGACTGGGATTCTATTAAAGTTCATGTGCATGTAAAGGCAGGCATCCCAATACTTCTGGCAATATAATCCCAATATATGTTCAGTTTTAAAGGGATGAGGTGGCAACTGTAGACACACTCCTAAACCTTGTGGACAGCCTTCCCAGAAGAGTTGAAGCTGTTATAGCTGCAAAGGGTGGGCCAACTCAATATTGAACTCTACGGACTAAGACTGGGATGTCATTAAAGCGGCATTCCACCCAAAAATGGAACTTCCGCTTTAAAGGTAGGCGACCCCCTGACATGCCACATTTGGCATGTAATTTTTTTTGGGGGGAGAGGATTCCGGCGCACCAGAAGGGAGATCACCTCTCCCCCCTCCCTCTCGGCAATCATCATCTGTTATAGCTGCAAAGGGTGGGCCAACTCAATATTGAACCCTACAGACTAATGCCCCGTACACACGGTCGGATTTTCCGATGGAAAATGTCCGATCGGAGAGTGTTGTCGGAAATTCCGACCGTGTGTGGGCTCCATCGGACATTTTCCATCGGATTTTCCAACACACAAAGTTGGAGAGCAGGAGATAAAATTTTCCAACAACAAAATCCGTTGTTGGAAATTCCGATCGCGTGTACACAAATCCGACGGACAAAGTGCCACGCATGCTCAGAATAAATAAAGATATGAAAGCTATTGGCCACTTCCCCGTTTAAAGTCCTGACGTACGTGTTTTACGTCACCGCGTTTAGAACGATCGGATTTTCCGCCAACTTTGTGTGACCGTGTGTATGCAAGACAAGTTTGAGCCAACATCCGTCGGAAAAAATCCTAGGATTTTGTTGTCGGAATGTCCGAACAAAGTCCGACCATGTGTACGCCCTATAAGACTGGGATGCCATTAAAGCTCATGTGTGTGTAAAGACAGGTGTCCCAATAATTTTGGTAATATAGTGTATATCTATATATAGATAGATATATCCATATGTAGATATATATCTATATATATACATATTTCAGTTACATAGATACAGTATCTAAAAAATAAAATAAAATGACTAGTTTTTGTTCCATTCCGCTATCTAATATCTGTGCAGCTTTCGGAGGCTCCAGCACAACGGGATATCGCTGCTAATGATAGGATCACTTTATCCTTCTAAGCACAGGGTTTGGAGAACCTGTTTAAAGAACAAAGCCTTATTTCTGAACAATTATGTAAACAAAGTGGATTAGTGAGAATTGGCACCTTGTTGGGCTGATGTGCTCTCTATGCCAGCCTGGCTGATCAGATGTATTGTTTCTTCTGTCTAGAATCAGGCAGAAGCTGGTCACACAATGCCGGCGCTCTCACGTGGCATTTTGTGGGATTATGGAAAGTGCAGGCACGGTGCAATCCTATTAATCCTTTTCTGCAAACTTTCTCCTACAAAGCACATTCAGCCATGATGACTGATGGCTTATGTTGCGGGCTAATAGGGGATGTTAAATGTTATCAGTTTGTATATATTACAGTGTATGTTACCCATGTTGCCGTTGGATGATGCTCTGAAATTCACAGTTCAGCAAGGTTCAGCTTCCCAAAACAATTTCCACTGACAAATGACTTTTACAATTAAGGGAGACGTTAACGTATTTATTTGCCTAAGCTGCCAGCCGCGGAGATATTGTGCTGTTTTCGAACACAAAAAAAGTCATTGTATTTAAAAATAATAGGTTCCCTGTCTGTAATTGTTTGTGTATTTTCCTTTTCTATGCATGTTCGGTGGAACATGGCAGAATCTTAATGTAGATGTTAACAAAGCACTAAATCCTCATAAAAGCGTTTACATGTTAAAGTCATTTAAAAAGTCATTTACATTATTTTTATATGTGCAACTGGTATTAAAATAATAGCTAATAGCCGGTGATCCTGCCGTGAAGGTCCTTCTTCAAGCACTTCCTGTTACAGACGTCCTGTAGTGGGGACACACTCAGGCAGACTTAACTCTTTCTGTGCATGGTCAGGCTTCCTTGTGGCACCTTACGATTGCATATTATGGGTCCTCCCATGTTCACTCCGGAACATCATCATGGGAGAGGTCCAGCCTGGCCTGACCGAAAATCCAGACCACCCTCCTTATCTCCTAGGGCGATCATGTGACTACGGAGATTGGCTGCCACATTGGTCACATGATCAAAGTCAGTCCACCTGGCTACCGATCCTTAGTAGGGATCAAGAGCTGTCTTCGACAGCTTGGTCTCTGTGCTGGGAGCGTGCAGTGAGTTCGCTTTCAGTACAGAAACATCTGCTAACAAGACCCCTATGCGATAACATTGGGCAGATGACAGGCCTTTTTAATGGAGTCATCATGGGTCTATGAGATCCTCAATGCCTCATCTGCCTTCCAATAAAGCTAATCAAGCACAGTTTGTGCTTAATTTGGCACTTATCCAAGCACAGCAGCCTTATTGAGCTATCAGGGATTTATTAGACCCCTAATGTCTCCCCTGCCTTCTGATGTAGCTTGAATAGCTGCTTCACCAGGCACAGCAGCCAAGGAGAGCTGAGCACTTTCAGCTTCATTGAAACCAGTAGGGGGTCCAGCGGAAATACAGTATTCTGCCCACATTGTAAAAGCACAGCAGCCAGGTCTTTCTTATGGAGTCACAAGGGGTCTAAAAGACCTTCAATATCACCCCTGCCTTCCAAGCCAGCTAATCAAGCACAGATTGTTCTTGATTAGCTGCTCCCCTAGGCACATCAGCCAGATCTTCTTATGGTGTTATCAGGGGTCTATTAGACCCCCAATGCTGCTAGTCAAGCACAGATCACGCTTGACTAGCAGCTCCCCCAAGCACAGCAGCCATGCGTTCTTATGGAGTCACCAGGAGTCTATAAGACCCTCAATGTCTCCCCTGCCTTCCAATACAGCTAATCAAGCACAGATTGTGTTTTATTAGCTGCTTCCCTAAGCACAGCAGCCAGGTCTTTTTATGGGTTCATCAAGGTTCTTTTAGACCCCTAATGTCTCCCCTCCTTCCAATGCAGCTGATCAAGCACAGATAATGCTTGATTAGCTGCTTCCTCAGGCACAGCAGCTGGGGAGACCTGAGTGCTTCCAGCTTCTTTAAAAGCAGAGGTGATTATGGAACCAGTGGGGGGTCCAGCAGGAATGCAGCACTCTGCCCACACTGTAAAAGTGTTCTACACCCACCCAGATCACTTCTACATTAGAGCCCTTGCACACTGGGGCGGGAGCGGCGTCGGCGGTAAAACGCTGCTATTATTAGCGGCGTTTTACCGTCGGTATTCGGCCGCTAGCGGGGCGGTTTTACCCCCCGCTAGCGACCGAGAAAGGGTTAAATACCACCGCAAAGCGCCTCTGCAGAGGCGCTTTGCCGGCGGTATAGCCGCGCCGTCCCATTGATTTCAATGGGCAGGAGCGGTAAAGAAGCGGTATACACTCCGCTCCTTCACCGCTCCGAAGATGCTGCTGGCAGGACTTTTTTTACCATCCTGCCAGTGCACCGCTCCAGTGTGAAAGCCCTCGGAGCTTTCACACTGGATACACAGCAGCGGCACTTTCAGGTCGGTTTGCAGGCGCTATTATTAGCGCAATAGCGCCTGGAAACCGCCCCAGTGTGCAAGGGCTCTTACAGCTGGGAGTCAACAGTAGAAAATAAAAACAAGTCTATGGCTGCAGCCATGAGCTTGTTGTACTGTAAACCCTTCACACTCTGTAGTACATTCAGACAGGTGAAGTGGTGGTTAAAGGAGCTAACCCACATTGCACAGGGTGACAGGACTCCAAGTTGTGTTTCCACATTGTGGCCGCAGTTTCCAATGAAGTCTATAAGTGACATTCCTTCAAACATTACATACTGTAGGTGCAACCCACTGATGTCACTAGAGAGAAACCTACAGTACCATAAGAAATGCCATGTAGCCAAAAAAGTTTTGGCTGGACATATAGTTTAAAGCTGACTGTCTCCAGCCTTCCCTTCAGTCTTGCACAGTTGTACAGGCTCCTCTTTTGTACTGAAATTTCTTAAACTGCTTAAACTGCACACTGTGGGCTTCCCAAGGTGTACATTAGAAGTTTTAGCAAGTAAAACTCACTCATCCATGTCTTTATGGACCTTGCTTTGTGCCCTGGTATGCAGTTGTGTTTACAACAGGAAGAGGCCATCCCCAAACTGTTCCCACAAAGTTGGGAGCATGAACGCCTTCAAAGTTCTGAAGAACTAAGGGGACAAGCTAGTGGTTAGCACTCTTACCTAGCAGCAATAAGGTCGCTGGTTCAAATCCTGACCATGACACCCTCTGCCTGGAGTTTGTATGTTCTCCCTGTGCCTGTGTGGGTTTCCTCCAGATACTCCAGTTTCCTCCCATACTCCAAAGACATGCTGGTAGGTTAATCAGATCCTGGCTATAAATTGGCCCTAGTATGTGTATACATGTATGTTTTTGTAAGCGTGTCGGGACCCTACGGGGTAAAGGACCACGCTATATCAAGATGCAACTCAACTCAACACCTAAAAGGAACCCCACACCATAATCCCTTGACTGGCCTGCAGAGAGTTCTGACCTCAACACGATAGAACATCTTTGGGATGAGTTAGAGTGGAGATTGCGAGCCAGGCCTTCTCGTCCAACATCAGTGCCTGACCACACAAATGCTCTTCTGGAAGAAAGGTCAAACATTCACATAGACACACTTAGGCTGCTTTCACACTGGAGACGCTTTACAGGTGCTATAGCGCTAAAAATAGCGCCTGTAATAGAGCCTCTCCTCTCACTCCAGTGTGAAAACCGAAGTGCTTTCAGACTGGAGCGGTGCACTTGCAGGATGGTAAAAAAAGTCCTGCAAGCAGCATCTTTGGAGCGCTGTAGGAGTGGTGTACACACCGCTCCTAAAGCGCCCCTGCCCATTGAATTCAATTGGCAGAACCACCAAAGCGGCGCTTTGCTGGCGGTTTTAACCCCTTTTCGGCCACTAGCAGGGGTTAAAAGCGCCCCGCTAGCGGCCAAAAAGTGCCACTAAAACGACAGTAAAGCACCACTAAAAATGGCGGCGCTTTGCCACCGACGCCCCCAACACCCCAGTGTGAAAGTAGCCTTAGAATTGTCACCTTATCCCTTTAAACCCGAAAACATATGAAATACACAGGTTCTGAGGCTAATTTATTGCAGATAAGCTACCAAGTGCGTTTAATTACCACCTTAATCAGCCACAGAACCTGTGTAATTAATATGTGTTCAGTTTTAAAGGGATGATTTGACAACTGTAGACACACTCCTAAACCTTGTGGACAGCCTTCCCAGAAGAGTTGAAGCTGTTATAGCTGCAAAGGGTGTGACAACTCAATATTGAACTCTACGGACTAAGACTGGGATGTCATTAAAGCGGCATTCCACCCAAAAATGGAGCTTCCGCTTTAAAGGTAGGTGACCCCCTGACATGCCACATTTGGCATGTAATTTTTTTGGGGGGGAGAGGATACCCTCTTTTTTTGAGGGTTCCAGCTCCCATTTCCTCCTGGCGCACCAGAAGGGAGATCACCTCTCCCCCCTCCCTCTCGGCAATCATCTGGGACACGTCACAGGTCTCAGATGATTGCCCGGCCAGTCGCGGCGCGCCACGCAGCTCGCGCATGTGCAGTGCGTGCCCGGCTGTGAAGCCACAGCCGGGCGCCCACAGTGACTATGCCGGCGTCACAGAGAGGAGGGGGAGACGAGCGGGGCTTCGTTCCCCCGCATCACTGGACCCTGGGATAGGTAAGTGTCCGATTATTAAAAGTCAGCAGCTGCAGTATTTGTGGCCGCGGAATTTTATTTACTTATTTTTTTTAACAGAACTCCGCTTTAAAGTTCATGTGCGTGGAAAGTCAGGTGTCCCGATACTTTTGACAATATAGTGTAAGTTAAAATATGTTAGAACATTTATATACATATATGTCAACGGTATCGGTGGCTCTTGCAACTTTTTAAAAGATGTTATTGATCCTTTAAAAAGAGCGCCTGGTAACCAGCAGTTTGAGATATGCCAGCCCCTCAGGCAATGACAGAACAGGCAGATTGTCATTTGGGGCCAGGCCTTCAGTAAATCTCTCATGTCAACACAGGGCAGCTGCATGCATGGCACTTATAAACAATGGATATGCTTTTGTTATCTTTGGTGCTGTAAAGCTTACCAGAGACACCACATCGCCCCAGCTCACACTTTTCCCCATTGTACTTTAACCCCTTCTAGGCCAGAACATTGTTCTCCAGTCTTTAGCCTCTTTGTCCAGTAACTGCCATCCCCTGTCTAATTTTTCTGCTAAGTTGATTCTGTATTTTCATTTAAAATAAACCCTAACTGGACTGCATTTAGTTTGCTTAATGCACTCTGTATCAAAAAATGTTTTTTTCCTAAAATATTGCGTTTGCCCTTTCTTGCATTGCCAGGACTGCTGATCAGCCCTTCTCATCCACTTCCTGTCTACTGCACATGCACCAACATCGGCTGCACATCATTGCCCTGAACTGGCTTCCTGATAGTGGCAACAAGAAATCATGCCTGTGCAAAGTGTATTGGCGTGGTTGCATGACTGCTTGTCATCTCTTGAGCTTGAGTGTGACAACTCAAGAGCACAACTGGGAGACAGCGGTCAACCTGTATAAGGAAATTCCTTAACAAGAACCTTCAAAAGGTTATTCTTTTTCTGATCTAATTCTCTAGTTTATTAAGCTCAATACATTCAAAGTGGATCAAAGCAAAAGGTATTAAAGGTCATTGAGTTTACTTTCTTTCTGAAGAAACCACAGTCTGAGTAGAAAAGTCTGTCCCCTGCCAGCAGCTGCAGAGTAGGATCCTTCCTCAATGTGGGGAAGCAGTGGTGTCATTGCAGAGATCTGACAGGCCCCCTACTGCTCTAGATTGGTTTCCTGATGGACCATGCCTTTCCAAGGTGGAATAGCATGGTTGGATAATTGTTTGTAGTCTTCATCAGGGTGCATGTGACAGAGGGACAACTCAGGAGCACAGTTAGGAGAAAGCTGTCAACCTATAACAGTAAGTTTTTACACAGGAACCCTCAAAGGCAGGATCACCAAGTATTTCTTTTAAAACCAATTTTAACCTTTATGCCGCGTACACACGATCGGACTTTACAGCAGACTTTGCCCGGCGGATGGGATTTCGTCAGACAATTCGATCGTGTGTGGGCTCCAGCAGACTTTGTTTTCTCAAAAGTTGGATGGACTTAGATTTTAAACATGTTTTAAATCAATCCGTCGAAATCGAGTCCGGTCGAAAAGTCCGCTCGTCTGTATGCTAGTTCGACGGACAAAAAGCCACGCTAGGGCAGCTATTGGCTACTGGCTATGAACTTCCTTGTTTTAGTCCAGTCGTACGTCATCACGTACGAATTCGACAGACTTGGTGGATTGTGTGTAGGCAAGTCCGTTCATTCAGAAAGTCCGTCGTAAAGTCTGCCGAAAAGTCCGCCGAGCAAAGTCTGCCGTAAAGTCCGCTCGTGTGTACGCGGCATTAGTTTTCTTTAGCTGAATATATCCCCTGTTCAGTAAAACAATGTTAAATGTCCTAGAATTTATATTCTTTCTGAAGAAGCCACAGCCTGAGTAGAAAAGCCTGTCTCCTGCCATCAGCTGCAGAGCAGAATCCTTGCTCTTTGTGGGGAAGCAGTGGTCATTGCTCATTGCAGAGATCCAACAGGCCCTCAACTGCTCTAGATTGGTTTCCTGTTGGACCATTAGGAAACACTGTGAAATATGTATCGGTCGTGTGAATGTTTGTAGTCTTTATCAGGGGTGCATGTGTTGGAGGGACAACTCAGGAGCACGGTTAAGGGAAGAAGCTGTCAACCTATGAAAGGAAGTTTTTACACTTCAAAGATAAGATCGCGGTTTATTATTTTAAGGCCCATTATTTATCTAAATGCATCCCAGGTTCAGTAAAACAAAAGGCATAGAATGTCCTAGAATTTATGTTCTTTCCAAAGAAGCTTTAGCCTGAATAGAAAAGTCTGTCTCCTGCCAGCAGATGCAGAGTAGGATCCTTACTCTTTGTGAGGAAGCAGTGGTCTCATTGCAGAGATCTGACACAATTATCAGCAAAGCTCATGATTCCTGTTGGGTGGGCAGCTTTGGCTCTTTGGGTCCCTCCCTCTCATTGCTGGCAGGACACAAGCTTTGCTACTCAGGCTGTGGCTAATTTTTAAAGAAAACACGCTGTCTGAAAACCTCTTTTGTTTTGATACACCAAGAAAATATTTCGCTGATTTAAAGGGAATTCTCAGTAGGGCTTTAAATTGGTAGTAAAGTAAATTATGACTTGTACCTACAAGTAAGCCTATAATAAGTTTTTCCTATAGGTTCAATGAATATCTCCTAAATGTGCACCGCTTAGGATAAGGTCACATTTGTAGAGGCCGATGACGTCACCGGCATATGTGCATTACACTCCGAATGGACAGCATACTGGAGTATGGCGTTCTAAAGCACCATACTTTGGCACAAGTTCACAGGAGTGACATCATCGTGGCTCGGTCATTTAAATGACTGGAGCCGGCAATGTAACAGCGAGCTGCTGGAGGGCTTTGTTTTAAGATAAGTCTGTCATATGCAGTGCATACTAGCAGATTATGACTAACAGTGCCTTGAAAAAACATTCATACCCCTTGAAATTTTCCATATTTTGTCATGTTACAACCAATAACGTAAATGTATTTTATTGGGATTTTATGTGATAGACCAACACAAAGTGGCACATAATTGTGAAGTAGAAGGAAAGTGATAAATGGTTTTCAGCTTTTTTTTTTACAAATATATATCTGGAAAGTGTGGCGTGCATTTGTATTCAGCCCCCTTTACTGGGATACCCCTAACTAAAATATAGTGGAACCAATTGCCTTCAGAAGTCACCTAATTGGTAAATAGAGTCCACTTGTGTGTAATTTAATCTCAGTATAAATATAGCTGTTCTATGAAGCCCTCAGAGGTTTGTTGGAGAACCTTAGCGAACAAACAGCATCGTGAAAGCCAAGGAACACACCAGACAGGTCAGAGATAAAGTTGTGGAGAAGTTTAAAGCAGGGTTAGGTTATAAAAAAAATATCCCGAGCTTTGAACATCTCACGGAGCACTGTTCAATCCATCATCCAAAAATGGAAAGAGTATGGCACAACTGCAAACCTACCAAGACATGGCCGTCCACCTAAACTGACAGGCCGGGGCAAGGAGAGCATTCATCAGAGAAGCAGCCAAGAGGCCCATGGTAACTCTGGAGGAGCTGCAGAGATCCACAGCTCAGGTGGAAGAATCTGTCCACAGGACAACTATTAGTCGTGCTCTCCACAAATCTGGTCTTTATGGAAGAGTGGTAAGAAGAAAGCCATTGTTGAAAGAAAACCATAAGAAGTCCCGTTTGCAGTTTGCGAGAAGCCATGTGGAGGACACAGCAAACATGTGGAAGAAGGTACTCTGCTCAGATGAGACCAAAATTGAACTTTTTGGCCTAAAAGCAAAACGTTATGTGTGGCAGAAAACTAACACTGTACATCACCCTGAACACAACATACCCACTGTGAAACATGGTGGTGGCAGCATTATGTTGTGGGGATGCTTTTCTTCAGAAGAGACAGGGATGCTGGTCAGAGTTGATGGGAAAATGGATGGAGCCAAATACAGGGCAATCTTAGAAGACAACCTGTTAGAGTCTGCAAAAGACTTGGGACTGGGGCGGAGGTTCACCTTCTAGCAGGACAACGACCCTAAACATACAGCCAGAGCTACAATGGAATGGTTTAGATCAAAGCAGATTCATGTGTTAGAATGGCCCAGTCAAAGTACAGACCTAAATCCAATTTAGAATCTGTGGCAAGACTTGAAAATTGTTGTTCACAGACACTCTCCATCCAATCTGACATAGCTTGAGCTATTTTGCAAAGAAGAATGGGCAAAAATGTCCCTCTCTAGATGTACAAAGCTGGTAGAGACATCCCCAAAAAGACTTGCAGCTGTAATTGCAGTGAAAGGTGGTTCTACAAAGAATTGACTCAGGGGGGCTGAATACAAATGTACTCCACACTTTTCAGATATTTATTTGAAAAAAATGTTGAAAACCATTTATCATTTTCCTTCCACTTTACAATTATGTTCCGCTTTGTGTTGGTCTATCACATAAAATCACAATAAAATACATTTACGTTTTTGGTCGTAACATGATAAAATGTGCCCACCAGCAAGAATCAAGAGTATTATGCTCTTTGCGCCAAGTGGCCGCATATTTGTGTGCAATAGAGCCGATATAGCTGTGCCAAGAGCGCATGCCCTGCACACTCCGGGAACAGTTACCACTGGCTGACTGAATGCTCCCATTCGCTGCTTATAATCGGGAGCTTTCCAATCATGTGACAGCCAATCACGGCGGTCACTTGACCATAAGCCCCGCCTCCCGGCATTCTAGATATAGTCAGGTCCATAAATATTGGAACATCAACACAATTCTAATCTTTTTGGCTCTATACACCACCACAATGGATTTGAAGTGAAACGAACAAGATGTGCTTTAACTGCAGACTTCTGGCTTTAATTTAAGGGTATTTACATCCAAATCAGGTGAATGGTGTAGGAATTACAACAGTTTGTATATGTGCCTCCCACTTTTTAAGGGACCAAAAGTAATGGGACAGATTAACAATCATCCATCAAACATTCACTTTTTAATACTTGGTTGCAAATCCTTTGCAGTCAATTGCAGCCTGAAGTCTGGAACACATAGACATCACCAGATGCTGGGTTTCATCCCTGGTGATGCTCTGCCAGGCCTCTACTGCAACTGTCTTCAGTTCCTGCTTGTTCTTGGGGCATTTTCCCTTCAGTTTTGTCTTCAGCAAGTGAAATGCATGCTCAATCGGATTCAGGTCAGGTGATTGACTTGGCCATTGCATAACATTTCACTTCTTTCCCTTAAAAAACTCTTTGGTTGCTTTCGCAGTATGCTTCGGGTCATTGTCCATCTGCACTGTGAAGCGCCGTCCAAAGAGTTCTGAAGCATTTTGCTGAATATGAGCAGATAATATTGCCCGAAACACTTCAGAATTCATCCTGCTGTTTTTGTCAGCAGTCACATCATCAATACATACAAGAGAACCAGTTCCATTGGCAGCCATACATGCCCATTCCATGACACTACCACCATCATGCTTCACTGATGAGGTACTATGCTTTGGATCACGAGTAGTTCCTTTCCTTCTCCATACTCTTCTCATCCCATCACTCTGGTACAAGTTGATCTTGGTCTCATCTGTCCATAGGATGTTGTTCCAGAACTGTGAAGGCTTTTTTAGATGTTGTTTAGCAAACTCTAATCTGGCCTTCCTGTTTTTGAGGCTCACCAATGGTTTACTTCTTGTGGTGAACCCTCTGTATTCACTCTGGTGAAGTCTTCTTTTGATTGTTGACTTTGACACACATACACCTACCTCCTGGAGAGTGTTTTTGATCTGGCCAACTGTTGTGAAGGGTGTTTTCTTCACCAGGGAAAGAATTCTTCGCTCATCCACCACAGTTGTTTTCCGTGGTCTTCCGGGTCTTTTGGTGTTGCTGAGCTCACCGGTGCGTTCTTTCTCTTTAAGGATGTTCCAAACAGTTGATTTGGCCACACCTAATGTTTTTGCTATCTCTCTGATGGGTTTGTTTTGTTTTTTTCAGCCTAATGATGGCTTGCTTCACTGATGAGTGACATCTCTTTGGATCTCATATTGAGAGTTGACAGCAACAGATTGCAAATGCAAATAGCACACTTGAAATGAACTCTGGACCTTTTATCTGCTCCTTGTAAATGGGATAATGAGGGAATAACACACACCTGGCCATGGAACAGCTGAGCAGCCAATTGTCCCATTACTTTTGGTCCCTTAAAAAGTGGGAGGCACATATACAAACTGTTGCAATTCCTACACCATTTACCTGATTTGGATGTAAATACCCTCAAATTAAAGCTGAAAATCTGCAGTTAAAGCACATCTTGTTCGTTTCATTTCAAATCCATTGTGGTGGTTTATAGAACCAAAAAGATTAGAATTGTGTCGATGTCCCAATATTTATGGACCTGACTCTAACTTAAAGGACCGGCAGGCGCCAGCTCCAAGGGGTTAATGGCTTCCTGTGCCCTTTGTGCGCTCCCGGGGGGGGGGGGGGTGAGATTTTTGCATTTGTATTAATTAATGGCCGGCACTTCAGCCATTCGCACCTGAGCGGTTACATGGGAATAAAGCCTCCAAATGATACTGGACACAAACAGTGAGCATCCAGGGTCGGCATCTCTGCCAAGTTGTGGCTGCACACAGATTGGCTGCAGGTAAAACCAGTTTGTATGTGGCCATAGCACAGAGTGTTGATGTATCTAGAAGCAGCATTTAGCTACCTTTGAGCTTAGCAAATTATCCGCACCCTTGAACCCATGTGAATGTATCCTTAAACCACTGTTTCTCAACTCCAGTCCTCAAGGCGCCCCAACAGGTCATGTTTTCAAGATTTCCATTATTTTGCACAGGTGATTTGATCAGTCTCATTGCTTTAGCAATTACCACAGCCATTTCATCTGAGAAAAATCCTGAAAACAGGACCTGTTGGGCGTCTTAAGGAGTGGAGTTGAGATACACTGCCTTAAACAGACTGTACATGTTAAAGCTCATTTAAGATTTTAGTGATCATGTTTAGATCTTCTTTAACCATCCAGGTACATGTCTTTCTATTATAGTGATTCCTGGTGGTCCATAAATGATACCGTCCTCAGCAGCCCAACCGATATAGCTTGTATAATGAATCAATAGGCATTGTCTGTGACGACCTCCCTCCTGGTGGAATTTACCACTGGGAACCTAGGGAGAAATTAACATAATAAAAGCTCTACAGTACTCCAGGAAAATGTCAAACAATTATGTATGTGTAAATTACAACTGCTGTGCACCCCGCTCCCTATTAGCGACTCAAAGAACAAGCGTCTCTTTCCCCTGCAGACAAAATAATTTTTTGTTGGGATAATAAGGTAAACGTCATGTCTCATTGTATATAAAGCCAGTGTTTAGTGTGGGTTGTGCTTGTATAGATAACGGCACTCTGTTGTACCTATCAATGTCACGAATGGCGCATTTGTATTACCGTAGGTGGATGATGCTGAATGCACTGAATACAGCCTTAACAACTGTATTTCATGTGGATCCCTATAACGTGTAACAAAAGAGAATGGATGACATTGGTTGAGCATTAAATACTGTAAAGCGTTGGACACCGTAATGTGAGACGGGAAGGATCACTTGAAAGGCAACCTATTGTATTGTACTGTATCTAATCAAAGAGGGAGAAAAGCTGAGCATTCATTACTATCCACTTACGGTAATAAAAATGCACTGTTTGTGACATTGAACAGATCACCATTATCTATTTAAGCAATAAATAGCTACAATATATGTATTTCATCTGTGCATTTAGTAGTTTGCCTTTTTATCCATTGATGTATTCATGAAAATAAAAAGCAACATTGTACAAAGATGGGGGTGATGGCAATCACAGCATATTTCTTTAAACAATCTTTGTAGAATGGCTATGCCAGACGTGCACTAGACCAGGACAAGTTGTGTGCCATGGAGATGTGGCAAGTGCCACCCCCCACCTCCACTTGCCTGCAGAAGAGGAGACACATCCACTTCTATGTGACCCTCTTCAATATAGAGGATTGGAGACCCACTTACTACCTTATGTAGCAGACTAACGACGTGCGAGCATAAGGAGCCCTCACTTGCAGGTTTGATATAGCTGAAGTTGACTCCAGAGTAGACTTGTGCAAAATGGAAAATTTTGTTTAGTTTCATTTCGTTTTCATTCGTAAAATACAGTTGTGTTTTGTTATATTCGTTATGTTTCATTAATTCGATTTTAGATAATTTGTTATTCCTGTAGAGTGTCGATATTCGTTATACCAAATCGATTTGTAGTGTATGTATATCGACTTGATTCAATATTTATGTACAGTATGTTCATATATATTCGTGATAAAGATTCATAGTTTGGAAAGTCATTTGTTTACTGAATCCATTAACACACACAGTGACAATATCTCTTCTCGACCACCTACAGTCCGGCTCTCTGCTGCCTTCGACACAGTTGACCACCTGCTCCTCCTCAGCAAACTACACTCCCTTGGCCTCTGTGATTCTGCTTTATCCTGGTTCTCCTCCTACCTATCTCAGAGCACTTTCAGTGTCCATTACAACTCCATTTCCTCTGCTCCTCTTTACCTCTCTGTTGGGTTATCCCAAGGCTCTGTCCTTGGGCCCCTCCTATTCTCGCTCTATACCTCTTCCCTGGGCCAGTTGATAACCTCCCATGGCTTCCAACACCACCTCTATGCCGATGATACCCAGATCTATCTCTCCACTCCTCAACTCACCCCCTCGATCTCCTCACGGATCTCAAACTTACTGAATGACATATCGGTATGGATGTCACACCACTTTCTCAAACTCAATCTTTCTAAAACTGAGCTTGTAATAGTTCCTCCTTCCCGGCCCCCCCCCCCATGACTTTACCATTAAGATCAACAGTACAACCATTGGTCCCTCCACACATTCCAGGGTGCTGGGTGTAATCCTTGACTCTGACCTCTCCTTCAGCCCCCACATCCAATCACTGGCTAAATGCTGCCGCCTTAACCTCCGCAACATCTTCAGAATTCGACCCTTCCTGACTAATAGGGATGAGCCGAACACCCCCCTGTTCGGTTCGCACCAGAACATGCGAACAGGAAAAAAGTTCGTTCGAACATGCGAACACCGTTAAAGTCTATGGGACACGAACATGAATAATCAAAAGTGCTAATTTTAAAGGCTTATATGCAAGTTATTGTCATAAAAAGTGTTTGGGGACCTGGGTCCTGCCCCAGGGGACATGGATCAATGCAAAAAAAAGTTTTAAAAACGGCCGTTTTTTCAGGAGCAGTGATTTTAATAATGCTTAAAGTCAAACAATAAAAGTGTAATATCCCTTTAAATTTCGTACCTGGGGGGTGTCTATAGTATGCCTGTAAAGGGGCGCATGTTTCCTGTGTTTAGAACAGTCTGACAGCAAAATGACATTTTGAAGGAAAAAACTCATTTAAAACTACCCGCGGCTATTGCATTGCCGACAATACACATAGAAGTTCATTGATAAAAACGGCATGGGAATTCCCCAAAGGGGAACCCCGAACCAAAATTAAAAAAAAAAAATGACGTGGGAGTCCTCCTAAATTCCATACCAGGCCCTTCAGGTCTGGTATGGATATTAAGGGGAACCCCGGCCAAAATTAAAAAAAAAAAATGACGTGGGGTTCCCCCTAAATTCCATACCAGACCCTTCAGGTCTGGTATGGATTTTAAGGGGAACCCCGCGCCAAAAAAAAAAAAAAACGGCGTGGGGTCCCCCCAAAAATCCATACCAGACCCTTATCCGAGCACGCAACCTGGCAGGCCGCAGGAAAAGAGGGGGGGACGAGAGTGCGGCCCCCCCTCCCTCCTGAACCGTACCAGGCCACATGCCCTCAACATTGGGAGGGTGCTTTGGGGTAGCCCCCCAAAACACCTTGTCCCCATGTTGATGAGGACAAGGGCCTCATCCCCACAACCCTGGCCGGTGGTTGTGGGGGTCTGCGGGCGGGGGGCTTATCGGAATCTGGAAGCCCCCTTTAACAAGGTGACCCCCAGATCCCGGCCCCCCCCTGTGTGAAATGGTAAGGGGGTACTTATACCCCTACCATTTCACGAAAAAAAGTGTCAAAAATGTTAAAAATGACAAGAGACAGTTTTTGACAATTCCTTTATTTAAATGCTTCTTCTTTCTTCTATCTTCCTTCATCTTCTGGTTCTTCTGGCTCTTCTGGTTCTTCCTCCGGCGTTCTCGTCCAGCATCTCCTCCGCGGCGTCTTCTGTCTTCTTCTCCTCGGGCCGCTCCGCACCCATGGCATGGGGGGGAGGCTCCCGCTCTTCTCTTCTTCTTTTCTTCTCTTCTTCTCTTCTTCATTTTCTTCTCCGGGCCGCTCCGCAATCCATGCTGGCATGGAGGGAGGCTCCCGCTGTGTGACGGCGCTCCTCGTCTGACAGTTCTTAAATAACGGGGGGGGGGCGGGGGCCACCCGGTGACCCCGCCCCCCTCTGACGCATGGTGACTTGACGGGACTTCCCTGTGGCATTCCCCGTGACGTCACAGGGAAGTCCCGTCAAGTCACCGTGCGTCAGAGGGGGGCGGGGTCACCGGGTGGCCCCGCCCCCCCGTTATTTAAGAACTGTCAGACGAGGAGCGCCGTCACACAGCGGGAGCCTCCCTCCATGCCAGCATGGATTGCGGAGCGGCCCGGAGAAGAAAATGAAGAAGAGAAGAAGAGAAGAAAAGAAGAAGAGAAGAGCGGGAGCCTCCCCCCCATGCCATGGGTGCGGAGCGGCCCGAGGAGAAGAAGATAGAAGACGCCGCGGAGGAGATGCTGGACGAGAACGCCGGAGGAAGAACCAGAAGAGCCAGAAGAACCAGAAGAACCAGAAGATGAAGGAAGATAGAAGAAAGAAGAAGCATTTAAATAAAGGAATTGTCAAAAACTGTCTCTTGTCATTTTTAACATTTTTGACACTTTTTTCGTGAAATGGTAGGGGTACTTATGTACCCCCTTACCATTTCACACAGGGGGGGGGCCGGGATCTGGGGGTCACCTTGTTAAAGGGGGCTTCCAGATTCCGATAAGTCCCCCGCCCGCAGACCCCCACAACCACCGGCCAGGGTTGTGGGGATGAGGCCCTTGTCCTCATCAACATGGGGACAAGGTGTTTTGGGGGGCTACCCCAAAGCACCCTCCCAATGTTGAGGGCATGTGGCCTGGTACGGTTCAGGAGGGAGGGGGGGCCGCACTCTCGTCCCCCCCTCTTTTCCTGCGGCCTGCCAGGTTGCGTGCTCGGATAAGGGTCTGGTATGGATTTTTGGGGGGACCCCACGCCATTTTTTTTTTTTTTTGGCGCGGGGTTCCCCTTAAAATCCATACCAGACCTGAAGGGTCTGGTATGGAATTTAGGGGGAACCCCACGTCATTTTTTTTTTTTAATTTTGGCCGGGGTTCCCCTTAATATCCATACCAGACCTGAAGGGCCTGGTATGGAATTTAGGGGGACTCCCACGTCATTTTTTTTTTTTTAATTTTGGTTCGGGGTTCCCCTTTGGGGAATTCCCATGCTGTTTTTATCAATGAACTTCTATGTGTATTGTCGGCAATGCAATAGCCGCGGGTAGTTTTAAATGAGTTTTTTCCTTCAAAATGTCATTTTGCTGTCAGACTGTTCTAAACACAGGAAACATGCGCCCCTTTACAGGCACACTATAGACACCCCCCAGGTACGAAATTTAAAGGGATATTACACTTTTATTGATTGACTTTAAGCATTATTAAAATCACTGCTCCTGAAAAAACGGCCGTTTTTAAAACTTTTTTTTGCATTGATCCATGTCCCCTGGGGCAGGACCCAGGTCCCCAAACACTTTTTATGACAATAACTTGCATATTAGCCTTTAAAATTAGCACTTTTGATTTCTCCCATAGACTTTTAAAGGGTGTTCCGCGGCATTCGAAATTGCCGCGAACACCCCAAATTGTTCGCTGTTCGGTGAACTTGCGAACAGCCAATGTTCGAGTCGAACTCATGTTCGACTCGAACATTGGCTGTTCGCAAGTTCACCGAACAGCGAACAATTTGGGGTGTTCGCGGCAAACTCGAAGCTCATCCCTACTGACTAATGATTCCACAAAGCAACTTATTCTCTCCTTGATTATTTCCCACCTTGACTACTGCAACTCTCTTCTTAATGGCCTACCCTTAAGCAGGCTATCCCCCCTTCAGTCTATTATGAATGCTGCTGCTAGACTAATACACCTCACTAATCGATCAGTGACTGCTTCCCCTGCCCCACTGTATAAAATTCAAAATGCTAACCACAACATACAAGGCCATCCACAATATCGCCCCAGCTACATCACTAACCTCATCTGCAGATATCGCCCAAATCGTCCCCTCCGCTCCTCCCAGGACCTCCTGCTCTTTAGCTCCCTTGTTACCTCCTCCCATGCTCGCCTTCAGGACTTCTCCAGAGCCTCTCCCATCCTCTGGAATTCCATGCCCCGGTATATCCGATCCGCCCCTAACCTGTCCACCTTTAGGAAATCCCTGAAAACTCACTTATTCAGGGAAGCCTACCCCACACCCACCTAACAATTGTCCCCGAGCCACCCCCATCAAATCATTCCCCGCATCTATTACCTTTTGTACCACCACCCCCTCCCTTTAGAATATAAGCTCTACAAGCAGGGCCTTCCTGTCCCTTCTGTATTGAACTGTACTGTAATTGTACTGCCGCCCCTCTACATTGTAAAGCGCTGCGTAAACTGTTGGCGCTATATAAATCATGAACTATAATAATAATAATCTCTTCTCCTCTGCTCAAATACAATACAACACCCTTCTCACTCAGTTCTCAGGAATGCACTTTGCCAGTAATCCAACCTCCAGCACAAAATTAATCAGCTGATTGGACTGTAAGATTTACACCAAGTTGACCATTTGTTTCATTAGACCTCTAACGAATGAACGAATCATGTCACATTCATTAGTTATTTTCACTGTAATTTCTTTCGTATTAGTTGAAATTCGTTATTTTTTTTCTTCGGACATTTGGATGCATCCGAATGTCCGAAAAATGCAAAATTTGGCCGTATTTCAGTTCGTTACGAAACTAATTGCACATATCTACTCCAGAGATATTTTATGAACTCAGGGAATATTTCATCTCAGAAGCTGACTCTAGGAAAGATTTTGGAACTGTAAGGAAAAAGTCTAGTGCTGACTCTAGGAAAGATCTGCCCTTGTGTCATGCCTACCAACCAATTGAGCACCCAGCAAAGTAGAACTACAGGGAAACTTTTTTTTGTTGTGGATAGAATAAGGAAAGGTTATAAACCCTGTCAATTTTTTTTTCACCATTTGTGTCCCATTGAGGAGATTTGCTTTCACTTCCTGTCCCATAGACAAACAGGAAGTGGAAGGTAATCCCTGCAAATTAAGGGAATTCCTTGGGGACCCCCCAGGCCACCAGAACTGGTAGTCATTGACACTACCACTGCATATGGATATATTTAATATAGTGACAGTGCGAGGCCCTGCCACTGTGAAAACTGTTGTAAAGAAGACACAGAGTTTTCACAGAGTGCGGAGCTTCAAAGCATGGATTGCGAGCAGAGAAAAGTGTTTTTTTTTAGCTTTCTTCAGAGTTTAATTATTCCCAGATTATGATCTGGAGTCTGAAGGCTTTAAAGAGTCTTGGGTGTGACAAAGTCTTTAAACCAGTCTTGTTGGAGACTAGCAGGGTGTGGGTGCAGGTGTGCACAGCCTTTATAAAGGAGAACCCAGCCATAGTGTGGTGCTCCTGTTAGGAGACAGGTGTGCTCCATCACGGTGACAGGTCTGCTCTGTCAAGAGGACAGGTGGGGTCCACCCAAAAGCCAGGAGATCAAAGTCTAGAACAGTGTTTCTCAACTCCAGTCCTCAAGGCGCCCCAACAGGTCATGTTTTCAGGATTTCCCTCAGATGAATTACTAAGGTAGTGAAACTGATCCATTCACCTGTGCAAAATAATGGAAAGCCTGAAAATATGACCTGTTGGGGCACCTGGAAGACTGGAGTTGAGAAACGTTGGTCTAGAAAATAGAAGGGCTTTAGAGGGGTACCAAGAAATTCCCTAATGGGAGGCCAGGGCATGGGTTCATGCTACAGGGTGCTGCAACTAAAGGCTGAGAGCCAGGAGAGCTGGGTAGGATGGTCTCAAGGGACCAATTAAAAGCCAAAGGCCAAGGTTTGGGGCCTAAGCAGCAGTGCTGTGAAAAAGTGAGTCAGGTGGCTTAGTATTTTTATTTTCTATTTTGTTGATGAAAATCCCCTGCATCAGTAACCGCTTTGTGAACTTTTAGCTCAAAGTCCGCCGGTGACCCACGATTTTGGTGTACAATCGGCAAAACGGAGAACTACCTATGTAAAAGAGATGATTACCCGTTCTGCCAGATGACATGACAGAGATCTACTGTTTCCAGTGATTAGGAACAGTAATCTCTGTCATGTCCCAGTAAACCCATCCACCCTACAGTTAGAACACACCCAGGGAACACAGCTAACCCCTTGATCGCCCCCTAGTGTTAACCCTGTCCCTGCTATTTATACATTGATCAGTGCATTTTTATAGCATTGGTCAATGTAATGATATCACTGGTCCCAAAAAAGTGTAATTTGGGGTCAGATTTGTTCGCCGCAATGTCGCAGTCTGGCTAAAAAAAGATTGCCGCCTTTACCAGTAAAAAATTAAACAAAAAAAAATAAAAGTCCATAAATCTATCCCGTAGTTTGTAGACACGATAACTTTTGCGCAAACCAATCAATATACGCTTATTGCGATTTTTTTTAACAAAAATATGTAGAAGAATACATATTGGTCTAAATTTATGAAGAAATTTGTTATTTTACATTTTTTTGGATATGTATTATAGCAAAAAGTAAAAAATATTGTTTTTTGTTTCAAAATTGTCGCTCTTTTTTTGTTTATAGCGTAAAAAATAAAAGCCGCAGAGATGATCAATTACCACCAAAAGAAAACTCTATTTGTGGGAAAAAAAGGACATAAATGTTGTTTGGGTACAACGTCGCACAACACGGTGCTGTATCTCAAAAAATGGCCTGGTCTTTAAAGGGGCAAATCCTTCCGGGGCTGAAGTGGTTAAACAAAAGTAGACTGGCAAGCCCTAAAAAACACAGTTTGGATTGGCATGGCTAAAATGCATTTACCACTGAGCTGAATCCCTTCAATATCACTATACATATATATATATATATATATATATATATATATATATATATATATATATATATATATATATATATATATATATATATTATATACAGTTGGGCCATATATATTTGGACACAGGCACAATTTTCATACTTCTGGCTCTGTATGCCACAAGAATAAAATTAAAATGAACACATTTTAGGAACTGCAACCATTTTCAGGGGCTCAAATGTAATTGGACAAATTAATATAATCATAAATAAAATGTTCATTTTTAATATTTAGTTGATAATCCTTTACTGGCAATGCCTGCCTGAAGTCTGGAACCCATGGACATTACCAAAGACTGGGTTTCCTCCTTTCTGATGCTTTGCCAGGCTCTAACTGCAATTGTCTTCAGTTGTTATTTGTTTGTGGGTCTTTCTGCCTTTAGTTTTGCCTTCAGCAAGTGAAATACATGTTCAATTGAGTTGAGATCAGGTGATTGACTTTGCCATTGCAGAATATTCCACTTATTTTCCTTCAAATGCGCCTCGGTTACTTTTGCAGTGTGTTTTGGATCATTGTCCATCTGTACTGTGAAGTAGGTATGAGCCCGATGTTCGAGTGGAACGTAAGTTCAATTCGAACATCGGGTGTTCGCCTGTTCGCTGAATAGCGGGCAATTTGGGGTGTTTGCGGCAAATTCGAAAGCCGTGGGAGAAGTTTAAAAGTCTATGGGAGAAATCAAAAGTGCTAATTTTAAAGGCTTATATGCATGGTATTGTCATAAAAAGTGTTTGGGGACCTGGGTCCTGCCCCAGGGGACATGCATCAATGCAAAAAAAGTTTTAAAAATGTCAGTTTTTTTGGGAGCAGTGATTTTAATAATGCTAAAAGTGAAACAATAAAAGTGAAATATTCCTTTAAATTTTGTACCTGGGAGTGTCTATAGTATGCCAGTAAAGTGGCACATGCTACCTGTGTTTACAACAGTCCCTGCACAAAATGACATTTCTAAAGGAAAAAAAGTCATTTAAAAGTTCTTGCGACTATAATGAATTGTCGGTCCCGGCAATACACATAAAAGTCATTGAAAAAAATGGCATGGGATTCCCCACAGTCCATTACCAGGCCCTTTGGGTCTGGTATGAATATTAAGGGGAACCCCGAACCAAAATTTAAAAAAAAAATGGTATGGGGGTCTCCCAAATTCCATACCAAGCCCTTCAGGTCTGGTGTGGATATTAAGGGGTCCCCCTCAAAATGGGTCTGGTATGGATTTTTAGGGGAACCCCGCACCAAAATTTAAAAAAAAATGGCGTAGGTCCCCCCCAAAAATCCATACCAGACCCTTATCCAAGCACAGAACCTGGCAGGCAGCAGGAAAAGAGTCGGGGACGAGAGAGTGCCCCCCCTCCTGAACCGTACCAGGCCACATGCCCTCAACATGGGGAGGGTGCTTTGGGGTAGCCCCCCAAAGCACCTTGTCCCCATGTTGATGGGGACAAGGGCCTCATTCCCACAACCCTTTCCTGGTGGTTGTGGGGGTCTGCGGGCAGTGGGCTTATCAAAATCTGGAAGCCCCCTTTAACAAGGGGTCCCCCTCAGATCCCAGCCTCCCCCCTGTGTGAAATGGTAACGGGGTACAAAAGTACCCCTACCATTTCACAAAAAAAGTGTGAAAATGTTAAAAATGACATGACACGGCTTGGGGACAAGTCCTTTATTAAAAGATAAAACTGTCCCAACGTAGTCTTCTATTTCTTCAGTACATCTCTAAACACTTAAGAATTCATCCGTCTGCTTCTGTCTTCTGTCACATCATCAATAAATACCAATGACCCAGTGCCACTGGAAGCCATGCATGCCCATGCCATCAGACTGCCTCCATCATGTTTTACAGATGACGTTGTGTGCTTTGTATCATAAGCTGTTCCAAGCCTTCTCTGCACTCTTTTCTTCCCTTCATTCTGGTACAGATGAATCTTGGCTTCATCCGTCCAAAGAATGCCTTTCCAGAACTGGTCTGGCTTTTTTAGATGTTTTTTGGCAAAGTCTAAAGCTTGGCATAGCTTTTCTATTCTTCTAGGCTTATGAATGGTTTGCACCTTGTGGTGAACCCTCTGTATTTGCTCTTGTGAGGTCTTCTCTTGATTGTGGACTTTGACAATGATACACCCACCTCCTGGAGAGTGTCCTTCACTTGTCTGGATGTTGTGAATGGGTTTTTCTTTACCATAGACAGGATCCTGTGATCATCCACCGCTGTTGTCTTCCATGAACGTCCAGGCCTTTTTATGTTGCTGAGCTCACCAGTGTGTTCTTCTTTCCTCAGAATGTATCAGACTGTTGATTTGGCCACTCCTAATGTTGCTGCTATCATTCTGATAGATTTGTTTAATTTTTGAAGCCTTACAATGGCCTGTTTCACTTGCATGGACAGCTCCTTTGAACGCATGATGTAGGTTTACAGCAATAGATTCCAAATGCAATTACCACACTTATAATCAACTCCAGACCTTTTACCTGCTTAATTGATGAAGAAATAACAAAGGAGTAGCCCACACCCAGCCATGATTGTCCAATTACTTTTGGCCCCTTGAAAAAGGGGGGGGGGGGTGGCTATTCTTAAGAGCTGTAATGCCTAAACTCTTCCTCCGATTTGGATGTACATACCCTCAAATAAACCTGATAGTGTGCACTTTCAGCCCATATCTATTATATAACTATAGCTTGAATATGTTTTGGTAAATACTTGAAAAAAACTAAAATTGTGCCTGTGTCCAAATATATAGATGGACCTAGTTGTATATATAGTATAATGTCATATGCAGAGATGTTGAAATAACAGGCCTAATTTAGCATAGTGGCATATATTTTTTAAGCTTTAAACCCATATGTTACAGTGCCCAGATGAAAAATAGGCCAGTTATGTATTCATTACAAAATTACTAGACTAACATTAAAATGTTACTAGTATGGGCGTGGCCTGCAATGGAGCTGAATGGACGTCTGATTCCAGAGCTCCGGTACTCCGGCGGACATAGCGGCTGAAAACGGCTCAAAACCAACCGGATTTCTCTCCCATCGGCTGGCAAAACGATCCGGGCACACCAGGAGGCTATGATGGGCAAAGGAAAAGGCACATCCAAGCCACAACGGCTGACGGACTATTTCTCACTGCCGCAGCATGGAGGTAGGCAAGATGGCGCCGACCATTCACATGTATTGCCACACAAAAACAAGCCAGCTCCACTCACTGCCACTTCATCCCCTAACCAAAACGACACCTACAATAGCCAAAAGTCCCTCCCTTCATTCTCACCAACAGGGAGCCCAGCTAAAGCCAAACAAAAGCTGGATGGAGCTGGATGCAGCCCCGCAATGAGCCCGGTAACGGACTCAGGGGATGACACCAGGGAGCTCCCGGACTCCATCACTACCTTCCCCACTATGAATCAACCTGTATTGGACACTGTCCTAAAAGATATGCTAGTGTCTTTGAGAAGCACTTTGCAAGCAGATATGATGCATTGTATGCACAGATTCAGTGGGGAACTAAACGCAGTAGAGGCCCGAGTGGAGCATGTTGAAAACAAAATGGGGGATTATGCCTCCACCATTAATGACTTGGTAAACGCAAATGAAGAAAGAGAAGAGGAATCCGTGTGGATTAAAAACAAAATCGCAGATATTGAGGACAGGTCCAGACGGAATAACCTCAACATTAGGGGGATCCCTGAGACAGTGCAAACATCTGAACTGCGACCATATGTTATAGATCTTTTTACTGCTCTTTTACCAGATCTATCAGAAATAGACATTACCATTGATAGAATACACCGCCTACCAAAGTCATCGCACCTCCCAGATGCTGTCCCTAGAGATGTGATTCTACGCTTGCATTTTTTTCATGTCAAAGAGCAATTAATGCAAACAATGCGCAGACAGGAAAACATCCCGCCCCGCTTCCAACAACTACAATTCTACGCTGACCTCTCTCAGCACACACTGCAAAAGAGAAGAAACCTGAACACTATCACAAAAGTGCTCAGGACCACAACATACCCTACAGATGGGGATACCCCACTAAAATCACAGTCACAAAACAGGATAAAACGTTCATTGTGGACTCACTGGACAAAGGTATTTCCTTACTAAAAACATGGAAAATCCTCCCTGATTCCGAAAACGAAGGAAGCCCCAACAGTAACCGACAACCAGCTATCCCTGACTGGAAAAAAGTAACACCAAAGAATGCCAAGTCGCATAAGTAATACCCCTTGGAAATCCGGAAAAAACCTCTGTCCACCTAAAATGCCGGAGTGGCCGCTAGGCTAGGACTTAACCCCTCAAGTTTCTTGAGCAGCAATTTGCTGCACACGGGTGATTGCCACTAAACCCCATGAGAAGTAAGTTTCCCTTATGGGTCACCCAGAAGGTTCTGGGAAGTTGCACTGTTGCCTTACCTTCTATCTTTGTTTTGTTATATTTTTTTTTCGTTTTTTTTCTCTGCATATGGAGCACTACAGCAACCTACTCAGTGTCCAGCTCTTCGTGACAAAATCTCATCAACCTCTAAGAACATCCAGAACAACAGCCGTCACGATACAAGTCTTACCAGGATCACAGTGAGTACTTATTCCACAAGAGGGAAAACGCATGTATTGCAACCTCCACAAAAAGGAATTCTCAGACACCTTAGATTTGAATACAAGCCACAACCAACACACATAAAAAACCGAACCAATGGCTATCCAATTTTTATCTATTAACACTAAAGGGCTTAATCACCCGGCAAAGAGGAAATCCCTTTGGAAAGAAGCATTATTGAATAAATCCGATATATTATGCGCACAAGAAATGCATTTTAGTAGTACGGCTGCCCCAATATGTCAAAATAAGAACTTTCCACACATTTTTTTTGCAAATGCTGACTCGAAATCCAAAGGAGTAATGACTGCCATAAGAGACACCGTCGCATTTACTCTACATACAAAACACATTGACCCACAGGGTCGATACTTGGCGTTAGTGTGTGACATCAACCAGGTAACTTACACTATTGTAAACGTCTACACCCCAAACAAACATCAGATCCGCTTTTTTCACAAGCTTATACACAAGATTGATTCCCTAAGAAAAGGTTTTTTGATATTGTGTGGGGACTTCAACATTATACCTGATCCATCTATAGACACAACAAGGAAAACGAATCGAGCAATGCCATCTCTTCAAGAGTTTATGCACAAAGAGAACTTATATGATGTATGGCGGTGTCTCCATGCTGGAGAGAGAGACTTTACATTTTTCTCCGCCCCACACCACACGTACACCAGAATTGATCTCTTTTTGGTAGACCAACACACCTTGATCAAGTCGGCTTCCTCAACCATCAACAATATCACGTGGTCAGATCACGCCTCGATCACCCTATCTATTAAGGACGCTTCAACAGTCAACACTACTCCAGTATGGAGAGCTAACTCCTTTCTCCTGCAACAACCAGAATCCAAAAAAATCATTGAAGAACACTTGTTAGAATTTTTTCACATTAACGAATCTTCTGTTCAGAGTCACTTTACTTTGTGGAATGCTCATAAGGCATTCATTAGAGGCATATTCATTAAATTGGGGGCCAGGGGGAGGAGGCAGCGGCAAAAGAAGCTACAGGTGATCACAGATGAAATTTTTAGTATAGAATCTAAAAATAAACAACAAACCTCTCCTACACTATCTAAAAAACTACACCAGTTGAGATATGATCTCAGACTCCTCTTACTTGAGGAGTTTGAAAAAAACACAAAACGACTTAAAATGAACTATTACGCACACGGAAACAGGGCAGGAAAACTGTTAGCGCAACAAATCAAGGGCCATAGAAGTAAAACTAAAATTCCATATATCTTACATCACACGAATAAAACTAAAATGCAACATCCACAGGATATAGCGGACGCCTTTAGCACTTATTATGGCGCACTCTATAACCTAAAAGACGATACAGCCACACCCCAACCTACTATAGAAATGATAACTGACTTTTTAGAGCAAATCAAATTACCAACACTTTCTAAACAAGAAAAGGAGTATTTAAGCGCACCTTTCACTACCGAAGAAGTTCACAAAACTATAGAATCACTTCCAGCTAATAAATCCCCAGGCCCAGATGGATTTATAGGGGAATACTATCAAACATTTAAAATCTTACTGTCTCCACATTTAAACAAAATCTTCAATGCAGCGGCTGCCTCCTCCTCCTTCCCATCTGAAATGCTAAACGCACTAATAGTGACATTGCCCAAGCCAGGGAAAAGCCCGGACACCCCAGCAAACTTTCGGCCCATATCACTATTAAACACAGATTTAAAAATTTACGCTAAAATTATAGCTAACCGCCTCATAAACATCCTGCCTCACTTAATACATCCGGATCAGACTGGATTCACTAGGGGACGCCAGACCTCGGATGCTACCAGAAGACTAACAAACATTATTCATGTTGCTGCAGCCCAGCAAAGGCCTTCTCTGCTCCTAGCATTGGACGCGGAGAAGGCCTTTAAATGGAGTACATTGGGGTTACTTGGAGTTGGTTCTGGAGAGGTTTGGGTTCTCTGGACCTATCTTAAAAGCAATCATGGCATTGTATTCGAAGCCCTCAGCCCGTGTGTATACCTCGGGAGTACTTTCCAGACCGTTCGGTAATACCAACGGTACCCGCCAGGGCTGTCCCCTCTCTCCATTAATTTTCAATTTATTTCTAGAACCCTTAGCAACATATATTAGACAACACCAATCCATAACAGGCTTCCTAACCCATAAATCGGAACATGTCGTTAGCTTATTCGCTGATGACATTATCCTAATGCTCACAAATCCAACAACTTCTCTGGCTTCGGTACATGACACATTACAAATGTTTTCTAAGATTTCATACTATAAGGTCAATGAGAACAAATCTCATATACTAGGTATTGGTATAGAACCACAAGCGGAAAGGGTTCTCGGTTCACGGTTTCCATATACATGGTGTAAAGAGGGGGTGAAGTATCTGGGAATCACTCTACAGCATCTCCGGACCATTTTTTTAGGGCCAACTATATCCCCTTTCTTGACTCTTTACCGTCAAAACTGCAAAAATTAACCAAAACAGAACTCCTATGGTCAGGACGACTTGCCGCTTTTAAGATGGTAATTCTGCCTCAATTAATATACCTGTTTAGATCACTTCCTATCCCAGTTCCTAACTCCTATTTTTCTAAACTCCAATCTATGCTTAATGGTTTTCTATGGAAAGGGAAGAAAGCTAGATGGGCGTTTGGAAATTCGGTGACGTCCAGAAAAGTGGGGGGAGTGGGCAATATTGTAATTAAGGACTATTACCTCGCATCCATTCTAGCACAACTAAGAACATGGTTCCCAGAATCGCCTAATACTAGGTGGCAGGAGTTGGAAGAGGATCAAACTCCCAACAAAAATCTGTACGAATATTTACTGATCCACTCATTTAATTCTTCCCATACCCAGACTTTAGCTCCGTCAATGAAAGCATCACTTAGAGCCTGGAACATATTGGTAAAAAATCAATCATGTATCCCTCCTATATCCTCAATACAGATACCTACCACCAGTCTATCCGGGCTTATACCAGACCTTCACATAAAACATTGGGCAGAACTAGGTATGATAAACTTAGAAGATCTTAGAGTAGGGCCCATGATGAAATCATTTAGAGCACTACAAATTGAATATAATTTAGAGCATTCTGAGTATTACAGATATATACAGATTTGCCATTTTATGAGAACCAACCCTTCTCTCTCAGTACAACTCCCTTGGAGAATAGTATTATACCTTTCAAAACAAACCACCAATATCAAAGGAATTTCATTATTTTATAACACCCTAAACAACAAATTAACATTTGCCAAACACTCCCATATTGGAGCTTGGGAACGAGAACTAACACAATGTTTTACACCAGAACAATGGCAAAAAGCACTTCAGACCACATATACCACTTCTAGGTGCATTAACTTATGGGAATTAACACAAAAGATACTTATGCGGTGGTATTTAACACCATATAGGATCTCCAAATTTGACCACAATACCTCTCCATTGTGCTGGAGAAACTGCAACCATATAGGTACTTTATACCATATACTTTGGGAATGTCCAAAAATACGTACATTATGGGGAAAAGTATTTGACATACTCACAAAAATAACGAAACAGCAGATTCAAGCCACACCCGGTCTAGCTATTCTCTCTATAGATATAGATCTATTCCCTAACACCTATAGGAAAATAGTCTCTCATATCTTACTAAGCACTAGATTAACGATAACTAGACATTGGAAGACACAAGAAACCCCCAGATTAAAAGAAATAATCCTAACCACTAACACGCACTTCACATATGAAAAGATGTATGCTTCATCCCAAGGTAAACTCCTGATATCGAACGAACAATGGAAACCGTGGACCGAGTGGTATAAACCAAGAATGGTATAAAAACTACAAATGAAACTGATATATATACACACACTGGATGAACTTTAGAATAAATCTCACAGAATAGAATGCTCCATTTATTATTATTTGGTACAATTTGTTTTTGTTGTTATTAGCAACCATCTCAATTGGTTCCAAATTATTACAGGTCATGTGAAATCTGTACTGATTATAGATCCTTTATGATTGATTAAAAAAAAAATGGTAGAGCCCTTTCCTTCCAGGGCACAGCAGGTACCCAATAGGGGTGTCGGAAGGAGGGGCATCTCCTAAAATATGTATACTCATATATACCAATAATGACTACAGGATCTGGAAATGCCAAGAGTTTTCTACTTATTTCTACTTAACTCTAGTTTGTTTTAGAATATAATAGCACATGAAGCTATGTAATGTTAAGTAACATAAGTATCTAGTGGATAAACTGGACATGTCAAAATCGTAAATTACTACCTTCTTTTCTAAGTACTACTGTTTGTACTTTTTTTTATCTGATTAAAAACAATAAAAAACTATTGAAATAAAAAAAAAAAATGTTACTAGTATAAATGTATAAATGATATTTTCACAATCCCCTGCATAGTAGAAATCAGACTGAGATAGAGAGGTTATGTGATGTGTGTGCTAATTAGGCTCTATTTTGTTGGTCAATGATGCTGTCAATCAAATATGTTGTCAGGCAGAGGGGGGGGGGATTGGGGAGGAGATGTTTAGAAAGACATGGAGTACTCCACTTTGTGATGATTCTATTATATATTCCAGTAAGCAGAAAGCTTTGATGTCATCTACCAATGTATTGTGACAGGGGGTGTGAATCACAAGAACGGCCAAGCAGAATTACAAATATTTTGGCAAGCAAATTTATTGCGCATCTTTTTTTTCCAACTTCATAGTTAGCTGTTTGGCTGGAGTTCTACTTGAAATGTTGTACAAATATAACTCCAAAGCCTTATTTATGGGGACAAGCTTGCTGCTTTTTGATTAAGCACTACAAAGATGATGCGATTAGATGGCCAAGTGTGGAGAGTGAATATTTCATATTCTTCCATATCTAGAAAAAGATCAGCGTAATCCTAATCATTCACAGCTTTATAGTAGTAAAACTAAAAGCTCAGATGTTCCAAGCGCGAGAGTTACGCTTTGATCCCTAACAAACTTTTATTGCAGATGAGCTTGTGTGGCTAGAGTATTAATGATAGAACGTGTTAAGAAAAATAACTGTTCAAACTTTAGATTTTATTCTGTCGTCTGAAATGTAAAGAAAGATGTGAAAATACTTCCTTAGAAGAATGGTGTGAGGGTTTTGTGACCACAGGAAATGGGAGAACGTCTTCTTTCCGTAAAGTGTCTACCAGAACAAGTTCACCTAAACCCAACATTGCACTAGGCAGCAATGAGCAATGTCTGCTTATTACATCAATAAATTCCAAATTGGAAGCTGCACCCCTGACAGTACTTGACCTTTGGATAAATGGTGGGTGCTAGAAGTGATTGCTATGGATGGTACCATGACAGAACCAGATGAAAAGATACAAAGTCACTAGCACTCCAAATAAATGCATTCCCTATACTGATTGTGGAGTCAAAAGAATGGCAATAATTCAGGACCTCACAGGGACCCTTCCGCAAAATGACATGAATGACTTGTCGCCTTGACAGCCTGAAAAGCCCCAAAATGTTTAGAGTAATAGGTTGATGGAGCATCATCTTAAAATGATGGGGAGCAACACTTTGTTACTCAAAATGTATGTTGTGCTGATGATATCTCCATGGGGCATCAGGGTAATGAAGGTGATGAGTGGAGTAGCCTGAGTGCACCATTTTATTGGACATCAGTGGGACAAGTGCATCACTACATTATGCTCAATGAGAGAAGGAAACCTCTTACATTTCTGGTCATAGGGAAAAATGACACCCCAAGACTTGTCCACACACACTTTGGTGTCTAATACTTGATCTGTAAATGACTAATCCACCAAGCACTGTCCCGGCTATGCAGCACTTTCCTCTCTTCCTTGTCTCACAGGATACACAGGCTCCTGCTGCTGTGAGTTAAATCTTGGGGGGGCAGGGGTGGGGGGAGGGGCGAATGTTAGGCCTGGCCGAGCTGTGGTGTCTATTGATGTATGCAGCATCTGGCTTGGGAACGTACCCACATGGGTGCCCACTCAGAAGAAAGCAGTGCTGGTGGGGGACTCCAGAAGAAGAGGTAAGGGGCCTCTCTGTGCAATACCATTGCACAGAGCAAGCAATTATAACAAATACATTTTAATAAATTTTAACTTCTTCCACCCCTGCTTCCCTTAGCTTTTTTTTTCTGGTCATTTTTTTCCCTCTATTTATTATCATTAATATTTACAATTTTCATTTTCACGGATTTTGCTATTGAGTAAAATAATAATAATAATAATAATTAAAAAAATATATATCTATATATCTATATATCTATAGATATAGATATATAGATATATATATATATATATATAAATTATACATATATATATCTATATAGAGAGAGAGAGAGAGAGAGAGAGAGAGAGAGAGAGAGAGATTATAATAATGGTGCTTTTCATTAAGAAACATAATTTTAGTGGTATTTTAGGGGTATTTTAAATGGGACAAATGATATGCAAGGTAATTGAGAAAAGTTATAAGACAAGATTTTAGTCAGGTGTGAAAAAAATGCTGTAAATTAAGAATGTTAATAGTTTATGTTTATCAATTAACAAAATGGAAAGTAAAGGGACAGAAGAGAAATCCAAATCCAATCAATATTTGGTGTGACCACCATTTACCTTCAAAACAACATCAATACTTCTAGATACACTTACACATAGTTTTTGAAGAAACTTGGTTGGTGTTGAAGGGAAGTAAGCATAGTGTGTATTTTATTTGCTGCATTAGTTTTCTTTCACTGACCACTGCGTCTATGTTGCCCGTTACTTTGTGCTTCTTCAAAGAGCTTTAACAGCACATCTTGAAACCCCAGTATGCTTTGAAACCTTTGCCTGGGAGAGACTTTGCTAATGCACTATAACTACCTTGTGTCCTGCTGCTGTGCTCAGTTTTGCCATGGTGTATGACCTGTGTATGACATTAAACTGTCTTCCACAACCTCACCTTAGTAGCTGAGTTTGGCTGTTCCTCGCCCAGTTTTAAGCTTCCTACACAGCTGCTTCTGTTTCAGGTAATGACTGTGTTTCAACCTACGTATGAAATTGATGATTGTTAGTGCCTTCTTGTTATAATTGTTTAATCATACACCTGACTCTGATCCTATAAAATCCTTGATTTTGTGCAAGTGTACAAAGTGTGCAAGTGTAAGAACTGATGTGGGTTTGAAGCCAAAGGGTAGTCACACCAAATATTGATTTAATTTAGATTTTTCTTCTGCTTGCTTACTTTGCATTTTGTAAACTGATAAAAATAAACAATTAAAATACGTACAGTATTTTTGAAAGCATTCTTACTTTACAGCCTTTCATATCTGCCTAAAACTTTTGCACAGTGCTGTAAATCCTCTATTATAGACAAAGAACTGGTGGACTGTGAAGCAGGTTTGTAGAAAAGCTTTGCAAACTTTTATTTTAGTTTTACAATAATAATTGATGAAACATGCTTGCTGGCCTAAGGATTCACTTTATGTTGCCAGCCTTTCATCTGTGATATATATCTGTGGGTTCTGGATGATTGTGTAGTCACAGTGAGAAGCTCCGCCCACTATCTTTTAATGTTGGATTAATAATAGAAGTGTGAACATGCCCATACCTTCTGTTCTCAGAAGTCAGTGCTGATCTGTAGACATCTATGGTGTTTTAAATTCCTTGAGGCTTCCTGACACCAAAATTAAAGGTTATTTCTCATTCAGAGCACGCTTGGCTAATGCAATACACGTGCGCGGCGTGATCAAATAAATGTGAAGTCTCCTGTACATATTTATTTACATTCAGTGATTGGTGTAGCAAAAATATGTTTGCAGAATGGCTATATCACATTAACATGTCAGTCAGTTGTTGGCATTATGCAAATTGAAAATGTAAACAGCTGCATTTCAGTGTGTGTGTGTCCTCAGCATGTTGGTGTGGACTGTGATTTATGTCTATGCATGTTATATGCCTAGAATTTCCTCTCACGCTAATTGTTCTAATATAGTACAGGTGTGGAGCTTCTTCGCAATTAACATTTTCCCTGCAGGTGTTTTTGGATGTTCTTCACAACTGAACATGAGGATCATTCATAGGATTGACAGAAAGTAGACCCAATTTCCAAGTCCTGATTGGCCAAAAGAGCCCTCAGGGCTGCAGCCCAGAGCACAGAATACTTCCTGTCACTAGAGCAGTGGTTGCCAACTTATAGATGGCCTTAACTGCAGCTCATGATGTCACCAAAGTGCCACACATAGTGTATTATTTAGTATACAGTATACTAAATAATACAATGTGATGCTACAGAAGATGGTGTGAGAAACTGTGAATGTGCTTCAGGTGTGGTAGGAAACAGTTAAAGACTGGGAATATATTACATTAGACTGCAAGAGATCACTGCTATTACATCCCATATGCAAATCAAGATATATTTTTCCCTGCTGGAGCAAATTGGATCATGCTTTATTGGAGTTGTTTTGCTTTCCTCTGGATCAACTGTGCGTATAGTATTGTGTATATAGGATTGTATAAAAAAATTTGTTTCCCGGGATGGACTTTTCTTCTTTTTTCAACCAGATCAACTATTTAACTATGCAAGGTTCCCACTGCTTACTACTTGGGTCCAATGGCCACGTATCAAGCGCCTAAAGACCACATATATCAGGAGAACAACACTGAAAAGCCATGGTAGACCCTAGGCCAGCTTGTTAATGTAGAGCTATACTCAAATATTAAAATGTGTCTAAATAGGTTTTGATGGAGTGGTGTGGGGTTAGATCTCCTGTTAGGTTTCAATTGATGTCCGTGTCCTCACTAGCAAAATTCTTCCTGTCTTGGTGGCCAATATCAATGGAACTAAAAGTGGAAGGAAAATCTAGAAGGTTATCTTGTCACCAGAACAGCAACAGGGGAGAAATCTTCTAATGGAGACACGTCTTGGTGGCAACTATCTAAGAGGGGATTGCCCTCACTTTGGAGATATTTTCTTTCATTTCTTGTTGTGTCAATTGTACAGGAAGTAAAGGGCAGTCACCGCAATGGAACATTTAGAACTAAAAATAAGCTGATGGGGATTCAGCCCTTCCCCATTCCCCATCATGTGACGTCAGAGGGGTGGGGTCAACCATTTATATCACCGGGTGGCCCCGCCCTTGGCTATATAACAGCTGTCAAAGCGAAAAGATGGAAAAAAAACACTTCACTCCCGGCCTATAGTCAAATGACGTCCGCAGATGGGATCTCCCATCCTGTGCAGGCGTCATATGACGTCCTCGACTTCTCGATGTTCCTGCAGGCCCCTGGGGATTTAGGTCTGGACTTTGACTGGGCCATTCTAACACATGAATATGCTTTGATCTAAACCATTCCATTGTAGTTCTGGCTGTATGTTTAGGGTCGTTGTCCTGCTGGAAGGTGAACCTCCACCCCAGTCTCAAGTCTTTTGCAGACTCTAACAAGTTTTCTTGCCCTGTTTTTGGCTCCATCCATTTTCCCATCAACTTTGACAAGCTTTCTTGTGCTTGCTGAAGAAAAGCATCCCCATAACATGATGCTGCCACCACCATGTTTCATCGTGGGGATGGTGTGTTCAGGGTGATGTGCAGTGTTAGATTTCCGCCACACATAGCGTTTTGCTTTTAGGCCAAAAAGTTACATTTTGGTCTCATCTGACCAGAGCACCTTTTTCCACATGTTTGCTGGCTTCCCCCAAACTGCAAATGGGACTTCTTATGGCTTTCTTTTAACAATGGCTTTCTTCTTGTTCTCCTTGCCCGGCCTGTCAGTTTAGGTGGACGGCCATGTCTTGGTAGGTTTGCAGTTGTGCCATACTATTTCCAGTTTTCAGATGATGGATTGAACAGTGCTCCGTGAGATGTTCAAAGCTTGGAATATTTTTTTTATAACCTAACCCTGCTTTAAACTTCTCCACAACTTTATCCCAGACCTGTCTGGTGTGTTCCTTGGCCTTCATGATACTGTTTGTTTGCTAAGGTTTACTAACAAACCTCTGAGGGTTTCACAGAACAGCTGTATTTATACTGAGATTAAAATACACACAGGTGGACTATTGCTATTAACTGATTTACTAATTAGGTGACTTCTGAAGGCAATTGGTTCCACTAGATTTTAGTTAGGGGTATCAGAGTAAAGGGGACTGAATACAAATGCACGCCACACTTTTCAGATATTTATCTGTAAAAAATTTGGAAAACCATTTATAATTTTCTTTCCACTTCACAAATATGTACCACTTTGTGTTGGCCTATCACATAAAATCCCAATAAAATACATTATGTTTTTGGTTGTAACATGACAAAATGTGGAAAATTTTAAGGGGTATGAATGCTTTTTTAAGGCACAGTATATACATATATATATATATATATATATATATATATATATCATATATACATACTGTATATAGTAAATATGCAGAATATGTATATTATTTTCATTCAGAAGTAGGCTGACCACAAAATCTCAGTAGGATAGCTTTTTATGTCCATTTAAAAGAATATATTTTTACCATAGGCGGCTTTTTAAATATTCCTTATGCAAGTTCCTCTATAAAATCCAGATGTTGCCTTTGCAAGGGTAATGCCTTGGCGAGGTCAGCGCACACAATCAGTGACTCTGCAGGTATATAGAGTGTAAAGTGTGAGCCTTCCCCGGCATCCAGATGTGGAAGTGAGTAGTGAGTCGCCCAACAGTGTCCTGTTGCTGCAGGCAATTTGGACTGATTCCATCCGAAACAAAACATATTACGATTAAATGTAAAGAATACATAGAAAATAAAGCTGTAATGTAATATAGGATGCTTGATAAACCCATAGACAAAACTACTTCTCCAAGAGATCTTTATTGGACCACATTCAACATTATGTCATTATTGATTGGAATAGTATTTTTAGAGCTGAGTGGAACTGCTTAGTAAGCGTAGAGAGAGCATCTAATGCATGCCGCATTCACACATCCTCATGTACAAATACATTTATGGGCTTATTCGTTAAAGTGTATGCAAACGCTACCACTAACATCTTATATAAGCTTTAACATGTTAATGGCATTTCAAAAGTAATTTTCAATATCTTTAAAATTGCTGCTTTTGTTAAAACTATACCTAGTGATCCTGCCATAAAGATCTTTTTAGGCATTTGCTATTATGGGGTGACAAAGCTCTGTCCCTATCTCCTAATTGCTCTCCTGTGTTGTCACCCTCTAACACAGACTTCCGATGAGGCTTACAAGTTCCCATTTCAATGAACAATCCACTGTTGCATTCGGTGGAAATCCACCCTAAAAATGACATGCAGCCATGGCTGCAGTGCATGTAGACAGGACGTGGCTGTAAAGGGACTATAGACGATCAGCAGCATTGAACTGTAACAAAGGATGTTAAAAAAATGGCAATTGTCTAAGATAATTGTTTAGGACAAAGTGGGGTTGATTTACGAAAACTGAATAATGCAAAATCTGGTGCAGTTGTGCATGGTAGCCGATCGGCTTCTAACTTCCACTAGAGGGCGATCAAGGGGTTAAGTGTGTCCTAGGGAGTGATTCTAACTGTGGGGGGATGGGCTACTACTCACATGACAGCGATCACTGCTCAGGGAGCAGTGATCGCTGTCATGTCACTAGGCAGAACAGGGAAATGCCTTGTTTACAAAGGCATCTCCCCATTCTTACGCTCTGTGACACAATCGCAGGCACCCAGCGGACATCGAGTCTGCGGGACCTGCGGTGACAGTCACGGAGCACGCAACGCGCGCGCCACAATGCCGCATCTTAAAGGGGACGTACCTGTACGCCCTTTTGCCCACCCATGCTGATGTACTGTATATCATCGTACGACGGTCGGGAAGGGGTTAAAGTAATGCCAAGGGGTTTATTTACTAAAGGCATACTCACCCCCCTCTCTGTATTAATTTGCTTGCTGTTATGGTATGTTTTATGGTGTTTATTAAGGGAGAGAGGGTTTAATATTATTCGCCTCCATCTGTAACCATATTATATTTTGTCCGTCCCCGGGATGGCCCCTTACTTAGCATTGGTTTGTAATGTGTGGGACTCCCGTTTTCCACAATTGATTGGGTGGGTCAGAGTTAAGTGGACGGGGTTTACAACCGCTCTCCCTTACAAAATACGTGGTGTGCAGTGGGAGGACTCCGCCACTGAAGACGTCTATGACAAAACGCGTACGGCGTCACTATGCACACCACGTGACTTTCAGAAAACTGAGTGAGTGGGTGGAACGCAGTTGGAGCGCACGCTACTCACCCATAGCTCGGTCACCTTGTGTTTTGTACCGGCAAGTGCAGCCCCTTATGGAGTAGGAATTACGCTGCACGGACTGCATTTTTTGTCTGTTTGTTTTTATATATTTTTATACATTTTTAATAAATGGATTTTGTGGAAATACTGCACTATGGGAGCCAATTTCGCTTTTTTATGAGGATCTTGAGCATTTATACCTATTATTACTCGGATATCCCAAGGCTGCTTACTCGAGGGACTGCAGAGGCTGACACCTGTGGCTACCGGTCTACACTAAGGAGTTGCATGCGTATCAACCCTGTAGGGGTAGTAGGAGCTGGTGAGTGGGGACCCTTGAGGAGGAGCACGCAAGTCACCTGTCAAGATTCTGTGAGCACTAAAGTCACCTGCTACAATCCCTTTAAGCACGAACAGTCACTTTCACTGGAATTAATGCACTTATGTGTTTTTTGGACATGTGAGATAAATTGCATTTTTTTGCTTTTGGTGCGATTTTTTGCATTTTTTCTGTTTTTTGGCTTGTTCTCTGGGTTTGCATATATCTTGGTACACACATTTGTGGTATACTCACTTTTTATCTTTTTACTTGATTTTCACTTTTTTACACATATATATTTGGTGTCTGGACATTTTATGCACTGTTATAAGCAGAGGATCACTCTATTGTCATGCAACTCATTTTTGGACTTTATATGTATTGATACAAGGAGAGGATTCATTATTATTTTTACACAGTATTATTTGCGTTTCACTAATTTATAAAGTCTAATTATACTGTTGGTGATAAATTATCCTATGTAGGATTGGTGCCCACACTCAGAGGTCCTTAGTACTTACCTACCGGTGTAGGTGAGCTGTAATAATTATCACATTATCACTGTGTATTTTGTTAACTGTTTAGCCACTAAAGAGTGATCTGTTAGATCACTCTTTGGCATATAGGTAGTGCCACTCACCACTTTCATCTTTTTTTGTATCATTACATGCAAAGCAAGTTAGTTCAAGCCGTGATTTGTCATAATTGTGATGATTATGGCTTACAGCTCATGAAAACCCCAAATCCACAATCTCAGAAAATTAGAATATTACATGCAATCAATAAAACAAGGATTGTACATAGAACAATATCGGACCTCTGAAAAGTAAAAGCATGCATATGTACTCAGTACTTGGTTTGGGCCCCTTTTGCAGCAATTACTGCCTCAATGCGGCGTGGCATGGAAGCTATCAGCCTGTGGCACTGCTGAGGTGTTATGAAAGACCAGGATGCTTCAATAGCGACCTTCAGCTCTTCTGCATTGTTCGGTCTCATGTCTCTCATCTTTCTCTTGCCAATGCCCCATAGATTCTCTATGGGGTTCAGGTCAGGCGAGTTTGCTGTCCAATCAAGCACAGTAATCCCATGGTCATTGAACCAGGTTTTGGTGCTTTTGGCAGTGTGGGCAGGTGCCAAGTCCTGCTGGATAATGAAGTCAGCATCCCCATAGAGCTCATCTGCGGAATGAAGCATGAAGTGCTCCAAAATCTCCTGATAGACAACTGCGTTGACCCTAGACTTAATGAAGCACAGTGGACCAACACCAGCAGATGACATGGCTCCCCAAATCAACACAGACTGTGGAAACTTCACACTGGACTTCAAGCATCTTGCAGTGTGTGCCTCTCCATTCTTCCTCCATACTCTGGGTTCTTGGTTTCCAAAGGAAATGCAAAATTTGCTCTCATCAGAAAACAGGACTTTGGACCACTGAGCAACAGACCAGGTCTGTTTTTCTTTAGCCCAGGTAGGACGCTTCTGACGTTGTGTGTTGTTCAGGAGTGGCTTGATAAGAGGAATATGACATTTGAAGCCCATGTCCAGGATCCATCTGTGTGTGTTGGCTCTTGATGCACTGACTCCAGCCTCAGTCACTCCTTGTGAAAGTCCTCAACACTTTAGAATGGCCTTTTCCTGACAATCCTCTCCAGGCTGTGGTCATCCCTGCTGCTTGTGCACCTTTTTCTTTCACACTTTTCCCTTCCACATAACTTTCTATTAATGTACTTTGATACAGCACTTTGGGAACATCCAACTTCTTTTGCAATTACCTTTTGAGGCTTCCCCTCCTTATGGAAGGTGTCAATTATGGTTTTCTGCACAACTGTCAGGTCAGCAGTCTTTCCCATGATTGTGATTCCAGCTGAACTAGCTTAATTAGCTGATTAGAGTGGGACACTTTGAGCCTAGAATATTGCACCTTTTCACAATATTCTAATTTTCTGAGATTGTGGATTTGGGGTTTTCATGCGCTGTAAGCCATAATCATCACAATTATGACAAATCACAGCTTGAACTATCTTGCTTTGCATGTAATGGGTCTATCTCATATATTAGTTTCACCTTTTAAGTTGCATTAGTGAAATAAATGAACTTTTGCCCGATATTCTAATTTTTCGAGTGTCACCCGTAAATAGTAGTTCTGCTGCTACTATTACCTACTACTACTACTATAAATAATAATAATAATAATAATAATAATAATAATAATAATAATAATAATACTATAAATAATAATGATAAGCATGTTATTATTATTATTATTATTATTATCATTATTATTATTATTATTATTATCAGCATCATTATGTCATTCAATGTTGTGCACAATCATTATTTTGCAATTACTATATTCTTGTTCTGCTTCTTCTTCTTATTTTTATTAATGCTACTACTACTACTACTAATAATAATAATAATAATAATAATAATAATAACAATATTAATAATGATAATAATATAAATAATAGTGATTCTGCTACTACTAATATTACTATAAATAATAATAATTATAATAATAATATAAATACGAATAATACTATAAATAATAATATTAACAATAAGCATAATATTAATAATAATATAAATACTATCAATAGTTATTATTATTATTATTATTATTATTATTATTAATAATGATATTTCATACAGGAATTATATAACCTCAACAGTTTGCATAATTCTTTATAAAGCAAAGAGAGGCAGTATAGTTACAATACAATTCAAGATAAAAGTGTTAGGAGGGTGCTGCTCCTAAGAGCTTACAATATATCGTTTACTTAGCGTGCAAGCTTCTGTGCCATTACTTCCGCTATTTTAAATAATTAAAGGATGATAAATATGTTTCTTTGACTGGGTTCAGTAAACTGAAATTTAATTAATTAATATTAGTTAAAAAAGCTTGACATTGCCAGATGTTAATAATTCCGAACCTTAAAGAGCCACTCTACTCAGACAGCTAAATACACTCTCAACTGATTTCCTGCCCAGGGGGTCATAGGGAATCGCTGTAGTTGGTCTCTTCCATACAGAAAGAGACTCAACGTTTGAAAATCATGTTTTGTAATCAATTCTAAAGACACCAAGGTCATGCATCTTTTTCCTTCCCCACTTTGTCTGAACAGTAATAAAAGCTTAAAGAAAAAAAGGCAATTGCCTAAGCCGGTGCAGGGAATTGAAATTACAGAGCGCCAGGCTTGAAGAAGTGCAAAATCAGGACTGTGTCAGGGAAGGAACAATATAATTGTGGCATGGATTCCCATTTGAGACTAAATTATCTGGAATTTAGTCTTATCAGCAGTTTCCCTTCATGGTTGGAATCTATCCAAAACGCCCCCTTCTGTTTTTACTTACTTTTTAAACTTTTTTTTTCTTCCTTTTGAGCTTCAAATCTCCCGTTTGCATTAACATAATGCACAAAGCTATTTTTGGAAAAGTTGAAATGCGTTGCGGGTCCTCAGGTGCAGAACAACAATGTTATTTCCTGCAAGAAGTGTACTTATATCAGATAGTGTGTCTTCTGAGGCAGGCTTGAGATTTTTATGCCTGATAAAAGGTGCCGTTTAAATGAGGCTATGTTTGTGCCGCTTCCTTATGAAATTTCTTTCTTTATTAGATTTTTATATCAACTTAATAAAGCTGATCTTTCACTGGGTAATTACCTCCCTGATCCTGCAAGACAGATTATTATTCATGACCTGGATATTGCTTCCTAGATGGAGTTAGGATGAATTCTCTTAATCAAGAGGACTCACTGAGGTTTGATGATGATGAGAATAGCTGATTTGATTTGTTTACTGCCCCGAGAAGTATTTTATTCCCTTTGAAATCAGTTGCCAGCAAAAGGAGTTTTAGGTTAAATTCAAAGGGTAACAACAGAGGGAGCCAATTTGTAATTGCATAACAGTCAGGGATCAGCAATTAATGGAAAACCTACTTCACTCTTGATGTTGTATACAACAGCTGAGGAGAGTTAGCAGTTCCCCCATAGAGCATTTGACATGTGGTCACCTGCCACCCAAGAGTAGGTAGGCTCCTTCCCATATCCTTAAATGTAGTGCCATGTGAAAGGCGGGATGGGGGTGGGGGTGCTTATAGTCCTTTAGAGTTATATTTGTGTAGGCACATCTGGAGCTTTTAGGATGTTCAGTTATCAAGGTTTTTTTTTTTTAAGCTAAACTCTGGCCAAAAAACTTTCATTCAAATACATTCCTTAATAGTCAAAAAGGATTTAACACATGTTTAAATAACAGAACCTGGAAGCCCAGGTTCTGAATCTGGGGAAGCAACTGTCAGCACTGAGAAGTCCCTCCATACTAAAGGAGAGCCAGGAACGTACACGGCAGGTTCCGGCAGGGGCCAGCAGAGAGGCGGGTGGAGACAAAGAGGTGCAGGCACTAGCAAAGAGTAGATGGGTGACAGTCAGGAAGGGTAGAGGGGGAAGTGTCAGGGAGGCCAATCCAGGACTGGAGCATCCCAATAAGTACACTCCATTGAGTGACATTGGTGAAACCAGTCAGGGACCAGCACTGCTGGAGCTGAGGGACTCTCCTAGCTGCCGGGGTAGAACTCCTCCAGTGAGAGTGGGGGGGGGCAGCGAAGGGAAAGGAAAGACAGATTCTGGTGGTAGGGGACTCAATTCTTAGAAGGACAGAGAGGGCAATCTGTAACCAAGACCTGAAGCGCCAAACAGTATGTTGTCTACCGGGCGCTCGGGTTCGGCACATCACAGATCTTGTGGACAGATTACTGGGAGGGGCTGGGGAAGACCCAGCTGTCATGGTGCACGTTGGCACCAATGACAAAGTCAGAGGCAGATGGAGTGTCCTAAAGAACGATTTTAGGGACTTAGGAGCTAAATTGAGGAAAAGTACCTCCAAGGTAGTATTCTCAGGAATACTACTGGTACATTGAGCCACATCAGAAAGGCAGAGGGAGATTAGGGAAGTAAACAAGTGGCAGAAGAGCTGGTGTAGTAAGGAGGGGTTTGGGTTCCTGGAGGACTGGGCCGACTTCTCAGTCGATAACCGGTACTAAAGAAGGGACAGACTGCACCTAAATGAGGAGGGTGCAGATCTGCTGGGAATGAAGATGGCCAAAAAGTTAGAGGGGTTTTTAAACTAGGCAATGGGGGGAAGGGTCCAGAGGTAGAGATAGTCAGCGTGGAAGATATTCCAGAGGATAGTATTGGGGGCATTAGTGGTAGGTTAACCAAAGCACAAAAACACAAGGTAAGTATAGTAGCAAGTCCTAGTTGCAGTCTCGAAACGCCCAATACAAGGTCAATATGCGACCGGTCTAAACTAAGTGGCATGTTCACCAATGCCAGGAGCATGGCGCACAAGATGGGTGAACTAGAGATACTGTTGTACGAGGAGGATTTGGATTTTGTGGGAATTTCAGAGACCTGGTTCAACAGCTCTCATGATTGGCTGGCAACCATTCAAGGGTATACCCTTTACCGCAAGGATAGAGAGGGTAAAAAAGGGGGAGGGGTATGCCTATATATCAAGAATAATGTACAAGTGAATGTGAGAGATGACATCACTGAGGGAGCTAGGGAGGAGGTGGAATCCTTATGGGTAGAGCTCCAAAGGGATGAAGCTAAGGGGAAAATAATATTGGGAGTATGCTATAGGCCCCCTAACCTGAGGGAGGAAGTGGAGACAGATCTCCTATCACAATTTGGATTAGCAGCAAGGCTGAGAAGTGTTATCATAATGGGGGATTTTAATTATCCAGACATAGACGGGGCGGAGGGAACTGCGCATTCATTTAAGGCTTATCAGTTCCTTAATGTCTTGCAGGACAATTTTATGGGTCAGATGGTAGACGCACCAACTAGAAATAAAACATTACTGGATCTACTGATTACCAACAATACAGACGTGATCACGCATGTGGAAATACGGGGCAATTTAGGTAACAGCGATCACAGGTCAATTAGTTTCAGTATAAATCACACAAATAGGAAACATAAAGGGAATACAAAGACACTGAATTTCAAAAGAGCCAACTTCCCTAAACTACAAACCTTGCTAAAAGGCATAAATTGGGATAAAATATTAGGAACAAAGAATACAGAGGAGAGATGGGTTTGCTTTAAGAGCATATTAAATAAGGGCATTAGCCAATGTATCCCATTGGGTAATAAATTTAAAAGAGCGAACAAAAGCCCTGGATGGCTTAACTCCAATGTAAAAATGCATATAAAAGCAAAAGAAGGCCTTCAAAAAATACAAGGTTGAGGGATCATCATCAGCATTCAGACTTTATAAAGAATGCAACAAGAAATGTAAGGGTGCAATGAGGACAGTTAAGATAGAACATGAAAGACACATAGCGGAGGAGAGCAAAAAAAATCCCCAAAAATTCTTAAGTATGTAAACAGTAAAAAAGGGAGGACGGACCATATTGGCCCCATAAAGAATGAGGAAGGACATCTGGTTACAAAGGATGGGGAGATGGCGAAGGTATTGAATTTATTCTTCTCCTTAGTCTTCACGAGTGAATCGGGGGGCTTCAGTAACCAAAACTGCAGTGTTTATCCTCATGACACAACACAGGAAGCACCTCCACGGTTAACAGAGGACAGAATTAAAATTAGACTTGCGAAACTTAAAGTGGTGTTCCGGCCGAAATTATACTTTTTAAATAAAAATACCCCTATAATACACAAGCTTAACGTATTCTAGTAAAGTTAGTCTGTAAACTAAGGTCTGCTTTGTTAGTTTATAGCAGTAGTTTGTTATTTTATAAACTTACAGCAGGCCGTGGCCATCTTAAGTGTGGGCATCTGAAGCCAGACTGTATTTCTTCCTGGATCTCATCCTTGCAGATCTCACACATGCTCAGTGCAGCACAAGCAGTGTAATAGGTTTCAGGTCAGGTTTCCATAGCAACGGCAGTGTCAGAGGAAGTTGTCGCCCCTTCCCAGAAGGCATTGCAAACAGGAAATGATGCGATGGGCCGCGGCCAGGGAGGAGGAAGTGAAAAATGAATACAGCAGATATACAGTAGGTGCTGAGAATTTTTTTTTTAAAATATCCAATTCGTTTACAGTGCAGAGTTTAGTGAGGGATGCTGAAGAGTTGTAAAAGTGGGTGGAACTCCACTTTAACATTGATAAATCACCAGGACCAGATGGCTTGCATCCGAGGGTACATAGGGAACTCAGTCAAGTAATTGCCAGACCGTTGTTCCTAATTTTTTACAGACAGTCTGCTGACTGGAATGGTACCAGCTGATTGGAGAAAAGCCAATGTAGCACCAATATTTAAAAAGGGCCCAAAATACATCCCTTTTTTAGTAATAAGAACGGTATCATTAGCAGTAATCAGCATGGATTCAAGAAGAATCGTTCTTGCCAAACCAATTTACTAACCTTATATGAGGAGGTGAGTTGCCATCTAGATAAAGGAAGGCCTGTAGACGTGGTGTATCTGGATTTTGCAAAAGCATTTGACACAGTTCTCCATAAACGTTTACTGTACAAAATAAGGTCCATTGGCATGGACCATAGGGTGAGTACATGGATTTAAAACTGGCTACAAGGGCGAGTTCAGAGGGTGGTGATAAATGGAGAGTACTCGGAATGGTCAGGGGTGGGTAGTGGGGTTCCCCAGGGTTCTGTGCTGGGACCAATCCTATTTAATTTGTTCATAAACGACCTGGAGGATGGGATAAACAGTTCAATCTCTGTATTTGCAGACGATACTAAGCTAAGCAGGGCAATAACTTCTCCGCAGGATGTGGAAACCTTGCAAAAAGATCTGAACAAATTAATGGGGTGGGCAACTACATGGCAAATGAGGTTCAATGTAGAAAAATGTAAAATAATGCATTTGGGTGGCAAAAATATGAATGCAATCTATACACTGGGGGGAGAACCTCTGGGGGAATCTAGGATGGAAAAGGACCTGGGGGTCCTAGTAGATGATAGGCTCAGCAATGGCATGCAATGCCAAGCTGCTGCTAACAAAGCAAACAGAATATTGGCATGCATTAAAAAGGGGATCAACTCCAGAGATAATTTTCCCACTCTACAAGACTCTGGTCCGGCCGCACCTGGAGTATGCTGTCCAGTTCTGGGCACCAGTCATCAGGAAGGATGTACTGGAAATGGAGCGAGTACAAAGAAGGGCAACAAAGCTAATAAAGGGTCTGGAGGATCTTAGTTATGAGGAAAGGTTGCGAGCACTGAACTTATTCTCTCTGGAGAAGAGACGGGGATATGATTTCGATATACAAATACTGTACTGGTGACCCTACAATAGAAATAAAACTTTTTCGCAGAAGAGAGTTTAACAAGACTTGCGGCCACTCATTAAAATTAGAAGAAAAGAGGTTTATACTTAAACTACGTAGAGGGTTCTTTACTGTAAGAGCAGCGAGGATGTGGAATTCCCTTCCACAGGCGGTGGTCTCAGCGGGGAGCATCGATAGCTTCAAGAAACTATTAGATAAGCACCTGAATGGCCGCAACATATAGGGATATATAATGTAATACTGACACATAATCACACACATAGGTTGGATTTGATGGACTTGTGTCTTTTTTCAACCTCACCTACTATGTAACTATGTAACATGTTAAATCATATTAGGCCTGAAGATTACATAAAACCCCTAAACATTATATATTTTCTGAAAGCAGACAGCCTATAGAATAAAATACAGTTCCAATTTTTTATGTTACACGATATTACCCCAAAGGTCTAGGAAACGCAAAATTTCCGTAAAAAACACACTAAAGTGAATTTAAGGGCACATAAAAGCAATAAACTACCCACATTTTTGGTCAAATATAAAAGACGAGGTTGCGCCAAGTAAATAGATACCCAACATGTCAAACCTTAAATTAGTGTGCGCCCGTGAAATGGCAACAAACTTCAGTACCTTATATTTTCTATAAGCCCCCTATAGGTCATTAGTTTAGTGTTACAGAGGAGGTCTGGTGCTGGAATTTTTGCTCTCACTCTGGCCTGCATAGAGATATGTAGCATGTGTATCGCAATCAACATTTTCATACGTAGGTGCCCCTGGTGCATGTGTTTACATTCATATGTGCATATATGTGGTGGGGGGGTTTATGTGCTTGGTTGTAACTTTTTGCAAAATTTTTTTTTTTACTTAACTTTTTTTTTTCGCCACATAGTGGACAAAAATTACCCTATGTGATGATTTTTAGGTGACAGGTTGTCTTTAATGAGACATCCAGGGTCTAAAAGACTCTGCCTGTCTCCTCTGAACGCCACTAAATGTTTTGCAATGCAGATCACATTGCAAAACATTGCTTCCCAGCTATGTTAGCCGGGGACACTGAGAGGCTGACCCGGAAGTGGTGCCATAGATGTTGCTTCCCGGGTCACAGCAAGAAGGGAAGGAGAGCGGACGTGTGTCCACTCTTTTCTTTCTGTTCTACCCATCGGCACCTGCCATATCGGTCCTGGGCCCACAGATGGGCAAGCGGGGCCCGAAAAACATGGCAGGGTGTGCACATGGGGGGCTCTGGTACCAGGGTTGTGTGTGAACAATCGTGGGGCAATGCAGATGCCTGAATGCTTTCACCTGTCAGTCTGCCTGTCAGTTTAACACACAACCCCTGTGGCTGCAGCCACTTGATTGTGTGTGAAACCCACCACTGTCAGGTCAGTACAATGTACGGACCTGGCAGGGAAAGGGTTAAATCCACTTTGTATGCACCAAGTGAGTTTGTAAACCCATTCATTTTCATATAAAAATAGCAGTGACATTGTCACTGAGCTGTACATAGCCTGTGCAGAAAGCAAAGCTGTGGGAGGGACACAGCAGGCCCCACCCACTACAGGCTGGCTGCAAAAAAATACAGGAGGGGTGGAGACAAGACCAGTTACCCTGCACAAGGAAAGAGAGCATCAGTGAGTGGTCTTTAGTACAGGAAGTTCCTGCACAGATGTAAAGTCTCACACTGGATCTGATCTGGAAGAAATATATAAAGCACACCAAGATTCAAGTAAGAACTTATCCTAGAGTTTAGCTTTACATATGAACTCCAGGCAGATATAGAAGACAGTAAGCACAGTCATGCAGACAAACAGGCCGAGGTCATAACAAGTGAACAAAGACTCAAGAGCAGGTCACAAGGCAACCTGGGTCATACACACAAAGGCAGAACAACAGGTCATAGGTTAGTGGGAACAAGCTGAAGACCACTCAGCAATCTCTCCATGCAAAGTGAATAGATACACAGCGGTTCGGCTTGGGTACCCCCATAGCAAGTTACTTGCAGTGGGGGCACGCGGAAGGAAGGAGGAGCCAGGAGCACCATCAAGGTACCCGAGAAGTGGAGGATCTGGACTGCTCTGTGTAAAACCACTTGTTATTTCATTGTTTTGCAGGCTGGCTGGTAAGTGTACTGGGGAATATTTGTTTGTTTGTGATGTGTATTGCCATTCCATGTGCACCTTGCTGCAAAGACTAGTTATAGGTTGGGGTTGTTGTCATTTTCTTGTACAGTTGAATAGATGCGTTGCGTGATGATGGCGCTATTTGTAATCTAGGGGACTGCAGTGGGTGTGGCCATAATTGGGTGTCAACCAGTCTGCAAGTGGGGTGGTGGGTAATAATTAAATAGAACTCCCTTGGAACAGTGTATTCTGTTATCATCAGAGTATAGAGAATGAAAAAAGAGCTAAGGCTAGATATGTGCATCTCGTTTCGTTCCGAATCGAAATTAGGACGAATTTTTCATTATTCGGAAATTCAGATGCATCCGAATTTCTGAATTACAAAAGTGATGAATTTAAACGAATCCGAAAAAAAGCGAACGAATTCGAATCGAATTCGAAAACATATTCGAATTCAAAAACATATTCAAATTCGAAAACATATTCAAATCGAATTCGAAAACATATTCGAATCGAATTTGAAAACAATAGAAATCGATTTTCTAAAAAATACAATAGAATAGAATAGAAAATCATAAAGCAATAGAATACATACTGTATATATAATATTTTTTTATTCTGTTTTATTGTTTTTCTATGCTTTTCTTTTCTATTATTTTCTATTCTTTAATAGTCTTTTCTATTCAAATTCGAATTCATTCTATACGAAATTCGAATTTCAGAACATGGCTTCTGAAAATCGAATTTCGTATAGAATGAATTTGAATTTGAATAGAAAAGATTAGAATAGAAAAGAAAATAATAGAAAAGAATAAACTAGAAAAACATATATTGTATTTTATTCTATTCTGTTCTATTGTTTTTCTATTCTACTCTAATCTTTTCTATTCAAATTCAAAATCATTCTATACGAAATTTGAATTTCAGAAAATGGTTATATAGATATAGATATATATAAACCATTTTCAGAAATTCTAATTTTGAAAATCGAATTAGAATAGAAGTAAAGAATAGAAAAGAATAGACTAGAAAAACAATAGAATTATATATATATATATATATATATATATATATATATATATATATATATATATATATATAGTTCCAAAGGTTGCTGCACTTAAAAATTTGTTGCTTTATTCCATCAAATCTTTAGAAAAAGATTACAAAGCAAGTAGAGTCATTCCAAACAGAATCATTACAATCATTTGTTCAGACAAAGATTACATTTCAGGCTGATTTGTTCGCACCCTTCCTTAGATCAGTCAGAACACATCTGAACTTTATTTTAATATATAAAAGGTCGGTGGGAGGACCTGTTTACTGACACTAGATTGAAAGCTGTGTGTGGTTCTCCTCTACACTTCAATCTATATATATATATTATATTTTTTTCTATTCTGTTCTATTGTTTTCTATGCTATTCGTTTCTATATATATATATGAGTCTATATGAAATTCGAATTTCGGAAGATGATATATAGATATATATATATATATATATATATATATATATATATATATATCTATATATATAGATAGATAGATAGATCTATCTCTCTATCTATCTCTCTATCTATCTATCTATCTATCTATCTATCTATCTATCTATCTATCTATCTATAATATTTTTTTTCTATTCTGTTCCATTGTTTTTCTATGCTATTCATTTCTATTCTAAACTTGAATTCATTCTAGACGAAATTCGAGAATGAATTTGAATTTGAATAGAAAAGATTAGAATAGAAAATAATAGAAAATAGACTAGAAAAACAATAGAACAGAATAGAATAAAATATGATATATACATATATATATATATATATATATATATATATATATATATATATATATATATATATATATATATACATATATACATATATATATATATATATATATATACACACACACACACACACACACATATATATATATATGTTTTTCTAGTCTATTCTTTCCTACTCTATTCTAATCTTTTCTATTCAAATTCATTTTATACGAAATTTGAATTTCGGAAAATGGTTATATAGAAATAGAATGAAATCGAATTCTAATAGAAAAGACTAGAATAGAAAAAACAATAGAACAATATATATAAAACATCTTCTGGAATTGGAATTTGGTACAGAATGAATTTGAATTTGAATAGAAAAGATTAGAATAGAATATATTATATTTTTTTCTATTCTGTTCTATTGTTATTGCATGCTATTCTTATTTTGCTATTCTATTTGAATCTTTTCTATTGGAATTCGATTTCATTCTATATGAAATTCGAATTTCACAAAATGGTTATATATAGTTTACTTTTTCAAATTCGGTCAAAAATTTTTTCGAATGCGGTAGAATTTTTTCGAATTTGATCGTTTTTTTCGAATGCGGTAGAATTTTTTCGAATTTGATAGTTTTTTCGAATGCGGTAGAATTTTTTCGAATTTGATAGTTTTTTTCGAATTTGGGAGAATTTTTTTCGAATTTGATAGTTTTTCGAATGCGGTCGAATTTTTTCGAATATAAAATTACACAAATCCCGAAAACGAATGTAATGAATGCAACTAATTTAACTAAACGAATTCAGTTAAATAACAAACCGAAACTAAACTAAACTAAACAAATTTTTTCATCCTGCACATGTCTAGCTAAGGCTGAACTTAGATTTCAAGGTCAGTCTACTCATTAACAGGAAATATGAGATGGGAAATATTTAATATTTTAAATAAAAAAAAATTTAAAAAATTTGTTTTTCAGTCCTGAACATAATGTGAAGTGCACACTACATGCCAACCAAGGAGAGCAGGAGCAAGGGGGCAGAAAAGGAGCACAGGGTGGTACACCTATTCTATGGCATGCATTAGGAGCAGGGGAGAGGCGCACAATCCTACATCATTGCCCTGGGCACTGGATGAACCTGCCCCTATACTAGTTATGATACTGTTTGCATGTAGCTTACATGTTCTCCTTGGGTTTGCATGGGTTTCCTTCAAAGACATGCTGGAAGGATAGCTAGCTGCTATCTAAATTGGCCCTAGTATGTGTGTTATGACATACATGCCCGTCCTAAGTCCATGCAGTTGGGGAAGGTGGAAGAAAGACCTGGTGAACTACCACCTTAAAATAATCACCAAGAAGTCCTCCTATGAAAAACTCTGGAGGCCTTGGATCACCCATTACTTACTTTCAGACTTTGATGACTCTCTTTTACTACCTTGATGGTGGATCCATACCTCTTCCACCCTGGACAACCTGTAAATTACTGGTTGTACTGGCTTTTATCCTCTCTAAGGACCCCCCCTTCCCCCTCCTTCCCCTCTGATGCTTCTACACCCTACATGTCTTCTATCTTTCTCCTCTCTAGACTAACTTGCTCACTCTTGTCCTCTACTTCTTACATCCCCCCGGGGTCTGTGCAGTCCTTCTGTTTTTTAGCTTAAGTAGCTTCTTTCATCCTCCCTTTTTTTGGGACTCTTGGGATGGAATGGTTCTTATGTCAACCCACCGTCCATTTCCCTAGGGCATTGACTGAGAATAGCCTTACAGAAAAGGCCATATTATACTTCTAACGTCCTGTGCTGAGCTTCTTCTCCAAAATGTTTATTGAGAATATCCCTCTTGACTGGTTTATTTGATGTTACTTTATATTTTCAACCTGAATTGTATTTTATATCAATCTTCTCTGCTTGAGGCTTACCCTCTTATGTCATCTGTCCTATAGATGTTCTATACAATATGACATTTGTTGATAGCTTACATTTTGCAATCTTGTACCCTATCTTTTTTGAGCTGTAATTTTGAACTGTAATTTGCATATTCCAATAAAACATTTGAACAAGGAAAAAAATTACCAAGAAAATCCTACAGAAAAATGCACCCAAGTGCAGGGGCGTAACTAGAAATCACAGGGCCCCACAGCAAAATGTTGTATGGGCACCCCCTGCAAACCCCCTATCTCGGTGCTGGTGTCAGTGTTCTCTATCTCGGTGCTGGTGTCAGTGTTCCCTTATCTCAGTGCTGGTGTCAGTGCTCTCTATCTCAGTGCTGGTGTCAGTGCTCTCTATCTCGGTGCTGGTGTCAGTGCTCTCTATCTCGGTGCTGGTGTCGGTGCTCTCTATCTCGGTGCTGGTGTCGGTGCTCTCTATCTCGGTGCTGGTGTCGGTGCTCTCTATCTCGGTGCTGGTGACGGTGCTCTCTATCTTGGTGCTGGTGTCGGTGCTCTCTATCTCGGTGCTGGTGTCGAAGCTCTCTATCTCAGTGCTGGTGTCGGTGCTCTCTATCTCGGTGCTGATGTCAGTGTTCTCTATCTCGGTGCTGGTGTCAGTGTTCCCTTATCTCAGTGCTGGTGTCAGTGCTCTCTATCTCAGTGCTGGTGTCAGTGTTCCCTTATCTCAATGCTGGAGTCGGTGTTCTCTATGTCGGTGCTGGTGTTGGTGCTCTCTATGTCGGTGCTGGTGTTGGTGCTCTCTATGTCAGTGCTGGTGTCGGTGCTCTCTATCTCAGTGCTGGTGTCGGTGCTCTCTATCTCAGTGCTGGTGTCAGTGAGGGACATAGCAGCGGAGAAGCCATTCAGCTGGCAGTGCCAGCGCAGGAGCACCCGGCCCACCATGGCAGAGGATCATCCCTGGACTGGGATCTCCCAACCCCCCCCCAGTGGAGCCCTGCATAGGCAGGGGTACGGGCAGGGTGGAGGGAGGGGTGAGGGGCTGTCAATCACAGGTGGACACACTAGGACACTGGCACAGGACTGAGCTGTCCTTACTGTTAGTGACACATGATCAGGAAGAATGGAGTGGGGGGGATGGGGCAGGGGTGGATATAAAGCCCAGTCTCTGGCTGTGGCTGAAGGATGCTGCAGGAACATGGATGGGGGGTGGCTCTCTCTCATTAAAAAAAAAAAAAATGTTGTTGGTCACTGCCTGCAGAAAAGGTTGTGGCATGGTGGTAGCTTTGCCTCTCCCTGCAGCTGGAGCCCCTGATTCCCCCCCCCACACTGATTGACAGCCCCAGAGAGGGGCAGCCCAGACACCTCTTCTCTCCTACCTTCCCTTCGGTCGGATCGGCACCATACAGTGCTCGTGAGGCCTCCTCCACGGTGCCTTCCTCTTCCTCTCCTGCCAGATGCCTCCTTCAGGGTGTGCAGAAACCGCCGCTCCGCTGAGCACTCCAGTGGTGGTGGTGGGGGGGTGACAGCTGGGGGGGGGGCGCGATCTGTGTCCCCCCAAGCAGAGGGAATTGTGCTCACTGCTCAGGCTACTGGAATCTCCTCCCCTTCTCCTCCTTAAGAGAACACAGCGCTGGCCCCGCCTCCTCCCCAAGACAGCCACGCTCCAACCCCTCTCTCCACTGCTTGGCCATGCTTGGAACTGCTTGGGGCTCACAGGCAACCCGCTGCTGGCCGAGCTTAACGCCGCGCCCGTGGCAAAATTTTTCAGCAGAGGCGGCTCTTCAATTAGCCTAATTGCCGAATTAGAGAGCCGCCTCTTCCGGGCCCTACACGGCTGCGGGCCCCATAGCGCACGCGTAGTTTCACCACTGCCCAAGTGTATCAAACCTGATACTCTGGCCCATCAAATCACTGAGAGTTGTGTTGTATATATGCCAAGCCTAAGCAGTTGGGAAGAGAGACCGGCAAATTACCTCGTAAAATAAAATCACCAAGAAACTTATATGGAAAAAGTCTCCCAAGCATATTAGACTTAGTACCCAGAGAGCTCCCATACAATCGCAGAGAGTCAGATACAATTGAAGGATACATACGCGCTGGTTTATTCACAAATACCTAGCTGCATTCATTTTATGTTTTGCTTTAAGCCTTGACAAAAATCGAAATAACAAAAAATAAAATGAATCTCATCTCTCAGCCACAGCTCATTTCCGCTGTACCGCAGCAAAATGTTCAGCAAGGAGCACCAGTGGTTAAAAAGAAAATTGATTCAGTTTTGGTTAATATTTTATGAACTCCATAAGTTTCAGTATTGCATAAAATGTTTTGATGAAACAAATTTTAATGTTTTGCTAATCTTTAATCAATAATTTACATTACACTTGTATTGAGCGTTCACCCGGAAAGATACAGCGGGCCACATCATGAATACATGCTGCATGTTTATACGTATTTGTTGGCGCCTCAAAATGGTAATAAGGAATTAAACAATATTTCCACCGCTGGTAGAATCAGCCCGATGCTTCGCTCTAATCAACCCATATTGTATTTTCTTAACATGCTTCGTTCGGGAGATAATTTGTACATAATCAGCTGTAAGATGCCTTCTTGTCAGTGACACTGTCGGAATTTTACTAGACTTGGCTATCACGTTTGATTATGGAAAACGGTTAATAAATCCTTTATAAACATAATTCTAGGGTGCAACTGCCAGCGTGTAAAATCTTAAATGCCAGCATGCCTCAGATGTATCTATGGTAACTTTAATCAAAGACGCAACAGTGTCTGTTTATAGAACGTTCATTAAATATGACAGATGCGCTCCAATCAAGAAAAGGAAACTATAGCAGTTACTGCTAAATCTCTCTCATTTCTTGCAGCAAGTTCTTGGTTGTGCCAGTGTTCAGTATGCTGCTATACAATGATAACTAGACTTGAAGCTAAACTCCAGACAACAGCTAAATGCATAACTGAAATATTTGCCTTTTCTGCCAAAGGATTTGCAGTTCTTTCCAGCCATTTTAGTGATCCATGCACTTCTGCCAGGCAGCATAGCCAGGAAGACAGCACAACTTTCTCTGAGGGCAATTCAAAAAAATAAAAACGATAACAAATAGACACTGAGCTTTTTCAGGTGCTATGCCGATTAAGTCATATTAAAATATTAAAAGCAATTTCTTTTTTTGTAATACATAAATTTACACTATAAACTACCCTGATGTACTCTAGCAGTCAGATCATTTTAAATACAGCATGGAAATAACAAACATATCACACTGTCCGATTGCTGAGTTGCATGATGGGGTAGTATCACATATGTAGTTGGAGGCCGAGATGACAAAAGGGCTTTCCTTATATCTCTGGACCAGCCACACCTACAATGGAGCACAGGGAGTGAGCAGAGTGGTATGGTTGATAGAAGTCCAGTCCAAAGCAACTCCCTTCTGGAGGCAGGTTTGTTGGTGAGGTGGTCCTGCAGACCAACAGCAGGCAGGGGAGCAGACAGAATAGTAGTCAGAAGTCAAGCCAAGGTCTCACTAGAAGGTCAACAGAGCCAAGCTGTGGTCAGGAACTAGTCAAGGTCAAACTGGGATTTAGCAGAGATGAGCCATGGTCAGGAACTAGCCCAGGTCAAACTGGGCTCATCAGAGACAAGCCGTGGCCAGTTACTTGTTGAGGTCAAACCAAGAATCATCAGATCCACAGTCAGGAACTAGTCAATGTCAAACTGGGAATTAGCAGGGGTGAGCTATGGTCAAACTGGGAATCATCAAAGATAAACTGTGATCAGGAACTAGCTGAGGTTAAGCCAGGAATGATCAGAGACAAGCTGTGGTCAGGAACTAGCAAAGGTCAATAGCAGGAATGTAGAGAAAGTCCAAGAGCAAGCTAGGTCAGCAGAAGGAAAACAGGTTCGTGGAGCAAGTTCTGGGTTCAAGTAACAGGGTAAAAGTTGAAGACCATCCAGTTTTCCTCTGTTCCTTAAAAAGTTTGTCTGTGCCAAGACTGAGTTCAGGCATGCGTGTCCATACACCAGCACGCACATACAACCACCCAGCAGGTCCATGTGAATTTGCATGTTAGCACAAACATGTGTCTATAAGCAACCACTTGTAAATTACCTTTGTTCTGTGCATTACCGGATGTGCACATACACTTTTTATGTCACCCTGACAGGTAGGGCAAATCCTTACATGTTTCTCAGTTGCAGCATACTGCTTTGCAGGGGCGTACCTATAGGGGTCACAATTGCGACCCAGCCCCATGCTCCAGGGGTCCCATGCAGCTCCCCTGTAAACCTGGATAAGAGGGGCTGCAGAGGAGCTATATACAGTGCCTTGAAAAAGTATTCATACCCATTGAAATTTTCCACATGTTGTCATGTTACAGCCAAAAATGTGAATATATTTTATTGGGATTTAATGTGACAGACTAACACAAAGTGGCACATAATTGTGAAGTGGAAGGAAAATGATAAATGGTTTTAATTTTTTTTTACAAATAAATATCAGAAAAGTGTGCCGTACATTTGTATTCAGCCCCCCTGAGTCAATACTTTGTAGAATCACCTTTCGCTTCAATTACAGCTGCAAGTCTTTTTGGGGATGTCTCTACCAGCTTTGCACATCTAGTGAGTGACATTTTTGTCCATTCTTCATTGCAAAATAGCTCAAGCTCTGTCAGATTGAATAGAGAGTGTCTGTGAACAGAAATGTTCAAGTCTTGCAACAGATTCTCAATTGGATTTTCATCTAGACTTTGACTGGGCCATTCTAACACATGTATATGCTTTGATCTAAACCATCCCATTGTAACTCTGGCTGTATGTTTAGGGTCATTATCCTGCTGGAAGGTGAACCTCCGCCCCAGTCTCAAGACTTTTGCAGACTCTAACAGGTTTTCTTCTAAGATTGCCCTGAATTTGGCTCCATCCATCTTCCCATGAACTCTGACCAGCTTCCCTGTCCCTGCTGAAGAAAAGCATCCACACAACATGATGCTGCCACCACCATGTTTCACGATGGGGATGATGTGTTCAGGGTGATGTGCAGCGTTAGTTTTCTGCCACACTGGCCTCTCGGAAACTGCAAACAGGACTTCCTATGGCTTTCTTTCAATAATGGCTTTCTTCTTGCCACTCTTCGATAAAGGCCAGATTTGTGGCGTGCACGGCTAATAGTTCTCCTGTGGACAGATTCTCTCACCTGAGTTGTGTATTTCTACAGCTCCTCCAAAGTTACCACGGGCCTCTTGGCTGCTTCTCTGATTAATGGTCTCCTTGCCCAGACTGTCAGTTTAGGTGGACGGCCATGTCTTGGTAGGTTTGCAGTTGTGCCATACTCTTTCCATTTTCAGATGATGGACTGAACAGTGCTCTGTGCGATGTTCAAAGCTTGGTATATTTTTGTATAACCTAACCCTGTTTTAAACCTCTCCACAACTTTATCCCTGACTTGGCTGGTGTGTTCCTTGGCCCTTATATTGCTGTTTGTGCTGTTTGTTCACTAAGGTTTTCTAACAAACCTCAGAAGGGCTTCACAGAACAGCTGAGACTAAATAACACACAGGTGGATGCTATTTACTAATTAGGTGACTTCTGAAGGCAATTGGTTCCACTAGATTTTAGTTAGGGGTATCAGAGTAAAGGGGGCTGAATACAAATGCACACCACACTTTTCACATATTTATTTGTAAAAATGTTTTAAAACCATTTATAATTTTCCTTCCACTTCACAATTATGTGCCACTTTTTGCTGGTCTATAACATAAAATCCCCAAATACATTTACATTTTAGGTTGTAACATGACAAAATGTGGAATATTTAAAGGGAAAGGGGTATAAATACTTTTTCAAGGCACTGTTGAATAACCAATATCCTCCATTTTCCTCCTGCAGCAGCTGAAAGCCTGATTCTCCTCCTCTCCCTCTCTCTGGTATTCAGCAGCTGCAGGAGGAAAATGGAGGGGATCAGTTCTTCTATATGATTCCCTGTTGCCCATCCTACCCAGCTTCCTCTTCTTTCTTCTTTCCCTGGGCCCCTGTGTGTTCCCCTATATCCACTGGAAAACCAGAAAGAACTAGAAGAAAGGGGTACCCTCATAGCCAAACAATCAGGTGTCCAATATTTTATATTTATGACACACAGATCTAAAAGTGTGAGCAGATAAAAGGGCTGACCATAAAAAATGACCCTATGTTCACATTATACTATTTAATGAATATTCAAGAAAATATAATACTTTATGCTCACTAGAGATCATAATGACATAATAAATATTACCTCCCTATGCTGTAATTATTGTATGCAATTCCACGCATAAGCTGTTACACAATCGTATAGTGATTAGTCAAGGTTCTAACCCCTGAGACCTGAGCCATCAGGATCTAAAGATGAAAGTCATAATAGATTCATGGCAAAGTAAATCCTAGTAACTGCTATGTGCAAACAACCCTCATCTAATATTTAATATATTAGATCGAGGGACCCATCAAATAATACACGATAGCACCACTATCTAGATTAAACTTATCTAAATGTTTTACCTGTAAAATTTAAAATTTCTAGCGTTTTGAAACCTTGAACCTATCAACAAATTGAATGGTAAATCAATGTCTCAAAGTTAAAAAAGTAACATATACGTATAAAAACGCAATCTCTGTTATTCATTGGTTCCTTTAGTAAAGCAAGACTTGTGTGAGGTCTTGGGAGAACTCGATTACTCTAATTAAATTACAATAATAGAGACTGTTCCATTCCAAGTTTGATGCTTAAAAATAAAGTTTGTTCATTGTTTAGCGATGGATAAATACTTAATCAAGTCTGGAACTCTGAAAGAGAAACTGTTAAATGAAAAGCAAGGAAGCAAGCGACAAGTACAAAGAAGATTACAACCTGATTTGGTCTCAAAAACAGGCACATCCTTCACCTTAAATTTAAAATTAATTATATATATAAAAATAAATAAGTTCCTCACCACAAAAATTGTTAAATCTTTTTAGGTGTGCCATGAAAATTTTTAGATCTTTTTGGTGCGCCGCAAGACAAAAAAGTTTGAGAAACACTCACTAGGGTGAGGATTCCCTTACATTGTCACATCTAAAAGTAGTGGTAGATAGAACAAATAAAAATAAGATGTAAGCATGCCAAATAGTTTCCATAACCAAGTGCAAGTCTACAGGTCTATATGGATAAAATAGATTATTCAGTATTTGCTATTGGCACTGCCTATGGGACCCCTCCACAGCCAGCAGGAGGGAGATATGGGGCAAATACCCAAGGAATATAAGTAAGAGCCTCTACCACCCTCCTCTTATTCCCTCATCCCAGAGACAATCAGATGCCACGTGTGACATCATCCAGGAACGCGCGCGGTCATCCGCACATGCTTGGTCAGTCCCTTGCACACACTCGCACATATGATGCAGCTAGCATGTAAAAACATGTAGCATAAATCATGCAAAGCCATTTTAACCTTTGGTGGATCAGAATGGGTAACTGAGGTCAGTCAGTTGACAAGGGTCGCCTTTGATCACCTTGATCCTCCATACATAAACTATTTATAAGGCCAATAAAAGGTAACTAAAATGAAATAAGGAGGAAATAAAAATATTTCATGAATAAGACTGTGCACTTATTATAAAGTATGGCTTAATATTCAGATACTAGCATAAGCCCAATTGTGACTGGTTCTCTTTAAATTTAAGCTGTGTTTGTTCTCAGTTCCACCCAGTTACATACAGTATGAAATAGAATAGCAGTTCACCAGCTTGGCTAAAATGAACCTAAATGCTCTTGCAGAGCCTAATATCTGTGCACAGGGGAAACAATCGTTAAATGTCAATCCAATGTTCATACCACTCTTCATTTGAGCAGTATACCCATAAACCGCGGACAGCCAGTTAGCCATTTTTATCAGCAGCCGCACACAAAGACAGCAAGACGTTAACGAGCAATGTCTTTCAAGCTCTTCATCTCCCTACATGTGCATACCAATGATGGAAAGTTGTTAGTAGCTCTATTCACTGTCCTTGGAAGGCGACAAACGAATAAAAATTGCCAGCCAAGTCAAATGATCATTACCCTGCTCAGTTTAGAGCAGCCTTTTTCAACCTTTCTACCCCCCCCCCAAGGAACCCTTGAAATAATTTTCAGGTCTTGGGGAACCCCTGCTAAAAAATGATTATGTCTGCAGCTTTTGTAACATAGCATGCTTAGAAAGTTGTGAAAAGTTTTAGATGAAAGAAAAAGGATTCAGTAATAATCCGCAAATTAAATGTATAATAAATTGCCCCCTTGCACTGGTGGATAGTATAGGTAGGTAGCCAATGCTCAAGAAACACCTAGCTGCTTCAGGAGGAATCCTGGTTGAGAAAGGTTAGTTTAGAGTATTTATAAACCATACTATTCTTTTTTGCTTCCTTTGGGGTTATTAAATATACAATTAAAAAAATGTTGTTAAATTAACCTTATATTACCTGTACTATCTCCCTTTATTTTGTAAAGAACTGTTGGTGATATATAAATCCTGAATAATAATAATGATAATAATAATATCTGTTTGATAAGAGCAAAAAATAAATGTTGATCCTACCAGAAATCCAACGCTCATCTGTGCACTCTGCAGTGTTTTCTTAAATACTGATGTAGCACCCTTCTAGTTAGGTTGCTAGGAAGCTAGGCAAATTTAGTTTTTTTAGCTCTTCTGTAATCAGTGGAGCAGTTGTTGATTGAGCAAGGCAATTGGACAGCCTGAAAATATAGTGTGCTGCAGCCAATCCCTTAGAGGTAAGCCCAGAAGGTGGCTGGAAGGCACATAAATAGTCTGCGATTTAGAGCTGAGTGAAGGTGGCTACCCCCACCTGCAGCAGTTCTCTTGGTTTGAGCTAACATTCATTGAGATCCAAGCTACGGCAGAGCTGGGGAAGGGAGGTATTCCTAAAGACCTATGTTTGAAGATTGTCATGGTAACCCTTATCCAATGACCTGGTCTGGAGAGATCACTGAAGAATGTCTGGTGGAAGTTAGAAGGAGTCTGGCTGTCCTGTGACATTGTGAGCATTAATCTCTCCCTCACTGAAGAGGGTCTGCTGGATACTGGAAGGAGGCATCTGGGGATCCTGTGACATTGTGAGTACTGACCTAAACTCTGGGTCCTAGTGATTGTGTGCCGTATCCCTTGGGTGAACAAGCCAATAGTTTTCGTGCCAGGGATAGCATCTAAGAAGGGGACTCAGTCTCTGCCATTTGTACTTGTTCCTCCATAGGGACTTAGCAAGGTGGAAAGTCGTCCTGCAAATACTTAGAGGATCTGGAGTATCCCATATCCTCTTACATCCCATCCCAAGTTCTTCAGCAATAAAAATTGTAAAAGATATTGCCTAGACTGATCACTGAGCAAGAATGACTGAAATGTTGCTGTGTGCCTGGCTGCTTCTGCACTAACTCTGGGGAAGAACCGGTTAAATTACAAAGGCTGCTATGGGAGTAGCGCTACACTGTACTCAGCCCTTTCCAGTTCAAATTTGTAAACTGCAGAACAACTTCTCCTTATGTTATAAAAATTAGGACATGGGGAGATGAGGAGATGTTCTATAATTCTGAAAATAGAGTTCCCCTTTAATGAGAAACTAAGCTTTTGAAGCTGTGACAAAAAAAGAAAAAGACAGACAGAGGACAAAGGACGACATACCAGTATAGCCTGTATTCCCCTTTTTCCCCATTATCGGCTCCCATGACTGGTTCTGCACTGTGTCTTTGTGTGGTAGTGGCTCTTTATAGAGGCCGGACTTCCATTTCTCATTTTAGAGCTTCCAGCAAGGATAACAGGGAGCACGACAGTAGTGACATTACCAAATCTTACTCCAGATTAGGGATGAGCTAAGGCATCCTCCAAACTCATCTATAACCTGAACTCCAAACTCCCACTATTTTAAGCTGCGGGGTGGGGAATAAAAAGCAGAAATTCAGAGTTTGGAGGACACCTAAACTCATCTCAACTCCAAATTAAACTAGCTTCCTGAAGCAGCAGTGCCTTATATCTCACACTGCAGATATACAGCTATGAGGATGGAGGCACAGGGTTGCCTTGGCATGCTCACATAAAAGGAAATACACTGCTATTTTTAGGAGAAAGTTAAGACAAAAAATAGATTTTCTAGGATACTGTTGAGGCACAATCACAATTTCTAGCTGATCCCTATAACATACCAAATCCTTGTTTTTTGAATTAAGGTTCACTTTAACCAGTTCCCAGCCACAAAATCGCCAAAAGACAGGTACAGCGCAGTCATCCAGTTCTGGGAGGGTGTGCCTGCATGTCCTCCCAGAAACCCCCCCCGCCCCCTGGGGCGTGCATCCGGCGCGCATTGTGATTGGTGTGTCCTTCAGAGAGAGGTGGTAACCTCAATCTGAAGGACATTTACACTGATATCAGGGCAGTGATCATCAGTGGCCGTCAGTGCAGCCCTATCAGTGGCCATCAGTGCAGCCCTATCAGTGCCCATCAGTGCCACCTATCAGTGCCTCCTCATCAGTGCCATAAATCAGTGCCACCTATCAGTGCCTCCTATCAGTGCCGCCTATTTGTGCCCATCAGTGCCCCATATCAGAGCAGCCTCATCAGTGCCTCCTCATCAGTGTCCATCAGTGCTGCCTCATCAGTGCCGCCTCATCAGTGCCCATCAGTGCCGACTCATCAGTGTCCATCAGTGCACCCTATCGGTACCCATCAGTGCTACCTTATCAGTGACATCAATGAAGAAGAAAAATGACTTATTTGCAAAATTTTATAACAGAAATTAAGAAAAACTTGTTTTTTTTCAAAAATTTCGGCCTTTTTTCGTTTGCTTAGCAAAAGTAAAAAATCCAGTGATGATTAAATACCACCAAAAGAAAGATCTATCTGTCTCAAAAAAGGATATAAATTTCATTTGGGTACAGTGTAGCATGACCGTACAATTGTCATTCAAAGTGTGGCAGCGCTGAAAGCTGAAAATTGGCCTGGGCAGGAAGGGGGTGTAAGTGCCCTGTATTGAAGTGGTTAAGTATACAATGGCCAAACCGCATAGCCTATTAAAAATGAAAAAAAAAATCCTTTTATTATGGTCCCCCAAGAATATGTATGGTTCTTCCCAGCGTGCAGATCTGAACCAGGAAAAGGTCAGCTCCCATAATACATCCTGCTTTTTATTAAACTGAATCTTCTGATTAATTATATTGACATTCACCATTTCATTTTTTTGTTTTTCTTGTTTCCTGCATAAACTGGGCTACATTAATTATATAAAAGTCTGCTACTTCTCATTTCCCACTTTTTTTTTTTTTCTTCTATCCAGCGCACTTACTTTTTTTTTAAGATTGAGATAAGTATTGTTTCTTTTTTTTACCCTCTGGGCAAGAGTCATAACTGTGATTGTCTAATTCCCACATTTAATAAGTGAGCTAATGCTGTAATGATGTTTGCCACATGTCCTGGCCGTGCGATATTCCCCAGCTTCCTGGTGAGGTCTGCAGCACTATTTGGTGTCAGATATATCACTTTCAGCTAAGTGAAGCTGACATTTGGCTGTGACACTTACAAATTCTGATGCCAGCTGTAGTGCACAGAAAACCACAACTTTTTCTGAAGGGTAATCAGATTCTGTGCAGAGGTCAAAGGAATTATAAAACATACACAATGACCTATACATAATGACACAATACCTTGATGAAAGTCAATATAGCTTGGTAAATGTTATATATGCCCCTCTATTTATTTTCCCTGTGCATTTAGTAACCGGTGCATCCAAAGCCTTTGCTATATAGCACAATATCAGCCTGAAATATAGGACTATTTATCCAGCTTACATACAACTGTTTAAAGCCTTGTTCCCGTTTGGGTAAATGCAGTAAAAATGGTTCCCTGGGCAGACTGTTAAAATAAAAAAAGCAACTGCTATAATCACCTGATCTCCAGCACTGTTCCCTGCAGACTCACAGCTCCACCTCCCAGCCACCACTCCTCTTCTGGATTAAATGACACCCAGCATCATTAGACCAGTTTCCTGTGAGCCCAGAGTGTCAAGGCTCCACCCCTCCAGTGCTGTCCCCCACAGACTTATCCCTCCACCTCCCAGCTACCACTCTTCTTCTGGATTAAATGACACCCAGCGTCGTTAGACCAGTTTCCTGTGAGCCCAGAGTGTCAAGGCTTCGCCCCTCCAGTGCTGTCCCCCACAGACTCATGTCTCCACCTCCCAGCCACCACTCCTCTTCTGGATTAAATGACACCCAGTGTCATTAGACCAGTTTCCTGTGAGTCCAGAGTGTCAAGGCTCTGCCCCTTCAGTGCTGTCCCCCACAGACTCATGTCTCCACCTCCCAGCCACCACTCCTCTTCTGGATTAAATGACACCCAACGTCATTAGACCAGCTTCCTGTGAGCCCAGAGTCTCAAGGCTCCGCCCCTCCAGTGCTGTCCCCCACAGACTCATGTCTCCACCTCCCAGCCACCACTCCTCTTCTGGATTAAATGACACCCAGCGTCATTAGACCAGTTTCCTGTGAGCCCAGAGTGTTAAGGCTCCGCCCCTCCAGTGCTGTCCCCTTTTTTTATTGTTTGCTGCCTGTGTCTTGTTAGGGACTGGGAGATTTCCATTTATTTTCATCCCCAGAAACACAAAAGTCATTTGGAAAATAAAATTTTCCCCAACGTGTATGTAAAATAATCAAAATATGCAGCCGTATGATATCTAAAACGCACATTATTATAACTATAATGTGCACGTTATGTGAAAATAAATCATCCAATAAAATCATACAAGTTAACATTGAATATATGTTATCAAAAAACAAAATACCGTATTTGTCGGCATATAACGCGCACCAGCGTATAACACGCACCCTAATTTAAGAGGGAAGTTTCAGGAAAAAAAACTTTACACAGCCCCCCCTGCATAATACACAAACCCCCTGCATAGTACACGGACCCCCTGTACAACACATAGCCCCCTGTACAACACATAGCCCCCTGTAAAACATATAGCCCCCTGTACCACACATAGCCCCCTATACAATACATAGCCCCATGTACAACAATAGCCCCCTATACAACACATAGCCCCCTTTCATTATAAAGACCCCCCCCCCTGGACCCCCAGCACTGCATGCACACTCCAAATTTGAGAAAACTTCACAGCCCATCAGCCCCTTCCCATACACCGCTCCTCCTATGCCACCCACCGCAAATCAAAAAATACCTCTAATTACCTCCATCAACGCCACTCTCTCTCGTGGACCCGGTCATGTGACTGCTCTCCTCTGTTTAATTGACGGTCACCTGACCGCTCTCCTCCTCCAATCAAAAGCTACACACGAGGAGGAGGCGGAGCGGGAGGAGGAGAGCAGCCACAACAAGCTGCTCTCTACTCCTTGCTCCCAGGTGGCCCATGGTAGCCAATATGAATATGGTAAATAGAAAAAAAATGAATAGTGCTTATATTGTTTAAAATTGTATTTATTGAAAAGAGAAAGACAGGGTACTTGTATTCTACTGGTGCTTCCAGCGCACCAGTCTACAAAAAGCCTAGAAAACCAGTGATAGGAAACACCTCTTCTGCTCCACACAAGCCTCGCAAACACTCCTAATGGAATTGACTTCTAGCAGAAGTAGTGAGTCAGCCAATAGTATTTGAATTCAAACATGCCTTGGATAAATATAGATGTATACTTAGCAAATATATATATAAAAAAATGGGACAGGCTCACTGGGCCATTTAGGCTTTTTTTCTGCCATCACTTCTACATTTCGATTTTTTATTTTCTATCCCATTGACAATGGATACCGAAAAAAAAAAAGATGATGATCCCTAGCTGAGAGACATTTGAAAATATTGCTTAGTGACCAATCTTCCTCTATGAAACCTTCCCTATAACCTGTCTGGTGTCTATTTGGCAATACAGAAGGGTTTTATTTCGTACACTGGGATGAGCGGTTTCCTGAATAAGAAGCTTCCCTTGGTCTGCAGTCTTTGCTGGCAGACTGAAACAAGCCTGGAAAACTTTAACAATAAACTGAATATATTACTACAACTCTAACCGAGCTGGATCAACCTATTGTATCAGTCTGTACCTGTGCGCAATTATCACAAGCTTTATTTTCTTGCCAAATGGAGAATATTATGGCACCCTACCAATAAATGATATAAATAAATACATTTATAAATAGTAATTCTTTCCCTTCAACTTCTGCCAAATGCCTGATATGAAGCTAGAACACTGCCTGCCACACAAGTCAGTCTCTGCTCTGCTGGCTCTGACAAAAAAGAGTTTTGAGGTAGCTAAACTAGTTTATTAGAATATGGCATAGGGTTTTAAATAATGCTATGTAAATGATTTCTTTTTTCCCTAAGAGTTTGAATTTTTTTTTTGTGTTTTTTTTTTTTTGAGAATTGGGGTTTAAGAGACTTTGAACACACAAACATCATTTGTATAATCTGTACACACATTTGGATACACATGTATACATTTCTGGGGAATAATAATATTAATAGTAATTATTATTATTATTATAATTATTAAATAGATAAATAATACAACTTTTATTTATTATGAAATTTTTTTAACTATTTAACTATTAACTATTATTTATCTATTTAACTAACTATTTTAACTGTTAATGAAAAATCATAATAATAACAAGAAAGTGGTTATATTTTTTTATCCCATAGCCTTGTTAGGAGAGTGGTGGTAAGATGCGTCCCCCTTTGTGTACCACTGAGCAGTCTTTGTAATTTGAATGCTCCTGCTCTACCGGTCTCCTTCACAGCAGCAACTAGTTTATAAATCTGAAGAAAAAAGCTCATCTGCTTGGTGCTCATCAACTACAGGCTGCAAATAATAAATAATGAAAATAAACAATACTGTGCAAAGGTTTAAATTAAGAGTGCTTTTAGAAATAGAAGTTTAGTTTATTTTTTTATGAATTAATAAAATGGAAAGTAAATGAACAGAAGAGAAATCCAAATCAAACCAATATTTGGTGCGACCATCCTTTGCCTTCAAAACAGCATCAGTTCTTCTAGGTACACTTGCACTCAGTTTTTGAAGGAATTTGTCAGGTAGGTTGTTCCAAACATCTTGGAGAACTAACCACATATCTTCTGTGGTTGTAGGGTGCCTCAAATTCTTCTGTCTCTTCATGTAATCCTAGACAAAGGCTATGATGTTGAGATTGGACTCTGTGGTGGCCAGTCATCACTTCCAGGACTCCTTGTTCTTCTTTACACTGAATGACATTGGCTGTATGTTTGGGGTCATTATCCTGCTGCAGAATAAATCTGAGGAAGCTTCCCTGATGGTATGGCTGAGGGATAAATATCTGCCTGTAATCCTCAGCATTGAGGACACCATTGATCTTGACCAAATCTCCAACTCCAATTTATAGAACTGCAGCCTCAAACGTGCAAGGAACCTCCACCATGCTTCACTGTTGCCTACAGACACTTATTATTGTACCGATCTCCTGCCCTTCGGCAAACAAACTGCCTTTTGCTACATTCAAATATTTCAAATTTAACTCATTAGACCTGAGCATATGCTGTCCTTTTTCTACACCCCAGTTCCTATCTTTTTGTGCACAGGACATGAAAAAAAAAGGCTAGGCTACTGAACTATGCATGAAAACATAACCCCCCCCCCCGTAACCCCTAGTAACTATTCTTTTCAGCACTCTCCTGTGCACCCATAGTGACTTGGTGGTGCACCTGCAGGGGGCATGTCTTTAACACCTTAGGTTCACAGAAAGTGGGATAAATGGCAAATGGGTTTAATTCAACCTGAAGGAGGACCAATGCTGGAACTTAGATTAGGAATTATAGGGCAATGCCAGAGCATGCAGAGGATGAGTACTGCTTGGCAATGTTTTTATGTTATATGCAAGCGGGGAAGCTATTTGTAAAATAAACTAAAAATGTACTTTCCTACAGTGGAACCATGGAGAATAAACCTACTCACCCTCTAACAAGAAGTTGGATCGCAGAAGTAAAAAAAGAAAAGGAATTTGGAGGTTTGGAGGAGACTGAGAGCAATAGAAGGAACTTTTCTGAGTTAAGAATGCATACTTGAATAGAATTATTTTCTTTTATACCAGAGTTTAGTGAAACTTTAACCCCCTTGACTACATTTTTGGCTGTGTGCAGCCCAGAAAAATCAGATCAGGGAAAGCTCTCAGCCTGGGATCACACATATGCGAACACAGACATCGCATGTGATTCACACCCACATTGCTGTGCCGATCACATGCGATGTCTGTGCAATGCGAGTTCAGCGTTACAGTTTGTATGGCTGAACTTGCATTGGATTCACATAAAAAAAGTGCAGTGTGAACTTCCTGCGGGAGAGATGCGATGCGGGAACCGGCACTGGAATTGCGCTGGTTCCTGCATTGCATATGTGAGAACCCAGGCTTAGCGTACCACCTTGGGAATTGTTCTTTTATGTTCAGACATGCTCAGTTATGATACAATGAGGAAGAGAAATGGAGTTATATTAGAATGAAATTCCTACATTTTCAGCAGTGGGACACTGATTTCCAGTATTTAGATGTCCATTACACAAAATGAAATGTGGTTTTTACAAAATATTAAAAAGATAGTGGTATAAAAGTGTTTTAGAGCCTATGTGTAAAAAATAGCTTTTTAGATTTGCATTTTCATTTTTATGTGGACATTTTAGCAAAAAGTCTATTGAATTGTTGTCATTCCCATCCAAAATTACTAGATCTAAACTTAAAAATTAGCAATAAATAGTAAACGTTATTTACAGTAGACTCTAGCTTTTTTCCCCTTTAGCTTGGGCACTTAGAAGCCTGTGTGATAGCACAGTTTTTTTTTCTGTAAGAACTAGTAATTTTGCATGCGGGGGATAATAGATAGTTGATAGTTATTCTTTACCGAAAAGCCCACCACTTTAAACAAACTCCAGCCAAAAAAGAGTTAGTTGTTCTGGCAGATTTTTGGCTGGAGCCTAGGCAGATATAAAAGACACACATGAATGCAGCTTTGTACTCATTAATACATCATTCAATGTCAACGTAAAGACAATAAACAAAAGAAAAAAACAGCAAAAAAAGGGTCTAACTTTGAGGGACCTTCCTTCAACTTTCCTCTACCTTGAGCCAAAGGAAAGCAGGGAAAATCTAAATTGCCACCAGTAGATTTTTTGGAGATCTTTTAATCTAAATAAGAAAATGAGAAAAACAATTAAAAAAGATCTTCACCATTCCTATTAGGAAGAATTTTCAGAAAATATTTTTTCTTACAAAGGAAACATCAAAATAGCAGTTGTGACCACTATAAAAAGGTGGGCTAGTTCTTGGTGCGTATTACTTATGAACAATTTTTTAGCACCTTTCAGTTGTTAACTCTGTTTAATGCTTTATTCACTAAGCCACAGAATGAATTCTTGCATTTATAAAATGAGCTTATTTAAAGTCAGGTTGCTTTACCTGAAGTGACATTTTTTTCTTGAGTTTTGCAGAAACAGATAAAAAGCTCTGAAACTCATAGGGCTTAAATCTCCAAAGGGCTGCTCCGTACTGCATCCAAAACAAGCAATTTACACCTCGGGAGAAGATAAACCACAGGAAAAATAATGTACTGACATCATTTACACTTTTCCCAAGAGTAGGCGCAACTGGTTGTGTATAAACCTAGTAACCCTGCGGCCAATTATCTTTAAGCAATTTATAAACTTCATCCTTAAAATCAAAGAAACTAAACTTCAGTCAAAGGTAAAAGAGCTCTTTTCTTTGAAATGCCTTGAAGAATATCATCAAATCCTAAATAGTTTTTTTTAGCCTAAGGGTATAATGAAATAAAGAGCATAAAGTGCATTTAAGGTGGGGACCATTAAGTCAAGGGGCCAAAGCATGATTAGTATACCTCACGAATATAGTTGTGCATTTTTAGCTGGCTTATAGCACATTTAATGTTTTTCATTCTCAACAATTAGAGCTTCACTTTAAAGACCAACTTCAGGTTGGGCAGAAAGCTCACCGTCACCCTCCCTCACTTGATATACAAACCTTTTTTCAACTATTTTTGTCTCAGTCATGTTGTCAGGGATCAGCAGCAGAGATGGCCAGATCTGTGTGGCTACACTGAGACCAGACTGTATATACTTTAAGAAAGATACATTTACAGTGAAACAAAATTCATCTAGACACCAGCACACAGAAAACATAAAGATATAGGTGAACCAAAACCCAGTGACAGAATACCTGACTAATAAACCTAAACTAATAAATAGAAGCCTAAGCCAACAATTAACTATATACAATATATACAAAATGGGAAATACAGAAAAGCAGGGAAAACTGGTGGTGCAGAGAACAGATGGGAAGAAGGAACCAAGCCTGGGATCAGAAACAAAAGAGAGCAGGTACAGGGAAGCAGGATACAGTGTATAGTAAACAGGGCAGGAACAGGAAAAATGGCAACAGGCTCTGGTAGCAGCAAAACACTGGAACAAGAGGCACCAAAAGGGAAGGACATATACCCTTCCAGCAACCAGTATCAGGTGGAGACTGATCACTGGAAACTGCTGGCTGCTAGGAGACAGATGCTGGTGCACACTGGAACTACAACCATCCACCCAGGGAACCACAGTCCCACCAGCAGGCAATCCTGGTCCTGACACAAGTAACACATGTATGTGTACAGTCATTGGTCTTGTATTTATTAATGCTTATGTAATGATGCGTAAGCATCATTCAGGACAGCAGTACCGTGAGCCCAGAATGCTGTGATGACATGCCCACAGGATCCTTGGAAGCATTTGCTGAACAGAAATGTGTTTCTTTCCACAAGACTTTGGAGTGTGCTTTTGAGAATATGTGCCAATTCAGCCAAAAGAGAATTTGTAAGTTTGGATATAGATGTTGATTGAGAAGGTCTGGCTTAAAATCCTTGTTCCAATTCATCCCAAAGATGTTAAATAGGGTTGAGGTCATTGTCCTGTGAAGGACTTCAATTCCTTCATACCAAACTCATCAAACCATGTCTTTGATGACATGACGTGCACATGATAGAACAGAAAAAACACATTCCCCCAGCTGTTTCCACAATTGTCCAAAACATTTTTGTATAATGTAGCATTAACTGAGCCTGTCACTGGAAATACCTAAACAGAAGAATTTTGAGGGAGGTCAATATACTTTTTTTACCTATATAGCGGATATAGTTTTGTAAGTGATCTCTCTAGTGGTCACCAGTATAACAAAGAATTGGATTAGCATATCAATTATTAATGACTGTTGCTCTAGGCTTATTTAGACTTATAAAGAGTTTGTCATTTCCAAACAGGTCAGACCTGACAAACACACATGCAATAATCTTCACATTTTGGATTCATGTCCACATTAATGCTGATCTCTGAGTCATTAAACATTAACAAGACAAGTCCCCTCCAGCTAATACTCCAATTAAATACTAAATAAAATGCTCCCATTTCTTACCTGGATCTGTGGTTATGTGAGACGTGGGTCCTGAGTCCTCTTTCTTCTCCCATTGGATGAACAAAGAGTCCATCTATGGGGTCCTCACAGGGTCCTGAATACTCCAGCAGTGGTGTGATTAGGCCAGATCAAGAAGGTGGCAACAAAACTGGTAGGTGTAGGTGGTATGCCTGGAGTCCAGGGTTTTTTTTGTTCCTATAAATTCAAATGCACATATCCATACAAAATAATATGTGAAATCTTCAAAAGGAAAAAGACGGTAATCTTTTTAAACTTAACGTAAAAAAAAAATGTGACTCAAAAAGCTCTTTAACACTTTTTTATATTGGTTTGGAAGTGAAAGGTATTTTATGTCTTCAGCTATAGTTTGTAGCAAATTCAAAGAGCTGAATTTCCATGAGATGACATTAAAGTTAAAAACTTAAAATACATGTCATCCTTTTGGCCACAGAGCTATCTAAATTTATTATTTTTCCTCTACTTCGATATCTTGGGGTACCCTACTGTGTGCAATTGAACTTTATAAATCCCTCACATCTGCTGGGAAAAAAACAGCCAAGGGAGATTTATAGGAGTGGAAGATGACTTTATATATATTTATATGACATTTAGAGAGAGCACACAAGCATAGAAAATAGACAAATACATTTTTTAATGCAATCTATATATTAAAAAAAGAGTAAATAAATATTTAAAAAGAGATGAAACTCTGTAATGCATCTCAGATGAATGTGAATTGGATAAGCTATCCTTTTGTTTAGATTTCGTATTATTTATAACTGCTTTTTTACGGCAAAGGAAATATAATTGCATGATTGGTTAAAGAGTAGACAAATGTTAAATGAGGTATTTGGCCTCGCTAACTGGGTTTTAAGCACCTAGATGGGTCTTTTGTTGAACTTACTGGTCTTACAGCTTTTAGACTCACAAACCATGTTTTGTGAAGTGGGGATTGGGACTAATGATGTCATTCCTGGAGATGCAATCTGTGAAGTAATTAAGGGGAAAATTTGTTGTCATCAATTATGGCTCACAGAGTGATTACACGCCAGTTGCCAAAATATATCAGTTTTTTTTTTACCACAACTCTGACAATAGAAAATAGCTTTAGCTGACAGTGTTACTGAACCTAGAATATAATCAATGACCCAGGAATAGCTGTTTTCTGGCTACAATCTAAAATTACAGAGTTGACTTAGTAACCTGTTGTTAACTCTCTGACGGTGATGTAAGGTAGGGCCCCCAATCAGATGCTGTTACTATTCAGCTTAATAAAAACATTGAACATATAACTCCACTTTATGTGTTGGAGTGTGTATAGTGAAGGGGGGTGAAGCTAGTTTGCTGACTAAATAGCATGTTACTCATTAGCCAATCCACAGGTACAAATCTCACACCTGGCATCTGTAGAGTCTATCATTTTCCAGCTCACATAGTGTTAGGAGTTATTGTAGGTGTCTCCTGGCCTCACACTTAAGAAACGTGGATAGGACAGCTTTAAAACATTATTGGGTTTATGGCAAAGATCCCCCTGGAGGGTAGTTACCACCTTCTGTTTTGTTAGGACTTGCAAAACATTACTTTAAATCGTGGGTGGGACTGGAGGGATATTGTATTTTTTTAATTGAACCAAATATTTAGGTTCACATTAATGCCAAAACTAAAGAACCGAAGAAGAGATTTACTCTTTAAGGCCAAAGCCATGCTTTTTTTCAGTAACTCACTCTACCAAATTATCCAGCTATCGATCACTAACAGTTGCTAAATGGATGGAACAATTGGCTCCACTTTACAGCGTTTCTCAAACTTTTTTAGTCAAGGCACCCTTAAAAATGATGCATAATCTTGAGACACCACATTCTAAAATGTAAAAAACTAAACTAATAGTTTTACATAATACAGCAACATCAACACACATAGGACACCCAACATGATTTAGTCTTTCAAAGCAAATACACAGTTGGCTACTGGTACTGACTAGTATTTCAATGTTTCTTCCCCTCACTTAGCTAATGTGACCCCAGTGCTAATAAAGAGGGGCAGGAGTAGGGGCAAACAAAAATTCTGTGCAATGGCTGGACATTTTCCTTATCAACCGATGATGTAATTGGTTGATAGAATGCTGGCAGCTGGAAAGTAATGGTGTAATGGTAAGCAATGAAAACCTGTGACTTTGTGAAAAAGCAGGATTGATCCAGCCACTGTGTGTTAGAACCTTGTGAGCTGCTACGCTAAACCATCAAATAAATAAATAAAAAATTATATAAAAAGCTGCCAGTACTCCCCACACTTCCTGTTTATGTGATAATGCAAAAACGAATACCAAATAAGTGCATGTACATGATAAGCGATAAATGTGATATGTGACCCTCCTATTATGGATGGACAGTAATGTACAGTGCTCAATACAATCTCCCGATCCTCAATAAAGTGCAAGTGCTCAAAAACTCCACATGAATTCCCAATCATAAACAGCAAATAAATAAAGTGTTATAAATACGAATAATCAATGTGATGATGAAACAATGTTCTTACAAACAATAAATAAATGACGAATAGTCCAATCTATAGTGAAGATAAACAGAAATAGTCCAAGGTATATGAATAAAGGTGAGATGCTATAGATCAAATCTCTTCACTTTAATCCACCTCTGTGCATGCAACAAATCACTCCTTGTGCGACCCTTCACCGGATGTGCCCTTACCTTAAGGCTTAATGAAAACACATGTAACAGTGGTTAATCCTCTAGGGTATTCCTCTTATTTGTTCCTCCTTCCTTTGATATATATCTTTAGGCAACCAATTCCACCATGTATTACTCCTTCCTGATAATCACCAGAGCCCTCCTCTCACATCACCCACATGCAAAGTAAAGTCCAAGTCCCTCCTACTAGTTTTGTCACAGCCTCGTGATTTCCTCTGGGTGATATGGTTGGCTGACGTATTCCTATTACTTTATATAGTAATGATCGCCGCCATTTTTTTGAAGCCCCCATTGTGAAAAATACATTGTGGCCATTTTCCTGTACTTTATAAACTTGCAACCAGACCCCATACGTTTTCACATCCCCACATGGGTATATCATGGGGGAGCCCTGTGAATGGTTAGGTGTCTCCCCGCATAGTAAGCTAAAAAGAATAGATTGTAAGCGGTGTGTTTTGTGTCCACCCGTCATTCTGCATCCCGCCACCATTTTTTTGAAGCACACTAAGGCTGTTTTCCTGTGGTTTGTGTACTTACACAGATAACCACATGCCTAATCAGGTCCCCAATGTGTCATGGAGGGGGTCCTGTGGGCAATTAGGTGCCTCCCCATATTATAACCTGAAGAGTGTTGTAAATAGTGTTTTTTTATCCGGAGCTTAGCCGCCATCTTTTTGTAGCCTCCTTAAGATAATGGACGGTGTTATCTTAAGTCATAAAAGTATTCACTTTCCCGGATCTGGAAATCAATAATGAGAATAACCATATAGTGACCAAAACACACTTCAAAACAACAGATAGAAATGCCTACATACCCCGGAATAGCTGCCATCATAAACCCTTGGCTGATTAATGTATCTAGAGGGCAGTTCCTCAGGATTAAGAGGAATTGTACGAATGAAGAGGATTATGAGGAACAATCTACTGAGTTGGCAAATAAATTCATCAGTAAGGGATATGATAAAGCTGTGATCGAAATAAAGAGATATGAGGTGGGAAAAGTAAATAGAAATCAACTATTACAAAAGAGACAGAGACAGGATAACAGAGAACTTCCTATGGCCCTGATAATGGATTATAACCTGCAACATAAACAGGTGGAATACATTGTCAGGAAATATTGGGATATACTCAGGCATGATGACATTTTGAAAGATCTTATCCCAGAAAGATCTAGGTTCATGTATAAAAGAGACCCCAATTTCAGGGATCAATTAGTAAAAAATTTTAAAGAACCACCTGGAACCAATAAAATAACCATATTCGATGGAAAGGGATTTTATGCTTGTGGCAGGTGTTGCAGCTGTAGGGCAGTCACTAACAATATGAAAAAACACACCAAATTTATTAATAGACACAATGGGAGGGAATACATACTCAAAGATTCACATTATGTAATAGAGAGGGGGTTATTGTGTACACACAATCGGAATTTCCGACAACGGATTTCGTTGTCGGAAAATTTGACATCCAGATCTTAAATTTTGTTTGTCGGAAATTCCGACGGAAAATGTCTGATAGAGCCTACACACGGTCGGAATTTCCGACAACAAGCTCCTATCAAACATTTCCGAAATCCAACCGTGTGTATGCAGCATTAGTGTGACGGACGGAGGGAACACTGCCAACCGGAGCTGCAGAGCCGGATTTCAGGTGAAACCACCGTCTCCACACACATGTTGTTTGCATACAGGCTGGTTTTAAATATAGAAAATATGAGTTGATATATATGGCGCATGATTATTTAATACATTTTTTAAAGGATAAGGCACTATTGCCAGTTTTTACTTTGCATGTGGGTGATGTGAGAGGAGGGCTCTGGTGATTATCAAGAAGGAGTATTACATGATGGAATCGGTTGCCTAAAGATATATACCAAAGGAAGGAGGAACAAATAAGAGGAATACTAGAGGATTAACCATTGTTATAGATTGGACTATTCATCATTTATTTATTGTTTGTAAGAACATTGTTTCAGCATCGCATTGATTATTCATATTTATAACACTTTATTTATTTGCTGTTTATGATTGGAAATTCATGTGGAGTTTTTGAGCACTTGCCCTTTATTGAGGATCGGGAGATTGTATTGAGCAATGTACACTACTGTCCATCCATAATAGGAGGGTCACATATCACATTTATTGCTTATTGATGTATACTTAGCGCTGCACTTATTTGGTATTCGTTTTTGCATTATCACATAAACAGGAAGTGTGGGGAGTACTGGCAGCTTTTTATATAATTTTTTATTTATTTATTTGGTGGTTTAGCGTAGCAGCTCATGAGGTTCTAACACACAGTGGCTGGATCAATCCTGCCTTTTCACAAAGTTACAGGTTTTCATAGTGCACTATTGCACCATTACTTTCCAGCCGCCAACATCCTATCGACCAATGACATCATCGGTTGATAAGGAAAACGTCCAGCCATTGCACAACATTTTTTTTTGCCCCCCCTCCTACCCCTCTTTGTCAGCACTGGGGTCACATTAGTTTAGTTTTTTACATTTTAGAATGTGGTGTCTCAAGATTGCGCATCATTTTAAAGGGTGCCTTGACTAAAAAAGTTTGAGAAATGCTGTAAAGTGGAGGCTTTTGTTCCATCCATTTAGCAACTGTTAGTGATTGAGCTGGATAGGGTCACATATTACATTTATCGCTTATTCATGTTCATTTAGCACTGCGCTTATTTGGTATTCGTCGATCCAGCCACTGGCTCGTACAAAATTTTTGGGTAATTTTTAGGCATTTTGCTAAGGCACACCAGGGTGCCTGGGCACCCTGGTTGAAAAAGGCTGCCCTGTTATGAAATCTGCATGTACTAGCAATAAAAGTAGAACTGAACTCAAAAAGTGAAGACATTCTATGCTATAGGGAACATTTAGAAATGTTAATTGTGCCTGAGCGGTACCTTAAAAAATATACTTTTTGTCTTAAATGCCTCCTAAAAAGTAGCAGTATATTTTCTGTGCCTAGGCACTCCTGCCCCTTGAGACTCTTAGCTGTGGGGTAAGAACATCTATGGCACTATACCCCTAAATGCTAGCCTGACAAGATTAGGAGTGAGATTTGGTGGTAATTTTCTTCTCACTGTTCTCCTTGCTGGAGTGGAAGCTGTACCTGAGGACCTGCAGTGCACGGATCTCCCTGCTTCTATGTCATCCTTTCTGTGTATCCTTGATTTTCAAAGCTCTCCTATCTTAGTGGGCTTTGCAAAATCCTTAGAAAGCAGCGTATCCTTGATGACTTTGCAAAGATCTTGATGAGCCTGCTGTCCTGGTAGACCCTTGCAAGTCATATTGTATGCCTCCTATCCCAGAAGGTATTGTAAATCTCATAGTGGGCCCCCCTCCCATGTCTCACAGTGGGTGTCCTTGGTGTATCTTCCGCAAATACTCTTTCTGCCCCACTTACAAAGGATTAACTAAAGGACAACAGAACTCTACAGTAAATTTCCCTAATGCCGTGTACACACGAGCGGACTTTCGACGGACTGAACTCCGAAGGACTTTTTGACGGGCTTTAGACGGAGTTCCAACGCAACGGACTTGCCTACACACGATCACACCAAAGTCCGACTGATTCGAACGTGATGACATACGACTGGACCAGAATAAGGAAGTTCATAGCCAGTAGCCAATAGCTGCCCTTGTGTCGTTGTTCGTCCATCGGACTAGCATACAGATGAACTGATTTTTCGACCGGACTCGAGTCCGTCGGAAAGATTTGAAACATATTCTATTTCTAAAGTCCGTCTGATTTTTCAACAACAAAGGTCAGATGAAGCTCCCACACGATCAAATTGTTTGTCGGATTCGTTCTGTCGGACCTTTGCTGTCGAAAAATCCAGTCATGTGTACACGGCACAACAGTTAGATATGTATGGATGGCAACATGAGGAAGCACTGTATATTTATATATTCACAAGCTAGCCTTCCCTATTTCTACACTAAAATAAGTTAAATTTGGGCATATTTTCAGAGTAAAAGATAACTTGCCATGATTAACAGTTTATTGTCTAAATTATTTATTGATTTTATATATCTACTATAATAGATATATATATATATATATATATATATATATATATATATATATATATATATATATATATATATTAGAGAGAAGGATAGAGAAAGAGAGAGAGATATTTCATATAATATTTCCTTTTTTTGCAAAAGTAATTAAACAAATATGTATTTGTAGATATCGCTGGCTCAGTTTTTGCAGTATTGTGAGTATCAGAATTTTTTTATTGTTCATTTTTAACTAATGCTTATTTTTGCCTGTACCATGAATTGTGTGATGTTACAAAGTAAATAAAATAATGGCTGATTAATCCAAAGAGTTCCAAACATATATCTTCTGATTTATGAATAAGTCTTAGTCACAAGTGCAAAACCACAAGTCAATAATTTACCCATTACTACCAACAATAAGCCATTGACTCTATTAGTTTACCCTGGGGAAGTTCAACTAGTTTTCAGAGTTTTTGCTAATGATGTGCCCTGGTGAATTAATTAAGCAGTAATCACTGATGGCAAGAACATTAGCTAGATGTAATAACATTCCCGATTCTAGACAGGCCATTAACCAGCATTTAATACCTCATCCAAAAGGTTACAGATGCACAGCAATTTTTTAGCATGAGCAAGGGAAAGATGGGGAAATGGGGAGTGGAATGTCTGAAGAAATAAAATTTAAGAGCACATGGTTCTGTGTTTAGAGTGGGAAAAAAGAAATGTAAAAAGAAAAGCAAAATACATTTTTTCAATTTGTTCAATTTAAATTTTAAGAGTTCTTAGCTTTATTTCACAATTATTTCTGTATTACTATAATGTATAGATGTTTATTAGGCTGTGGTTTACTAAGAGAGCCTTCAAATTTGAACTTCTTTACAAATAATTTCTAAAAATATTTTGCCCAGTTGTTTTTAAAAAATAAAAAGTTGTTTTTGCTACAGTAACTTCAGTCTAGTGCTGTCCCTTGCAATTCTTGCCACTATACTATATGTCTTCAGTCTCCCAGGTTAAATGACACCCAAGTTCAATAAACCCAATGCCACTGATCGCAGACTGTCGTGGTTTCCCCCTCCTAAATTGTTATCAGCAGACTGAGCATGGAGGATTTCTGCTCTGGACTACGGTCACACTATAATATCATAGTTACCTACCTTCTCCATTCCAGCACTGGTGCCTCTTCCCCTCCCTTTCCTTATTCCCTTTAGCCACAAGCACTTCCATATTTGAAGTTTCACATCTGGAGTATTCTGTCCAGTTCTGGTCACCAATGGAACTGGAAAGATTTCAGAGAAGGGCAAAAAAATTAATAAGGGGGCTGGAGGAACTCAAATACGAGGAACGACTACAAGCAGTAAACTCCCTGGAGAAGAGACAATTGAGAGGAGATATGACATACAATAGTGATATACAAATACCTCAATGGTGATCCCAACGTAGGTAGGAAACTCTTAGGTCTCAGGGAGTGTAAGAAGACTTGGGGCTACACAAGAAGACTGAAGGAGAAGCGGCTTAACCTTAAGCTGCGTAGGAGGTTTTTCACTGTCAGGGAAATAAGGATGTGGAACTCTCTTGCACAATTGGTGGTGTCAGCAGGAAGTATTGATATTTTTAAAAGACTCTTGGACAAACCCACACAGGTTGAACTGGATGGACTAGTGTCTATATTCAACCTTACCAACTATGAAACTTTGAAACTATAATTATCATATGAAAAATCACATGACTGTATTCTCTTATTGACAGCTTGACTAGAGTGATCCTCTGTGGCTATATACCCTTTGTACCTCTGCTGTTCTCTACAACATGCACTAGTCCACTGCACCTGCAGCCTCAGCTGCACCCCTGTGGCATTTACAGTCTCTGCTGTGTCTCCTCCACAGCTACCACAAACTCTGCTGCATTTCTGTTGCACCTTCAGCCTCTGCTGCATCCCAGGAGCAATCACAGTCTACACTGCACAAGCAGCCTCCTTTGCACCATGGTTGCACCCACAGATACCAATGCACCTTGGTCTCCACAGTGCCATCCCTGTACCCTGAGTCTCTGTTGCATCCACAATCTGAACCTCCTTTGCACCCCCTCTGCATCCACAGCCTCAAGCCTCACTCCTGTCTCAAGTTATGCAGTGTCTTAAGCATCTCTCCCCAGTTTCTAGTTGTCCAGCATTTTCCCTCCTTTGCATCTGTGGGCATACTGTATGTTGAGTGATCTGGGGTTGATCTGCATCTAAGCCCAGTCTCTAGTGAGTGGGTTCCTGGTGGAACACAAGCTTGGACCTTCTACCCTGTGAAAACTGGTTGGTGAGTGCCTGCATAAGGCACTTCCATCCCAAGGACGCATGAAGGCCAAATGGGGTTCAAAGCAAGCAGCAGCCCTGCCCCTCTCCACATTCCTTCAATTGGCGATATTAAACACTAGGTGCAGTAGGCACCATTGCATTATCTGTATTGGCAACTGCCTACATGTATGTCCTTCTGTGTGCAATGACAGGCAGGTGCACAGCTTCGACCGATTGCACTACCCCCTTTGTTTACTGCAGCAGTATGAAGATTGAAGGGTCACCTTGATATCCACCAGGCTTTACTTTCCTGCTTAGGTTGCCCTGTAAATGATCTATCTCTGCACTAGTCAGTTATTTAATTCCATGAGGCATTTCCCAGCTTTACTGTTGATAGTCCCTTTAAAGTGGTCTTTGTATATAGTTCATACATCATTTTTTTTATTTATCAACATTTCTATAGAACATTTCTCCCTGGAATCTCAAAGTGTTTATTAAATTTCTGTTAGGTAAAATAGTAGGTGCAGAAGTTATCTTGGGCATGCTCTTTAGAATACCCTACTAGGCCAATTTTTTTTGTTTCTCTTTTTTGAGACAAGAGCAATTTAACCTACCTGCTTGTCTTTGGAGTATGGAACAAAACCTGGGCGCCTGGAGGAAACCAATGCAAGCACAAGGAGCACACAGAAACACCATGTAGATAGTGTCCTGACTGGGTCTTGACCTGAGAATGACAGTGCTACAAAGCCAAAGTGCTAACCACTAAGCCACTGTGCTGCTCTCATTCTACTTTTATTTTTTAGGGATATTCAGATAAATGAGCCAAACTGAACAAAAAGCCATCCACAGAAGCCCATAACTTTTGTTTTATCTTTATTCTGAATCAAATGAATATTAGGTGGCCATTGGCCTCATTTTCACTTGCTAAATATTCTACCATCCTAAACACCCTGCAAATGATATGTTTTTTTTTTAATTGTTTACTTCAGTAACATGCCAACCACAAAGGAAACCTTTAAAGTCAGTATATATACATATATGTTCCTCTATTTCCCTTGGAATTGATCCTACACCAAACAATGCATGAAAGAAGGTATTGAGGTGTGCATGTTCACCCTACTGAGAAAATATAAATTTTTCAGGGGATTCCAGTATCACATCATAGAGACGGGTAGGCACTATGATGACAGGATGTGACACCATGGGGTGCTTGCTACACAGGATAAGTATTACTTTAGTTTGGCCGTTGATGTTAATGGTTTACTTTGAAAGAAGTTCAGTTTGCACTTTCCTTGCTGCAGTTCTAAACCCGATTTCACAAGTCTCATAGATGTTTTAATTTATGCATGAGCTGTATCGTTGCTTGGGTTGATCCTTTCATGTTTAAAACCCCAATTTATCCAGAGGAAGAAAAACATATACAGTACATGGTTGAGTTTGCCTTATGATGGAATAAAATCTTGCCCTCTTGCATTTAATACATGATAAGTAACTTCTGTCCAGTCTTTTTGACTCTTCAGTACAAGTTACTCCCAGTTCCCATTGAAGAGATTTCCGTGACAAGGCTCTAAAATAATACTTTCTATGTCTGGAGTTGAAATACATTTATTGCCATCACGGTCTTCTATCAGATCTTAAATTTCTTTACGAGACATTAAACTATTTCTACTTACTTAGTTACTTATTAAATTGTTATTAAAGTGATGCTAAAGTCTTGTTTTTTATTTGTTTAAAAATAACAAACATGTTATACTTACCTTCTCTTTGCAGTGGTTTTGCACAGAGCAGTCCAGATCCTCCTCTTCTCGGGTCCCTCGCCGGTGCTCCTGGCCCCTTCCTCGTGTTGAGTGCCCCCGCAGCAAGCAGCTGGCTATGGGGGCAACCGAGCCACTGCTCTGTGTGTCCATTCAGACACTGGCTCAGCCCCGCCCCCTCTCTCTCATTATTGGCTCACTGAGCCAATGACACCCGCTGCTGTGTCTCAGCCAATCGGAAGGGAGAGCCCTCAGACTTTGTGGCTCTCGTGTAACATCTTTGGATTGATCTAGAGCTCAGGAAAGTATTAGGGGCCTTTTCGCATCAGCAGTATATAGCAGTCTTGTGACTTCTATCAGTGTCCGGCTGAATGCTGGTTAAAGCTTGTAGGAAAAGTTTTCGCTCTCCTCTGACTGTCCTATGAGGCTGTATGACTCCTTACCTTCTGTCTGGACAGAAAAAAATAAATAATACTTTCTAGCAATATACACCAAACTGAGCATGTGAAGAGTGCCCCCAAGGCTCTATACTATCAGGAGATGGATTGGGGACTGTGGAAGAAGGGAAGGATCAGAGAAGACAGGATCAAACCGCTTTTTTACACAATGCAGAGGATTAACCTCTTAGGTTCCACAGTGAGTACAACAAGCATACTTTGCTGCATATACAGACTGATTTTACTGTTGTGGGTTTAGTAACACTTTAAAGTGTTTGTTACCCCCAACATTTCATATTCCTGATATGTGACTGCTGTACCATGTACTTGCATGAGAAAGTATCCTGTTCTCTTTGTATTTCTTCCTTTGTGTGAAATTCCTGGTGTTCTTGCCAGTCCCTCTGCTTTCCTATTAAAAACTGACCACACTAAACAGGAGTTCTCTAGCTGTGCTGGGAATTCAACCTGCTCTCTTCCAATGATCACACTTGTCCTGACCCCCCCCCCCCACACACACACACTGCACAGCCATTCACTGGGAGGATGAGTGTGCTGTTTCTTCTCCTCCCCCCAGCTCTTATGCAGCTGAGAACAGAGGGAATGTGATCATTTATAAAAAGGGGAAAAAAGGTATTTATAATTGTTTTTTATACAAAAATGTTTTGCCTTTCATTTCTATTTTAAACTGAATGGGTTGTTTTACAAGGTGATCATTTACAACCACTTTAAGTCATTCACAAACATGATTTGATTTAGCAAATTTTTGTCTCGCCTTCTGCTTCTAAGGAATAATTTTAGAAATCGGGTGCCCCTCTTAGGATACAGAATTTTAGACTTTTATATGACTGAGCATTTTACATGAATGTAAAGTATAAGCAAAAAGTCCACGTGCTGCCTTTTTCAGAGGAAACAGATTGCCTCCACAAGGAGATATTGGCCTCCATGGTTCTCTCCAGATGCCACTGCTAGGTTATGATTTCCTTGTTTCTATCTAGATGTATCTATAAATGAAATTCCGATCCCTGGAAATTAAACAAAAAGTAATATTTAGGAAAAAACATTTTAATTTTTACCTTTAAAGGCTAAAAAGAGGAATATACAAATGCATCTCAAAAAATTAGAATATCATCAAAAAGTAAATTTATTTCAGTAATTCAATTCAAAAAGTAAAACAGCTAGTGAAAACCCAAAATTCAGTATCTCAGAAAATTAGAATATTGTAAAAAAAGTTAAATATTGTAGACTCATGGGGGTTGATTTACTAAAGGGAAAAAGACTGTGCACTTTGCAAAGTGCAGTTGCCCTCTTCAAGAGCAGTTGCTCCAGAGCTTGGTAAATGAGCAGAAGCTTTGCTGACTTCTATCATCCAATCATGTGCAAGCAAAAATGCAGTTTTTAAAATTTTCCTTGCACGGGATTGGGTACTCTTTGCAAAGAGAAGCCTTACCTCATTTACTAAGCTCTGGTGCAAATGGACTTGCAGAGGGCAACTGCACTCAGTTTTTTTGCCTTTAGTAAATCAACCCCATGGTGTCAAACTCTAATCAGCAACTCAAAACACCTGTAAAGGTTTCCTGCGTCATTAAATGGTCTCTCAGTCTGGTTCAGTAGGTTACACAATCATGGGGAAAACTGCTGACTTGACAGTTGTCCAGAAGACAGTCATTGACACCCTCCACAAGGAGGGTAAGTTACAAAAAGGTAATTGCTAAAGAACTGGCTGTGCACAGAGTGCTGTATCCAAGCATGTTAATGAAAATTGAGTGGAAGGAAAAAGTGTGGTACAAAAAGTTGCACAAGCAACAGGGATACCTGCAGCCTTGAGAGGATTGTGAAGCAAAGGCCATTCAAGAATTTGGGGGAGATTCACAAGGTGTGGACTACGGCTGGTATCAGTGCTTCAAGAGCCACCACACACAGATGTATCCAGGACAACTGTCAAGCCACTCCTGAACCAGAGACAATGTCAGAAAGCGTCATACCTGGGCCAAGGAGAAAAAGGACTGGACTGTGGTCCAAAGTCCTCTTTTCAGATGAAAGTAACTTGTGCATTTCATTTTTAAATCAAAGTCCCAGAGTCTGTAGGAAGATTGGAGAGGCACAGAATACAAGTTGCATGAGATGCAGTGTGAAGTTTTCACAGTCATTGGTGATTTGGGGACCATGTCATCTGCTGGTGTTGGTCCACTGTGTTTTATCGAATCCAAAGTCAGCGCAGCCCTTTACCAGGAAATTCTAGAACACTTCATGCTTCCCTCTGCTGACCAGCTTTATGGAGATGCTGATTTCATTTTCCAGCAGGACTTGGCACCTGCTCACCAGTGGAAGCTGGTGCTCAAAATTTTTGGGCGGGCACAAACAAACTGAAAAATTCTGAAAAAAACCCCATCAATTGCAGCCTCACTGTGTCCATCAAATGCTGCCACTGTGCCATCAAATGCTGCCACTGTGCCCATCAAATGCTGCCACTGTGCCCATCAAATGCTGCAACTGTGCCATCAAATGCTGCCACTGTGCCCATCGAATGCTGCCACTGTGCCATGAAATGCTGCCACTGCGCCATCGAATGCCGCCACTGTGACCCCCCTGCCTACTCCCCATCTACCCGGCACTTACCCTGTCTCAGTGGGGCAGCGGGTGGCGGTGGTGAGTGTTGTCCTCCATGCGTCTCTTTTCATCCTCTCCTCCCAATAGGCGTCGAATCAAAGCGCCTTTCGTTTCAGCCAATCAGGTGACGGGTAACAGACTCAAACACCTGACTGGCAGAGATATGGTTCAGTGTTAGGAAAGCGAATATTCATTCGCTGTTCTAACACACCTGGGTGAATATGTTTAGATGTACATTTTATCCCAAACAGGGAGAAGGGTTTATAATGGGAAAATAGGAATTCAATGATGGATATGTATAGTCTATTTTTCCATTCCTCCAGATGAAAAACCTTCAAGAAACGGTTTAAAACAAATAGCTTCATTTAACCCTGGTGGCTGTGTGGCTTTCAACTTATGAATCCACCGCAATTCTATTTGGAGAAGAATTTTGTTCCAGTCCCCACCCCTAGGGCTGATGATGCTGGATCATCCTTGGGTGTAGTGCCCTCCTAGTTAGTGTACAGGATACTAGGTAAATTTAGTTTGGCTCATCTACAGTCAGTGGAGTAGTTGTTGATTCATTGCTTTGGACTGCTCAGTGTTTCACAGGCTGCTGGTCTGATTATTTCCCCCTGCATTCTAGAGGGTTCTGGGATCACAGTGGGAGGAAAGCCAGCCTGAATATTTATGGGAACACAGCTATTCCCTAGGTAGGTGTGCCCAGGTGGTTGCTGGAGAGATGCTTAATAAATTGAGGCCTGGAGCAGAGTTCAGTTGGTTCTGAGTCCAGTCCTGCAGGAGGAGCCCCTGACCTAAAAGCAATTCGCTAGAACGCTGCTGGATGTTCATCGAGGTCCAAGCTAAAGCATAGCACTTCAAAGGTTCTAGTCTGGGATATTGGTCTGGAAAGCTCGCTGAAGACTTCCTGGTGGAAGATGGAGGAGAGTGTTCAGCTGCTTTGTGGTTATTGTGATTGTGAGCTTTGTTTCTCCCTCACTGAAGAGTACCTGGTGGATAACAGAAGGAGGCAGCCGATGATCCTGTGGCATTGTGAGTACAGACACCTAAATTCTTAGCCCATCTGACTGTGTGCTGGTTCCCTATTCTTCAGAGGGTTCATGAAATTGTTCAGTCTGTGGTGGCCTTTAGGAGAACCTAATTCCAGACACTTCTTCTGCCTGATGCACAGAGACTATTAAGAAAAAGGGAGCTGTGTCCTCTGGTTATGCAGTCCCCCTTGGGATATCCCATGCTCCCCCCTTCCACCCATCCAAGTTCTACAAGCAATAAATTGCATAAATTACATCCCCTAGACCATTTATTTGCACATAGAGAGAGCTTGCTGTGTGCCTGGCTACCTATGCACTAAAATTTGGGGAAGGAACTACAGCAGCTTCTCTAAGGGGGGGGGGGGGGTGTGCTCTCCAACAGAAAGCTGATGTAAAAAACGCCAGCTCTAAGAAGCCTAAAAAGCCACCAATCTGAGTTAAACCCACCTTGGAGTCTAAATGTGATTGCAGGATATTTTACTGCACAGGCTTGATGGAGTACTTATCTACTGCCCACCTACTGGCTACTGGAGCAGCTCACTGAAAAATTTAAAGTATAGCTAAATTCAAAATGTTTGGGTTTTAGTTTGGAATAGAGCAGAGAGGGAATATAACACATATGAAAGGTTTTATTGCTTTCTTTGTCCAAGTTAAGCAGATTCACCCTCTCTATTTATCCTGTTTACAGTTCTAATCGAAAGTAAAAGAAAATTCAAAATTTTGGGTTTTCCCTAGAACAGTAATAAAAGGAAAATCTTCCAATGATGATGCTAGTTCTAGTGACAACCATGGATTGTATAATTTTGGAGGGATTACCTCTCACTCCCTGGTTTGGCTTTGGAACAGGAATTGAAGGGAAATCTAACCAATGAGTCACAGATGGCAAAAAATGGCAATAACAATAAAACGGAGGTCATAACCCTCCCTTATTCCAGATGCAAAGAAAAAAAAGTTTTGCCTTTAGTTCTACTTTAACTTGTTGCCTGAAACTGCATCTAAAGGGGAAAAAAAAATCCTAGCCGGGAACAGATTGATTTTGTCTATATAAGAGTCAGACACTTCTGTTGTCTGTATGCGGTATGTTTTCTTTCCACTAATTGCTAATATGGTCCATTTACAATAACATTTCCAACTCCATTTTCTCTCATTTCTATTGACTTTAAAGTGCCTCTATTGGTTAATGGCAGTAACCATGACTGGTGTTATCTCTTTGGAGCCTGTAGGCACTCAGAGTTTGAACACCAGTTCATCCTAGTAATGGATTTCTATCCATTATAGACTTTGTGTTTACACACAGAGAATTCCAGAGATTCACAAGTTCTTAAACAGAGAAGATGACTGTAAGGGGACAGAAGAGATTACTGCTCACAAACTTACATAGCCGGTCCAAGGATAGCAGGTGCAGTTGGGATGGAGCTTGTTTTTGCTCCCCATATAAGGCTGAATCATCTGCAACATCCACTAGCCTCTGATGCCATAACCCTAGTGCCTCTGTTGCCTTTTGCAACTCTCACTAGTCAGGGCCCAACAATGCAGCCTTACCAGTGCCCAAAAATGTGGCCTTAACAGTGCTCAGCAATGCAGCCTTACCAGTGATTAGCAATCCAGCCTTATCAGTGCCCAGCAAATCCAGCCTTATCAGTGCCCAGCAATGCAGCCTTACCAGTGCCCAGCAATGCAGGCTTACTAGTGCCCAGCAATGCAGCCTTACTAGTGCCCAGTAATGCAGCCTGATCAGTGCCCAGCAATGTAGCCTTCCCAGTGCCCAGCAATGCGGCCTTACCAGTGCCCAGCAATGCAGCCTTACCTAGTTGGATCTTGGCTTTGAATATCCCGGCGCCTCCATCCTTCCCTCCCTCGGTCTTCCTCCTCCTCTTCCTGTAACAAGGTCCCGCCTCCTATAATACACATCACACTGATTCAATGATTCAATTACGCCTATCACTGGAGTCTAGGAGACTTTGCTACAACGGCCACTGGAGGAGGAGAAGGACCGAGGGAGGGAAAGATGGGCGTGCTGGGATGACACCCCCTCTGCCCCAATGTGTGCTACCCGGGGTGGACTGCCACCCATTGGCACGACCCGAGCCCTGCACTGTAGTCACCCTTGCATCTCTGCTGCCCTCTGCAACTTTCACTAGTCTTCACTGTAGTCACACTTTTACCTCTGCTGCCCTCTGCAACTTTCCCTAGTCTCCACTGTAGTCACCCTTGCACCTCTGCTGCCTTCTGTGACTTTCACTAGTATCCACTGTTGGCACTCTTGTACCTCTGCTGCCCTCTAAAATTTCCCTTCTCTCCACTGTAGTCACCCTTGCAGTTCTGCTGACCTTTGTAACTTTCTCTAGTGTCCACTGTAGTCACCCTTGCACCTCTGATGTTCTCTGCAAATCTAACTATTTTCCATTGTAGTCGCCCTTATACCTCTGCTGCCCTCTGCAACTTCCACTAGTCTCCACTGTATTCACCCTTGCATTACTGCTGACCTCTGCAACTTCCCCTAGTCTCCACTGTAGACACCTATGCACCTCTGCTGCCCTCTGCAGCTTTTACTAGTCTCCACTATAGTCACCCTTGCACCTCTTCTGCCCTCTGCAACTTAAACAGTCTCCACAGAAGCAAGACTTGCACCTTGGCTGCACCTCAGTCTCAGCTATATGCACTCCGATGATACAAGCATTTTCATACATATTTTTGTTCTGGATGTGCAGTCCAGCCAGGGAGCCCCACCTCCTGACTTTACACCCTAGACATGAATTTAGTCATAGAGAACTCTAGAAGTCAAAATAAGTCAGTTTTTAGAGAAAAAACACAACAAAAATGGATACTGAAGCACCACACCACTACCAAAAGGTCCAAATACAACCTTATTCCAATAAAAGTCAAGAGAAGAATTCAAAAAGTAGCCAATGCATTTTGAGGGTCCGAAATTACTGCCTTCATAGATCTTAATTGAAAGATATGTGAATGGGTTAGAAGTGAAGCAGTTGCTGCTAACGCCAGTGCTTGGCCACGCTGGAGGAAATAGCATGGAAATTCAGTTTACTTCTGGTCCATTCACATTATTTTCACTCAAGCCCTGATGAAGGGGGTGTTTTTGGACCCTGAAACATGCGGGATACTTTTTGGATTGTCCCCCAAACTTTTACTGGAATAAGGTTGTTTCTGGGCCTCTTAGCAGTCGTGTGCAATTTCCATTTTTGTTACATTACACTAAGACCCCTTTCACACTGGGGCGGTTTGCAGGCGGTATTGCGCTAAAAATACCGCCTGCAAACCGCCCCTAAACAGCCTCCATTGTTTGTTCAGTGTGAAAGCCCGAGGGCTTTCACACTGAAGCGGTGCGCAGGCAGGGCGCTGTACGAGGGATTTTAACCCTTTTTCGGCTGCCGAATACCGCTGCAAGAACGACGGTACAGCAGCGCTAAAAATAGCGCTGTTGTACCGCCGACGCCCCCACCGCCCCAGTGTGAAGGGGGCCTTAAAGACAAGGAGACCATGAAGATCCCCCTGGGATGTGGAAGCCACTTGCCCGGGTACCAGATCACTTGCATCACAATTACAGTGGCATAAAATACTTTGAGATAGCAATACCAAGGAGATAACTTTAGATGCCCAGTGCTATTTTTCCACTTTCCTCAACAATCTAGGGTGAAATGTCATAATATTGTTACCAGTATTTTGAAATGCAAGCAGTGACAGTATCTGAATTTAGCATGGTATCAGGTTCTGGCAGTCCCTGTTCAACAACACTGGAGTGTAAGAGGAAGAAAAAGCACAAGAAGTCAATCAGCTCAAAGGAGCATGCTGATAGAAGGAGAGAGCAGACGGGCTACTGAATTTTGAGTGCCGAGAAATCAGTTCATCACTGTTTTTCTTAACAGTCTGAACTCAGAGAATGAAGGTTGAATGATGCTGGCCATCAGACCTAGGACCCTTTGTGGTAGAAAAGAAGTACTTGGTGAGTTGGGGGGAGTGGGTCCAGATCGACAGTAAATATCTTTTTTTTGGTTGTATTATTTAATGGACAATTTATTTTATCTTGTTATTTTCTACTTCAATTTTCTTTAAAGTGGAAATAAACTCTCTTAATCAACATTAACTATTTTTAATCCTTATGTTACTAGCATTAGTTAGATAGGATGATGTATTATAGTTTCTTGTATTAAACCTTTTTTTTTTACATTTCTTTAGTTGCTTCCTGGTTTCTGGCCTAGGCCAAAATGATGTCATAAATTCCAGGAGTCTTAATGGGCATTTTTTCTCCTTTATCTGGAGGAGGGACTTTCTCAGCTAAGTACAACCTCCTTCCTTCATGCTTAAAGTCACTAAACACACACTATTTCATTTCCATTATCCCTTCTCTTTCTGTATATGGATGATGGCACTGTAATTATTTTAATTTTTAAAAAATTGAAGTACCTTTTTCCCAATCGATATACAGCTGTCACATGACCCAATTTTTTCCCAGCCTGTCTGCAGGGAAACATAAGCAGGAGGAGCTTCTAGTCCTCTGCTGCTGGTCACATGTTAAAAAAAAAAAACAAAAACAAAAAAAAAAACAGCCTTTGGAATACAGAGTAAAAATAAATAATTAACATCAATAAACGTTTTTTAAATCTTCATGCAAATATATATTTGAAATTAAATCTTTATTATTTTTGGCAATAACATGGAGGTTTCTGCCAGTTACAGACTGTCTCATGCCTCTCCAGCCTGTGTGTTATAACAGAAAGGTGAAGCCTCCATCAATCAAGATGTAATATCCTATCCACATTGTGTTTAGCCTGTTAGTGGGCATGGAGGAGGAGGGAGGAAGTGAGCTTTGTTTTACCACCGTTTATACGTCCACATGTGTGACGTTATAGTCACATGGGCTGCTCAGATGTGATAGGTGCTCAGCATAGAAACTCACTGAACACTGAGCATGTGCAGAGCTGCCAACACTGGTCTGCAAAATCTCTATCTGAATTGGGACATTAACAGAAGATAGAGAGCAGCAGGAACAACCATGTTTTTTGCAGAATACAAAAAATGAATCTCATAATGATTGAGTGACTATGACTATCATGTAATACACCATTTATTGATTTGTTTTTTATCATGTGGGTTTGGTGACACTTTAAGCTAAGGGTAGATGGATTTAAGGAAGTAAATATCTGCCCTCGCTCAAGATGGCCATGGTTAGAAATGCTAGAGAGGGGTGTTTTCCAAGAAAGTGATTTCTCAACAAAAGAGAGAATGAAGACATGGATGGATGGGTGAGTTTACTTTTAACATTATAATGAATTAAATAGCGTTTTCAGTTTATGGTTCTCACAAACAGTTGAGTTCCACTTTAATGTGCTATTATTTTACTTATAGACAGCAAATTTTAGCCAGAACAGCATTTTTTAAAGCAAGGCTATAATTCTAACTTCCAAAATGTTCGAATTCTGACCTTCATTAGTTGATCTGGTGTCATCAAAGCACTGAGATCTGTAGACACGCAAGCTCTGCCAAAGTATTACACAGGTGCAAAGGATTACAGTAATACTGGATTGTATGCCTATTTTCCTACGTGCCAAACTGGCAAAAAACTTGTGTACAATTATTTTATTTTTGTACCAGAGGAGCAAATTAAATGCTCGAGTCCAAACTCTACTGACGATTTGTCCAATACAAAGAACTGCGGAAACATTCCAGTGTTTTGTTCTTTTTTTTTTTTTTTTTCAAGACTATTTAGGGATTTCCTAGGAGAAAACGACATTGGTAATTACTGAGCCGGCGTGATTAAAGCAGAAATGTTAAGCGGTATTTAGAAATTACAAGAGCGAGCATGCAAAACAAAACAGAAAAAAAATGGTTTCTCGTTATGTTTTCTGTGCAGAATCTATAGTGGATGTTTTATGGTGACGTATGTAATTTGCTAAGCTAGCTGCAAGGTAGCAGGAGGCGGTCATGGACAAAGGAACAGCATTAATGGTTATTTAAATATCAGAAAATGAGAATGGAGAAGAAACGGTTTGATCTGCAGCATAATGGTGCTTCCCGATCGAGTGCGCAAAGGAAAAAAACAATGGTAAGCAGTCATAAGATCTGGACTTTTAGAGGGGGTGGTAAGGTGACCATAAGGGCGGGATTTATAGCTTACTGGCCAGCTTACAAAATTTAAAGATAAGGATTTATCTGTTTGTCTTTCATCCCCAAAAATCTTGCCACTTATGTGGCCTTGCTATTATGTTGATTATATCAATACTCTTAATCTGCCTGGTATACAGGTATGTGGTCACTCACTCCAACTTATGTATGATCATAGAGAGAGAAACATTTTTATTATTGGATTTCATGGTTGGTAAATTTCTGAACTGACTCAACTTCCAAAAGCAAATTGCTGCTCCTTTCTTCATTTTTATGAGTATTGGATTATCCGTGAATAGATTCAATATTAAATGATCTGTAAACAATATCATTACTAGGAAGTACTAAGAAAAAACAATAATTTAGCATAAGGTAAATGAAATAAAATTCATTTAAACAGAATTTTATACAATAGGAAGATTGCCAAGGCAAGGAAGGAGATAATACGATTATCCATCTAACTGGGCAAAAGATTAAAATGATACTTTTCTGTTTCATTTAATATTATTCTTGGATGTTTTCATGAAAAGTACAAACCTTTCTTTTAGATGAGGAAATACAAATTTACCACAAAATATGAAAGTTTTCATTTCAATAGTTTTTATTAAAGGTTTTCACAAAAAGTAACAAAAGAAAAGGACATGAAAGACATTAACCACTTCAATACTGATGTTCAACTTTCAGCGCTGTCATATTTTAAATGATAAGTGCGCGGTCATGCAATGCTGTACCCAAACAAAATTTATATATTTTTTTTCCCACAAATAGAGTTTTCTTTTGGTGGTATTTGTTCACCATTGGGTTTTTTATTTCTTGAAAATGTTGAAAAAAATTTTTTTCTTTGTTTCTGGTATAAACCTTTGTAAATAAGTATGTTTTCTGCTTCACTGATAAGCATTTATGAGGCTGCACTGACGGGCACTAATGAGGCAGCACTGATGGGCACTGTTGAGGTGGCACTGATAGGTGGCACTGATGGGCAATGATAGGCAGCACTGATGGGCATTGATAGGTGGCACTGATGGGCACTGATAGGCAGCACTGATAGGCACTGATAGGTGGCACTGATAGGCAGCACTGATGGTCACTGATGGACGGCACTGATGAGGAGGCACTGACAGGCATCACTGATGGGCACAGATTGGCATCCCTAAAGAGGAAGTGATTGGCATTCCTGGTGGGCTCTATTGGACATCCCTGGTGGGCTCAAGTTGGCACCACCTGTGGGTCTGCACTGATAATCAATACATTGATTAATTATCAGTGCAGACCCCTCTGTCAGGAGAGCCGCCGATCAACTCTCCTCTACTTGTGCCTTGTCATTGCGAGTAGAGGAAAAGCCGATAAACTGCATTTCCTGGTTACCATGTGAACAGTTGTGATTGGACACAGCTGGTCACATGGTAAAGAGCCTACGTCATAGGCTCTTTACCGGGATCAGAGATGCGGTGTGTTAGAGCGACACATTACCAGCGTGCTAGCAGCTTATCCTGCTGGACGTCATATGATGCCCAGTCAGGATAATACAACCACTTTGCGGTCCTCATTCTGCTATATAGCAGGCAGGAAGTGGTTAAACAATTCACAATTTCCATAATGTGTTGTGCTTATATAATAACAAGAAAAAACAAAGGGTTTGCATTATCAATCAAACAAAAGAGCAAAAGGCGTATGTCCCCAAGCCCCATTATAACTAAAGATTACTCCCTCTAGAAAGCCAAACATTGGCGTGTCCAAGGCACTTATTTGCAGACTTATTAAGTATTCTCCAGCATTATCAATCCAATAGTTATATTTTGCAAGAGGCTATAAAGCCTAGTTAGCTCAATATGGCCTATCGTTTCCATGAAATTTGTTTGAATAGAGTTGAGTTCGGGGTTCACCCTCCACACATGAAAAAGAAGGTTCCCTCCACCGAGGGGGAGGGGACATTCTTTTTTCCATTAGTGTAACTACGTATGCAAAATATCGTAAGCACACCAGTAAAAAGGGGGAAAGAGAAAAGCAAGAAAGAGAGAGGAAAAAAAGAAGAAGAGAGGGAAGAGGAAGACCCTGTGAACTGGCCTGCACCACCAAATATATGAGTTTTGAATGCAAGTTATCTCTTGCGTACAAGGTGAAAGGACTTGTGCTTTTCGGTAAGTGGTATCAGCGCTGCAACATCATAATAAGACAATGGGGTTGCTTTATTAAAACTGGAGAGTGCAAAATCTGGCACAGCTCTGCATAGAAACCAATCAGCTTCAATTTTTTTGTCAAGGCTTAATTGAACAAGCTGAAGTCGGAAGCTGAATGGCTACCATGTACAGCTGCACCAGATTTTGCACTCTCCAGTTTTAGTAAATCAAGCCCACTGTTCCTCTTGCTAGAACATTCTTATGAACATTCTCAGTGCATTTCAAATGTCAGACAAAAAACTCCAAAATGTATTTTGCTTTTAACATTCAAATTTCAAATGAATGGACTTCTGAATAAAAACTACATACACTGTTAGAAATGTATTTGTTTGAGAAAAACTTTCATGTTGCTTTCAAATTTTCTCATCATTCCGATTCAACCACATTAATAATTCAAAAATCGAACAAACTTTCTTAAAATTAAAAAATGTCAAAGTAAATTTTTGCATTCCATAGCCAGCTTTAGCCTGTAATGTGATTTGTTGTGTACTCAGGCAGTCTCTCTCTGGAACAAAATAGCACAAGTCCCAACTGAAACCCTAAAATTTATTACTAAAACAGACTCAGGCTTATACAATGATAAATATAGTCTTTTTGCTGTATTTTTAGACAATTATGCTGTCCTCTCTCCTTGCTCCCGTGCATATAGGAAGGGTTTCCTCTATGTGTTGTAGGGAAAATATTCCAGTACCTGAGCCCCAGGCTCAAGGTCACCCCCCTCTGAGAATAGGGGGCACTCCTGTTGTCCACCAACAGCCTCTTCAGCACTACATCTTCATCTTCCACCTGACTGCCCTGGTTGGCATGACTCCTAGCTTCAACCCACTATGTCTAGAACATTCAGAGAGACAGAGGGAGGCACCAAATAAGCTGTTAGGATGAGTCATCCAGCCCCTGAGTCTCTAATCCCTGACCCAGATTCAAAACCCAGGCCTGGCTCTCAGCCAAGCCAATTTACCTACACTAATAATCAAACCTACAGTATATACATCTAGTACACTAGCTAGAGGGTGCTACACCAAAAACAAAGCTGTGATCTTCAATTAGAAGGGTGGGCTTGATGACTGGTTTGACTCCAAGAGGTCAGTGGTCCCAACCTCACACATTAAAGCTCCTTCTAGATTTTCTCACTGTTCCTTGTATTGTCTAATAATTCACTTTATTTTGGGGGTCAGGACAGCCAATGCCTTTCATGAACCATGTTTCCATCACCCAGGCCTTCCTTTCCTAAAGGTCAAGGAGATCTCATCTAGGGTTGCCATCTCATCCCTTTAAAACTGAACACATATTAACCACTTCCCGACCGCCGCACGACTATATACGTCCTAAGTTTGAACGGGGATATCGTTGTTATGGCAGCAGCTAGCTGCCATAGCCCTGGTATCCCCGTTTTCGTGCGACGGCCGGCTTTCAGATAAAAGTGGTCCCTGCGGCGGATTCGCCGCGAGATCACTTTTATCGGTGGCGGGAGAGGGCCCCCCCCTCCCGCCACGATCCGGTGCCCTCCGCCGCTTACCGGAGCCGTCGGTAGCGGCGGAGGCGATCGCGTCCTCTTCCGTGGTTTGTCTGGAGACAAGTGAGGCCAAGATGGCGCTCACTCGTCTCCATGACACTGCTGGGCGGAAGCGACGTCAAAATGTCACTTCCGTCCACGCCTCTTAAAGGCATATTTTTTCAAATGTCATTTTTCTAAATGACTTTTTTTTTTTTTTTTTTATTGCATTTTAGTGTAAATATGAGATCTGAGGTCTTTTTGACCCCAGATCTCATATTTAAGAGGTCCTGCCATGCTTTTTTCTATTACAAGGGATGTTTACATTCCTTGTAATAGGAATAAAAGTGACACAATTTTTATTTTTTTTTTAAACAGTGTAAAAATAAATAAAATATTGTAAAATAAATAATAAAAATAAAAAAAAAAATTTTTAAAACCCCCCTGTCCCGACGAGCTCGCGCGCAGAAGCGAACGCATACGCAAGTAGCGCCCGCATATGAAAACGGTGGTCAAACCACACATGTGAGGTATCGCCGCGACCGGTAGAGCGAGAGCAATAATTCTAGCCCTAGACCTCCTCTGTAGCGCAAAATATACAACCTGTAGAATTTTTTAAACGTCGCCTATGGAGATTTTTGAGGGTGAAAGTTTGACGCCATTCCACGAGCGGGCACAATTTTCAAGCATGACATGTTGGGTATCAATTTACTTGGCGTAACATTATATTTCACAATATAAAAAAAAATTGGGATAACTTTACTGTTGTTTTATTTTTTTATTCAAAAAAGTGAATTTTTTCAAAAAAAAGTGCGCTTATAAGACCGCTGCGCAAATACGGTGCAAAAAAAAGTATTGCAATGACCGCCATTGTATTCTCTAGGGTGTTAGAAGAAAAACCATATATAATGTTTGGGGGTTCTAAGTAATTTTCTAGCAGAAAAACCTGTTTTAAACATGTAAACACCTAAAATCCAAAACGAGGCTGGTCCTTAAGTGGTTAATTACACAGGTTTTGGGGCTAATTTAATGCAGGTAAGGCACTAAGTGAACTTAATTACCACCTTAATCAGCCACATAACCTGTGTGTTTTAAAGGGATAAGGTGGCAACCCTACCCTCATCCTTTGTCAAACTACGGTATATTCTTTAGATAGCAGTTGCAGTTCTAAATCATCGGAAACAAAGATCTGCAACTTATATCTTCACCATATTAATCTTCAGCTTTACCACCTTTACACATTTAATAAATATCTTAATCCATTTGTCCAACAAGGTTTATGATATTTCTTCTCAAGACCTCATATATCCCTGTTCTTTTCTCTCAATATTTTGACAGCTAAATAATATAAATAGTGAAAGCAGATGCAATAAAATAAACACATTTATATGATACTTCCTTATTGTATGCATTAGGCATGGAAACAATGAACTTGACTGGCAAGGCTGTACAGAATGTTTTGTTTACAATAAAGCCATCACGTCAATGGATTTCTCTTTCCACAGCAGTCCCTCTCTGGATTCTATGAGGTTTGGAGTCAATGAGGTCACAAGTCACTATGCATCCATGTCTGCAGAAAAAAAGTACCTTTACATAATTAAAATGTATACTGTATGTATAAGAAAGGGGGACTGTATGGTTAAATCTTTCAGTCTGGCATTATGAAAACATGAATTTAAAATGATCTTTTTATTGATGATGACTTCTTAGTCATGCTGAACCAAGCAAAGTAGGACAGAGGAAACCGTTTTGTATAGACAATCATTATGTGAGCAACGCGTATGTATAGAAACAAAGAAACAATGAAGAGTGATAGCAGAAAAAAGACCATGAGCAAGTAGTCCATCGAGGCTTCTTTTTTAAAATTTTTTTTTACTTATTTTGTCTAAGTAGAGATCTCTGAGTGTCCTGGATACTTATAGACAAGATTTGTTTTTCTGCTTCCCTCCCTCAGCAGTTCAGAGGGCCACCACTGATGAAGCTAGCTTTAAAGGGGTTGTAAAGGCAGAAGGTTTTTTATCTAAATGCATTCTATGCATTAAGATAAAAAGCCTTTAGTGTGTAGCAGCCCCCCTCAACCCTCTAACACTTACCTGATGTCCCTCTCTGTCCAGCGATATCCATGAGTGTCTCAGCCGTCTGATGTTTTCCTTCCTGATTGGCTCAGACACAGCAGCGATGCCATTGGCCCCCACTGCTGTCAATCAAAGTCAGCTAGCCAATCAGGGGAGAGGGGGCGGGGCCGGGTCAAGGTTCCATGTCTGAATGGACACAGGGAGCTGTGACTCGGGTGCCCCCATAGCAAGCTGCTTGCTGTGGGGGCACTGAACAGGGGTGAGGGACCAGGAGCACAGAAGAGGGACCCATGAAGAGGAGGATCTGGGCTGCTCTGTGCAAATCCACTACACAGAGGAGGTATTTTTATAGGGAAAAAAAACGAGCCTTTATAGTCACTTTAAGAAATGGAGACAGGTGCTTAGATATGTTGCAAACAGTAACAACATATTGATGATTCATCTTGTACTCATCCAGACTTCATGAATAACATAACCCATAGCACAACATTTAACATGACCCCAAGGCTAAGGCATGCAGCTATTACCGAGCTAAGCTCTCACCTATTAGTCACAACCTAGTTAGCTATCACTCGCCGATAGCATCAGCTGTAAAATACCTTTCTGGGTTTTTTTTTTTTATGTCTTTTAAGTAGATACCTGATAAGAAAAGAAACTTGGAAAAATCCAAGAAAATAACAGTAAAGTTTAATGAAGCGTTCCTCTGAAAAGACTGACAAATCCCCAGCCAGAGTATTGATTCCGCAAGAATTTATTAAAAAACACTCCGCACCGCGTGTCATTACGGTCTGCGCCCGGCAAGGGGAATCATGTAAAATAGATGTTTAAATGAGGAGTAATAGGCAGACGTAAAGCCAGTATTGATGTGTGTCATGAAGGGTGAAATAGTACAGCTCACAAATACATGTAACACACCGAAAGGGAGAAAAACAAAGCTTTCAAAATGTAAATCTGCTTCGAGTGTTGGTAAACGATTAGCTTTGAAAACCATCTTTTAGTCTTCAAAACACATTATTCATAAAAATACTTTGCTCAGTTATCCCTCAGCTTTCATGTAAATAAAATGCATCATTCCCTGTATGGAAATCTATAGGCCGCCAGAAAAAAAAAAGATTGCCATTGTCAAGCTTGTGGAAGAAGAACCAGTAACCTGGGTGGACACATGGTACAGGTCAAGTAAAAGTGTCCCTAGGTAAAAAGTTGCCCAATCAAAAAATGTAAATGGCTTAAAGGGGTAATTAACACCCCCCCCCCCCCCCATCATGTTTTATTTTTTCCCCCTCTTACCTGTATTTCCAAGTTATCAAAATGCATACTCACCCCCACAATGAATCCTCCATTGTCCTGCTGCGATTCCCCATTTTAGTGACATAACCCAGGTCGGACGCCACCATCTTGGTCCTCTTCAGCTGACTGCCTCTTCTTAGTTTAGGCAGCAAACTCTCGATGGAGCACTGGTCCTGCTGCAGCTGCATGTTGGGAAATATAATGTGAGTATCCCAGGAGGTGGCAGGGGGTGTGGCCAATATATATATATATATATATATATATATATATATATATATATATATATATAAATGTAGTGATGTGATCATTTCTTTGCCCATTTGCCCATTAACCAAGTGTATACTCCTGTTATGCAGTGTTTGTTTGCCCTTTTCCAATATGGTTGCTATGCTCTCTCTCACCAAGGATGAGGTCATCAAGTAGAGCAGAGGATGGCAAGGGGTTTTGTGGGTAAGTGGCTGGAGAGAAAGACGTGTGGGGAAGAAAACAGTAATTCCTGCTAAGGGAGAAAGACTGTAAGTGCTGCAGCTTCACCTCACTGAGACATACGTAGAGACTGTTAATGATTTCATGTTCCTGTTTGGAAAATACTTTATGTTGGATGGTTCACTGAATGTTATTTCTTTAATACATGGACTTTCAAATACAATGCTGTAAATGAGGATTACTGTCTATGTGAAGATATATTCCTCAATTGGGATTTCACTTGCTATTCACAAGCCCCAACTGAGTGGGGGCACTGTGCTTGTTAGAGATCCTGTCCCACAGATTATGAAGACTCTGCTCCTAAATACTATACAGGTGGCGCCATCATACCTCAGTAGCCGCAGAGAGAGAGAAGAATAGTGCTACATATATATATATATATATATATATATATATATATATATATATATATATACAGGTGCATCTCATAAAATTATCATCAAAAACTTAATTTATCATCACAGACTATGGAAAATGTTGCATTTCATTTGGAAATCAAGGTCCCAGAGTCTGGAGGAAGAGTGGAGAGGCACAGACTTCAAGTTGCATGAGGTCCAGTGTGAAGTTTTCACAATCAGTGATGATTTGGGGAGCCATGTCATCTCCTGGTGTTGGTTCACTGTGTTTTATCAAGTCCAAAGTCAGTGCAGCCCTCTACCAGGAAATTCTAGAGCACTTTGTGCTTCTCTCTGCTGACCAGCTTTATGGAGATGCTGATTTCATTTTCTAGCAGGACTTGGCACCTGCCCACGCTACCAAAATTACCAATACCTGGTTTAATGATCATGGTGTCACTGTGCTTGATTGGCCATCAAACTCGCCTGACCTAAACCCCATAGAGAATCTGTGGGGTATTGTCAAGAGGAAGATGAGAGACACCAGACCCAACAATGCAGACAAGCTGAAGGCTACTATCAAAGCAACCTTGGCTTCCATAACACCTCAGCAGTGCCACAGGCAGATCGCCATCATACCACGCATTATTGATGCAGTAATTCATTAAAAAGAAGCCTCGACCAAGTATTGAGTGCATACTATACTGTACATGGACATGGACATACTTTTCAGTAAGCCAACATTTCTGTATTAATAATCCTGTTTTTATTGGTCCGATGTATATTCAAATTTTTTTGAGATACTACATTTTGGGTTTTCACTAGCTGTAAGCCATAATCATCAACATTAAAAGAAAGAAATGCTTGAAATATATCACTCTGTGTATAATGAATCTATATAATATATGGGTTTCACTTTTTTATCTGAATTACTGAATGATATTATAATTTTATGAGATGAACCTGTGTATATATAACATGGGAAGGGGGGAAAAAGAAAAAAGATCATACTCCTTTTAGTCACAAACCATTTTTTTTTTCATTTTCAAGCTAGAAAGCACATACAATCCACTGATTGATATATATATATATATATATATATATATATATATATATATATATATATATATATATATATATATATATTGTATATATATATATATATATATATATATTATATATATACACTGTATATATATATATATATATATATATATATATATATACATATATATCATATATATATCCTGAAAGCAGAGACCCTGTAGATTAAAATGGTGGAAGTTTTTTATGTAACGATATACACTCAAAGTTATATTAGGCTCAAAAACACAATATAAACCCCTTTTTTGAGGGGTAAAATATTTATGGATAAAGTTGTGCTGATTAAAGGACAAGTTAACTTTAAAAAAAAAATAAAATAAATGTAAATTTTTTTGCAGGTAAAAAAATGTGCATTTACTATTTTTTTTTTAGGAGCCTGCAAAGTATTGCGCCAGCAATCAGCAGATCGAGGGTGCCATGCAGGACTCTTGCAGACTGTCAGTGTAAGCTGTCTGCTCTGTACATCATACAGGCAGGCAGTTTCACATTGACAGGAAGAATCAGTGAACTACCACAGTGCTCAACAGCGCCCGGTAGTTCATTTAGAACTATAAGCCGACAGCCGCAAAGGCTGTTGGTACTTGGAGTTTTCACATTCACAGAATTCTGTGAATGAATGACATGGCCAGGCAGAGCCCCGCACGGCCACGTTGTCTTTAAATTGTGACAGGGAGCGAGGGAGAAGTAAAGGGGGAAGTTCTACAATAACATGTTACATGTTACACCCTGAAAATACTAAATATTTCAAATCATGCATGGCCGTGAAACAGCGAAAAACTATGGTATGGTACCCAAAACTGTCCACAGATAAAGCCTTAACAAGTCATTGATTTAAAGTAAGCCATGAATGAAAGCCTCTAGACTCATTACTTGCACTATAGACTTTATGCAGTAGAGTGCAACATGTAAATAACAAGCTTCAGACATTAAAAAAATAAATCTAAACAAATATAAAAAAAAAAAAGAAAATATTCATTAAAGTGGGTCCCTACTAGGGATGAGCTCGATGTTCGGGTCGAACATCGGGTGTTCACTCATTTGCCGAAGAGTGAACATTAGGGGCGTTTGTGGAAAATTTGAGAGCTGCGGAATGTCCCAAGATCACAGTGCATTGCTGTATGATGATTGGCCACCTGACCTGCATGCTTTGGCCAATCACAGCGCACTCTGCTAAGAGAGCCATAATTGGCCAAAGCCAATTTGGCCAATCATGGCTCAGGGGGACCAAGTCCACGCCCCACACTCTATAAGGTTGTCCACACGGCAGCCGTGTGTAGTATTGTTGGTGTGGACAGAGAGATAGCTTGATTTAGATTAAGCAGGCAGGTTATTCAGTTAGTGGCAGTGTATTTGATATATATAGTTATACAGTGGGGACAGAAAGTATTCACACCCCCTTAAAACTTTCACTCTTTGTTATATTGCAGCCATTTGCTAAAATCATTTAAGTTCATTTTTTTCCTCATTAATGTACACACAGCACCCCATATTGACAGAAAAATACAGAATTGTTGACATTTTTGCAGATTTATTAAAAAAGAAAAGCTGAAATATCACATGATCCTAAATATTCAAACCCTTTGCAGTGACACTCATATATTTAACTCAGGTGCTGTCCATTTCTTCTGATCATCCTTGAGATGGTTCTACACCTTCATTTGAGTCCAGCTGTGTTTGATTATACTGATTGGACTTGATTAGGAAAGCCACACACCTGTCTATATAAGACCTTACAGCTCACAGTGCATGTCAGAGCAAATGAGAATCATGAGGTCAAAGGAACTGCCTGAAGAGCTCAGAGACAGAATTGTAGCAAGGCACAGATATGGCCTAGGTTACAATAAAATTACTGCTGCACTTAAGGTTCCTAAGAGATAAAACTTTTTGGTCTTAATTCTAAGCGGTATGTGTGGAGAAAACCAGGCACTGCTCATCACCTGTCCAATACAGTCCCAACAGTGAAGCATGGTGGTGGCAGCATCATGCTGTGGGGGTGTTTTTCAGCTGCAGGGACAGGACGACTGGTTGCAATCAAGGAAAAGATGAATGCGGCCAAGTACAGGGATATCCTGGACGAAAACCTTCTCCAGAGTGCTCAGAACCTCAGACTGGGCCAAAGGTTTACCTTCCAACAAGACAATGACCCTAAGCACACAGCTAAAATAACGAAGAAGTGGCTTCACAACAACTCCGTGACTGTTCTTGAATGGCCCAGCCAGAGCCCTGACTTAAACCCATTTGAGTATCTCTGGAGAAACCTAAAAATGGCCGTCCACCAACGTTTACCATCCAACCTGACAGAACTGGAGAGGATCTGCAAGGAGGAATGGCAGAAGATCCCCAAATCCAGGTGTGAAAAGCTTGTTGCATCTTTCCCAAAAAGACTCATGGCTGTATTAGATCAAAAGGGGGCGTCTACTAAATACTGAGCAAAGGGTCTGAATACTTAGGACCATGTGATATTTCAGTTTTTCTTTTTTAATAAATCTGCAAAAATGTCAACAATTCTGTGTTTTTCTGTCAATATGGGGTGCTGTGTGTACATTAATGAGGAAAAAAATTAACTTAAATGATTTTAGCAAATGGCTGCAATATAACAAAGAGTGAAAAATTTAAGGGGGTCTGAATACTTTCCATCCCCACTGTATATAGTCTGCATCCAGTGTAGCCTATATCTATAGTGCATTCAGTGGTGTACTGTTTCTACTACATTTCAGGCGGTGTACACAGTATCTAATACAATGTGTACAGTTTCTACTACACTTCTGGCGGTGTACACAGTACACAATACAGTCTTGGATCAGCAGCTATCAAGCACCTGATGCTGATGTAACTGATTGAATTTGCTATGGATGTGGGATCCCTTGAAGACTGCCTATGCTGCCTATCCTATTCCTCCTCAATCTTGATGATGCTAGCTTCCAATAATATTTTTGATTTAGTGCACCACCACCCAAGGCCCAATTTTTCTGCCTCTGTTTAACAGGGGCGTGTAATTACAATTTTTGATCTTATATTTCAACGCAGGGCCCGTTCCTGCTCCCAACAAGAGTAACTGTGAGGGCTTACAGTGTTGTGGCACCACCACTGCCCAAGGCCCAATTTTTCTGCCCATGTTTAATAGGGGCATGTAATTACAATTCTTGATATAATATTTCACAGCAAGGCCCATTCCTGTGTCCAACAAGAGTAACTGTGAGGGCTTACAGTGTTCTGGTACCACCAACACCTAAGGCCCAATATTCTGCATAGTATATAGGGTAGGCCGTATAGTATATATACTGCTGTTCAGAGTATATAGTGCCTGGGGGCCCCCCACGCCATTTTTTAAAAAACTTGGGTGTGGGGTTCCCCTTAATATTCATCCCAGACTTGAAGGGCCTGGTATGGATTTTGGGGGTGACATCCACGCCATTTTTTTTTTGTTGGTATTTTTATCTATATTGCCGGGATCCGACAATACAATACAGACGCGTGCAGTTAAAAATGACATTTTTTCCTTTAGAAATGTCATTTTGCTGTGGCATTATTATAAACATGGGAAATGTGCGCTACTTTACAGGCATACTAAGGACACCCCCCAGGTATGATATTTAAAGGAATATTTCATTTTTATTGTTTCACTTTAAGCATTAATAAAATCACTGCTCCCGAAAAGACGGACGTTTTTAAAACTTTCTTTTCCATTGATACATGTCCCCCGGGGCAGGACCCAGGTCCCCAAACACTTTTTATGACAATAACTTGCATATAAGCCTTTAAAATTAGCACTTTTGATTTTTCACGTTTGTGTCCCATAGACTTTAACTGTGTTTGCGTGTTCGCACAAATTTTTTGCCTGTTCGCATGTTCTGCTGCAAACCGAACCAGGGGGGGGGGGGGTATTCAGCTGATTCCTAGTCCCTACATTATGATTAGCTAAGAATGTTGTTTTAGTTGGACTACATGAGTAAAAATAATGTTTTAAGAAACCATTTGCAAAAACTGGAAGGGAAGGATAGAAAAAGGTAGGAGTAGAAGTAAAAAAAAATAATAATAATAATATTGTACAGTCTTGTACAGTCTTGAGCAAAAAAAGGAAAGGGGAGACATGACTGGAATATTTAAATACATTAAGGGTGTGTATCAGGTTCAGGAGGGCAGTGTTTTAATATGAAGCTAAGATCAAGACACGTGGACATGACCTCAACTAGCAGGTGGAAATTTAAATTTAACTAATCTTAGAAAGTATTATTTTACAGAAAGAGCAGTTGATACTTGGAAAAGACTAGACATGTTTGAGGTTAAACATGGATCTATACTCAAAAGTTGAAAAAAAAAAGTAATACAATAAATACAATAATGGGGCAGACTTGTTGGACGACTTGGTCTTTTTTTGCCACCTCTTTTCTATAGTTCTCTTCTATGTTTTTAATTTTGCTCTGACAGGTTTTCCTTAAAGTAAATCTGTGTCAACAACCTGAAATACAAGGCAGACTCATTGTCAAAAAGAGGGCAGCAGTAGGTTCCCCAGAATACCATTTTTTTAATTTATTTGTCTCACTCCTCCAAGAGGAGCAGTCCAAATATCCTTCTAAAAGTCAGTATTTGAATAAAATTAGGCACATCACTCCTAACATCCCATATGACTATAATCAAATGGATGTTCAGGCTCAGAGCAGTTTCATAGCAGGGATCAGTACATTATCCCCATACAAGAATTATGTTTTTTGCTGTTTTTTTCTGATGGCTTAAGAGGTTGAGCTTCCTAATACTATGTAACTAATACAATGTCCACTTTAAATTAAAACTGAAGGCAAAATCTTTTTTATTATTATTTCAGATAGAGTAAGGAAGAGTTATAATCCCTTTCAGTTTTTTTCCCTTTTCTGTCCCATTGGGGAGATTTCCCTTCACTTCCTGTCCTATAGCGAACCCAGGAAGTTAGATGAAATTCTTCCAAACTGAGAGACTCCCTGGTTGTCACCAGAACCCATTTGAAGATTTTCCCTATATTCCTGTTCTGGTGCCAGCCCAAAAATCGAGATTTTCTTTTTATTTCACTTCTGGTCACCAGAACAATAAAGAGGGTGGATCTCCCTGACGGGGAGCACAGACAGCAATAGGAACATGATAAGTATTATTTTCTCTCTCCTCTTTATCCAAAACTGAAAAGAAAAAAGTTTTCCCTTTCATTATACTTTAAATCCCCTGTATATAGAGGCTGTAGATCTACTTGCCTAGACTTCATACAACCCATGCAGCTAACATTAGAGTTCGACTGCCATCTCCAACGCACTTGCTTATGCATTTCCTAGCAAACAAAGTCAACAGCTAGGTAATTATTATCTTTTGTTAGGAACTTTGGAACATTGCTGCTGTATCAAACTGAAATAAATATATACTTGGCTCTATAATCTTCCATATTTTCTATCACCAATAGATCTGTACTTTTTTTTAATTTTTTGGGAAAATAGGTAAGACTTAATAAACAAATAAGCAACTTTATTACAAGATTAGAATTCAGACAGAGAACAGAACCCCTGGTGAAATAAATAAGGTTGAATCAACGTCTTTTGCCTAGACTCTTACCTATATGTACGCATATATATAATTTTATGTTATAATAGCAGGCAAGCCAAGCTAATATTAGTAAATGTGTGTCCTTGTTCACAGCTCTGAGCTAATTTACATCAGAATATCAAAATCCACATGATAAAACATTCAACAAGCAACAAGGAACACAAAAGCCTATTCACGTCTTGTGTTTTTAGTTGTCTAAATGCGTTTTTCCAAGTTAAAAATCTTTCAACGAAAAAAATAAATAAAAATTAAATCTAGTCTACAGCTGTGTTTTAATTGAAGAATTGGTTATTTTTATATTGTTCTTTGGACATTCAGCTGTAATGCTTCTTCATATTAAACTCTAGTAGTGTCACACAAAGTGGAATTCAAATGAATTCAAATAATACTGACAATGGATGTTCCTATACTGACTGGTGAAAGAAGGTGGTGCTGTTTTCTGGACCTGTCCTCCAAGTCCTATAGATCCTGTCTGGTAGACTTGCAGGGAGATCATCAAGGATTAAATCGAACCAGGCCTAGAGCAATAGACAGAACAGTTTCAAGGTTTGGAGAGTGAACATGGGCTGTTATGTTGGAGGCAAGGCAGTGGTTTAAGTAGATTTCTACTCAACCGTAATTGGTAGCCACTAGCCATATAGGACAGGAGTAGAGTCAGAAAAAAGATGGGGGGAGAAGTAAAGTCCAATCTTGAGACCAGATTGCAGTTTTGAAAGAGCATTCCTTCTCATTCACTATATATGTGTAGCACTCTTCTAATGCCCCGTACACACGGTCGGACTTTGTTCGGACATTCCGACAACAAAATCCTAGGATTTTTTCCGACGGATGTTGGCTCAAACTTGTCTTGCATACACACGGTCACACAAAGTTGTCGGAAAATCCGATCGTTCTGAACGCGGTGATGTAAAACACGTACGTCGGGACTATAAACGGGGCAGTGGCCAATAGCTTTCATCTCTTTATTTATTCTGAGCATGCCTGGCACTTTGTCCGTCGGATTTGTGTACACACGATCGGAATTTCCGTCAACGGATTTTGTTGTTGGAAAATTTTATCTCCTGCTCTCCAACTTTGTGTGTCGGAAAATCCGATGGAAAATGTCCGATGGAGCCCACACACGGTCGGAGTTTCCGACAACACGCTCCGATCGGACATTTTCCATCGGAAAATCCGACCGTGTGTACGGGGCATAAGTCAGGGGCTAGAAGTGAGGCAAATTTAGTTTTTGGTTCTACGTCTCTAAGTCTCTAATGCCCTGTACACACGGTCGGACTTTCCGACGGAAAATGTGCGATCGGAGCTTGTTGTCGGAAATTCCGACCGTGTGTGGGCTCCATTGGACTTTTTCCATCGGAATTTCTGACACACAAAGTTTGAGAGCAGGATATAAAATTTTCCGACAACAAAATCCGATCCTTTAAATTCCAATCGTGTGTACACAAATCCAACGCACAAATTGCCACACATGCTCAGAATAAATTAAGAGATGAAGGCTATTGGCTACTGCCCCGTTTATAGTCCAGACGTACGTGTTTTGCGTCACCGCGTTCAGAACAATCAGATTTTCCGACAACTTTGTGCGACTGTGTGCATGCAAGACAAGTTTGGCCTAAAATCCGTCTGAAAAAATCTGACGGATTTTGTGGTTGGAATGTCCGATCAATGTCCGATCGTGTGTACAGAGCATAAGTCTCTAAGTGGAGAATTAATTATATTTTGCCTACTTCTGAGTTCTGCAGCTGTAGGCTTGTCTGTCTCCCCATGTCTCTTCAGAATCTTCTGGAAAGATAGGGGTTGATTTACTAATGGCAAAAAGACTGTGCACTTTGCAAAGTGCAGTTGCTCCGGAGCTTAGTAAATGAACAGAAGCTCTGCTGACTTTCATCATCCAGTCATGTGCAAGCAAAAATACAGTTTTTTTTTATTTTCCTTGCATGTGACTGGGCAATCTTTGAAAAATGAAGCCATGCCTCATTTACTAAGCTCTGGAGCAACTGCACTTTCAGAGGGCAACTGCACTTTTCAAATTGCACAGTCTATTTGCCTTTAGTAAATCAACCCCATAGTGAACAGGAGAGGTCTGAGCTGGCCCTTGATACAGCTTCAGCCAATCCCTGGTCAAGAAGAATGGGCAGCAGGGGGCTGACAGGTGTATATAAGGCTGAAAGCATACAGTAGCAGGGTCCTTTTGCTTTCTGAGAATGACCCAGCTTGGAAATGCTGTTAAAACTTCCAGGGAGGAGCCTTAAGAAGTCCTGGATGATTCTCGCTCAGTGAGGAAACAAATGATCACCTCTAAAGTAGCAGGAATATTCAAGGCAACAATCTAGAGAGGATCCATATGGGATACCTTATGTCAGAGTCCGCTGAAGTAAAGGAGGCCTTCAGTCTGCCTGGATCACAGTGAGCAGGCCGCAGATAGTCCTAAGAGAATGAATGTGTCACTGCGGCTGGGCACAGTCTTGGTGTCTTGGAAGGACAAGCATCCACAGTCATTGTTAAACTGATATATAGAAGCCATCTTGGGTACCCTATGTTGACAGGGGATTAGGTATCTGCAGTTGTACTGGTAAATTTCCCCAAGGCAGTCGCTTTATTTTATGTTTCCTAGCCCCAGCATTGCAAGGCAATGTTAGTGCTGTAGTCGTGAGGGATAAATCCCTTTATCATTTTGTGAAGTATATAAATAGTTACTTTGAAGAGTCAAAAAAAATGTCCTACCTGTGAGCTGACACTACAACATGTCAAATATTAAAGAGGAGCCAAACGAAAGTTGTGTCAAAAAAAGCAAGCTGAAGACAAAGGACTGGTCACCAGTACTGCTTGTAGTCTATCTGCAGCTGATGACTTACCATGTTGTTACTGTGTGTAGGTAGCAAGCTTGGTAGAGGAGCAGCTGCCTGTAGGCAGGTGTAGTCTGTACTCTCCACTGCAGGTGGCATTCGACTGAAACGGCAATCCAAAGGGGGAAGGATTCTGCTCCTTGTTGCAGATACTGTTGGCATCTTTAAAACTACAGACCACTGTCACAGTTTGTAAGTGATTCTAGATGGGTGTGCCTACCCACTGGGCCTAGTTGAGCTGTGTTGAACCTTGGTTCCTCTATGACTTCCTTTGGTTGCAAAGTGACAGCTGTCCTATTGGATGCTGGTATTCCAATGATTTCAGAGGCCATCTTGGGTCAGGCAGAGCCTATTTAAGACTCCGGCTCCTGGGATTGGTGCGCCTTTTGTGAGTGGCTTGTGTAGGGACAGGTTCCCCATCTGGCAGAGACAGTGCTTAGGGACAGGGAAAGGTTCTGGAAGAGTAGGGACAGTGCAGAGATTACGTCTACTTGGCTTCAGGAATAGTTCTCTTTTGCGTGTGGACCGGCCAGGCTGCATTCTGCTCCTTGTTGCAGATGCTGTTGGCATCTTTAAAGCTACAGACTGCTGTCACAGTTCATAAGTGATTCTAGATGGGTGTGCCTACCCACTGGGCCTAGTTGAGCTGTGTTGAACCTTTATACATTATATCACTATTTCCTAATTTGGACTCTGTAGGTTCACTGCCTGCCACACCTTGCTCGCATGCCCCATGACGACTGATCTGATTGCTAATGAAGGCATTATCAAGAAGCAGCAGTACAGATTCAGAAAGCATAGATCCACCGAATGAATGCAGATGAAGCAAAGAGATACAGCTTTCTCTCCAGCAAGGAGAACAGTAAGCCGCACAGTAGTGATATCACCAAATCTCTCTGCACATTCCATGAGACAGTCAGAAGCAGGAATGCCACCCTTAATGCATATGTACAGCGACGAGGCTACAGAACAGGAGTGCCTGGACACAGGAACTGCATTGTTCATTATCAGAAGGATTTCAAGACAAAGGGAAGATTTTTGAGGGACTGCTTAGGCAAAATTAACAGATGGTCTCTATGAAATAGAAAATCTTTACTTTATGTGTTTAGATTTTTTTTAAAGCTTAAGTTTGGCAAACATTTCCCCTCTATCACACACACAAATAATACCCTCAACCTTCCCCAGTCAATTGCTAGAGTAATTTCAAAGTAAAACTAAGCTAAAGGCCCCTAAATACCCTAATCTGAAGCAATATGACGTACCAGTTCCTAGATTCCAGATGATCCATTAGTGGGGTTCTCACAGGATCCTGAACATTTCAGTGGTGGTGTGGTGAGGTCACAGTGTAAGCCAGGAACAGAACTGGGTGGTGGCGGGGCCAGCCTCCAGCAATATATCACTGGCCTTCACACCTGGAGAGGCGTCAGGGAGGGTGACATGGTGGTGGATTCAGGTAGGTTAAAAAAGGCTAAGAAAGTCTAGAGTGCGGTTGGCAGGAGATAAGTGGAATTTCTTATTTTGCCTAGAGTTTGGCTTTAGCTATGACTATGTGAGATTCACTTTGTGATTGGTGATGTTACTGGTGATTTTTGACTTCTCTTCTAACTTCTTGTCATCTCTCCAATAAGAGTGACCTGGTGCCCAAAAAAGGTTAACCCATTGGATGAGGAAATGACAGTTGGCAGTTCTTATTTTAGTAGTCAGATCCCTGTAAAAAGAGAAACTATATCACAGAGGTGCACAGACTTACCATGTTTCCCCGAAAATAAGACCTGGTATTATATTAATTTTGGCTACAAAAAATGCACTAGGGATTATTTTCAGGCGATGGTGTATCGTATGTCGGTATGTACAACAAATTTCCTCCCCCTGTCAGCTCAAGAGTCAGCATTGTGAAATTCTATAATCCTAAAAATAAACCTTAGTTAAAGTTATAAAATTATGTAATCTGTTCTGTAAAAAGATTATATAATGTGCAGTGTGTATCCTTGTGTAACTTTATTGTGGAAAATACCTTATTTACAGCACTGTTGGGTGTTCACTTGACCTGCCGGAGTGCTTCTTCCCTGCTCCGAATACTGCAGAGGGAGAGGCTGAGTACCCCGCTCCAGACACTGCAGAGGGAGGGGGCCGCTGTAGTCAGCCGGGATGAGAAGAGAAGAGCTTTGGCAGGTCACATGAGCGCCCAGCGGTGCCGTAAACAAGGTATTTTCAACAATAAAGTTACACAAGGGGACACACTGCACATTATATAATCTTTTTACAGACTAGATTACATGATTTCACAAGGTTTTTAACTAGGGCTTATTTTTTGGGGTAGGGCTTATATTGCAGCAGTCCCAGAAACTCACACTACGTCATATGTATGGCTTATTTTCGGGGAAACAGTGTACTTTCAAAAATGTAAAATGGTCAACAGTTTCAATTTAAGTGCAAGGAAAAATATTTGCAGTCTAATGCCCTGTACACACGGTCGGACTTTGTTCGGACATTCCGACAACAAAATCCTAGGATTTTTTCTGACGGATGTTGGCTCAAACTTGTCTTGCATACACATGGTCACACAAAGTTGTCGGAAAATCCGTTCGTTCTAAACGCGGTGACGTAAAACACGTACGTCGGGACTATAAACGGGGCAGTGGCCAATAGCTTTCATCTCTTTATTTATTCTGAGCATGCGTGGCACTTTGTCCGTCGGATTTGTGTACACACGATCGGAATTTCCGACAACGGATTTTGTTGTCGGAAAATTTTATATCCTGCTCTCAAACTTTGTGTGTCGGAAAATCCTATGGAAAATGTGTGATGGAGCCTACACACGGTAGGAATTTCCGACAACAAGGTCCTATCACACATTTTCCGTCGGAAAATCCGACCGTGTGTACGGGGCATAACAGAATGTAACTATAGTTAGAATGCTAATGTGGTAGTGAATTTATTGTACATATATTTCATTTATATACAGTACATTTGTTAGTGTTATGTTCTTATGACTTATCCTACACTTTTAATAGTAACTTATCTCACAATGGCAACCTTTTTTTTTATTGAAAAGTGTACCCACATAATATCAAATTGGAATCTATCTTATATTGGTATGATTTCAGTAAATTGAATTCTTATTGGTTGCTCTGGGCCACTGACTCACTGCACTTGGCCCTTAGCACTTTCCACCTTTTAATATTTATGTAATAAGCCTGTGAATGTCAGTAACATGCCCAGAGTAAAGAGTGAGTACATAGAGGCAGAAACAGAAAATCGTTTTTTAACTGGTTACTCTCCCTTGTACTGTATGATATTGATTTTCCTGAAGTGAACTGAAGAAGATCTACTCACTGAATGATAGGCTTCCTGTAATGTGCTATCCTTTCTCAGATTCACTTCTCTCCAAAAAATTGCAATTAGAGATGATCGAAAGTTCAGTGAAAAACAGGACATTTCACCAAAATGTCACCAATTCACAGAAATGCATTGGCAACAAATGGGAAGCTTTTTTTTTTACTTAGTTTTTTTTTTTTTTTTATTCACCATGTAATTTTTTTTTTTTAATTTTGTAAAATATTTTGTAAACTTTTTTTTATATTTATTTTTTACTAACCACTTCAGAGGAGCACCAGGATTTTTTGTAAGTGCAGACACAATTCTTTATAAAAAAAATCAGTTGGGAAAAAAGGGGAAAAAACTTGTACTGCTGCCCCAAATAGCTTCCTCTTATTTAAAGACCTGGTTGTCAGACCAATTATTTCAATAAAAATATTCCTGTAGGAAAAGCCTCCCTACATCCAAAAGTCGTGAGACTGCTGCTGGGTGCCGCCAAATTTTGACAAGCAAGTGTGAAGGGGTTATTGGATCAAATTCTTCTACTTTAATACGATATGAGATATTTTTATACTTGGATCCAACCTTCATAACTGCATTATTGGGTAACTGGTAACCTGTGTCCATATGCGGTGTTGAATGTATGTTTTTTCATGTTTTTTAATCATGTTGTAATAAAATTATATTTTTTTACTAAATTCTCCTCTCATGTGTGCCCACAAAGTCCACTTTTTTTTTTTTTTTTAGTCTCTCAATCCTTTTTCACATTTATTCTTATACAGTCACTTATTGTAGGTTCTCAGCCCACTGAGCTCCCAGTCTCTCTCACTAGACTTGCTGATTCACTGCCACAAATCCTTTGAGCTCTTCCAATCTATACTTACGTATCTTCCTCAAGCATCACCCTCGCATCCCTGCTGGGTCCCTAGCTTGGTACTCCAGATACATCTCAAGCTTTACCCCACTGGCCTGCTTAGTCCCTGGCTTGACACACAAGGCTGCTCTGCAAGCGTCACCTCCGCTGACTGGGTCCCTGGCTTGGCACTCCAGATACGCCTGCTTAGTCCCTGGCTTGACACACAAGGCTGCTCTGCAAGCGTCACCCCGCTGACTGGGTCCCTGGCTTGACACCTGCTGAAGTTTCCCAATTCTTCACTGTCCCCGGTTGGTGAGAATTCTGCTCCAGTACTTGCTTCAGCTATTCACTGTGGTCCCTGGTAATAAGGTGTATGGTCCCTTAGTGACAGCTTCCCCTCTACCTCGAAGCACGACAGGTTCTCCGGCCGGCAGAACCGTAACTTCTGGTTGAACGGCAAGCCGCAATCCCAACCCTGCACTGCTCTCTTGATTCTGGATAGGCCCTCAGACAGCCTAGCAGCCAGATGTGCCCGGGATAGACCCAAACTCCGGCCTAGCAGCCCGGGCAATACAACACACGTCCAGCCAAACAGCCATCCAGGTGGCACAGAACACTGATCACCTGACTCCACCCAAATATATAGGCTCTCCCAGCAGGCCAAGGGATTAAAGAAAACCTCTGCCCATTGGCTGAGATACCTCATATACTCCTAATCTGTCCTTGCTTTGCCCTTCTCTTATCTAATGTCACCAGTAGGGATGAGCTTTGAGTTTGAGTCGAACTCATGTTCGACTCAAACATCGGCTGTTTGCCAGTTCTCCGAACATCAAACAATTTGGGGTGTTTGCGGCAAATTTGAAAGCCGCGGAACACCCTTTAAAAGTCTATGGGAGAAATCAAAAGTGCTAATTTTAAAGGCTTATATGCATGGTATTGTCAAAAAAAGGGTTTGGGGACCTGGGTCCTGCCCCAGGGGACATGGATCAATGCAAAAAAAAGTTTTAAAAATGGATGTTTTTTCAGGAGCAGTGATTTTAATAATGCTTAAAGTGACCCAATAAAAGTGTAATATTCCTTTAAATTTTGTACCTGGGGGGGTGTCTATAGTATGCCTGTAAAGGGGCGCATGTTTCCCATGTTTAGAACAGTCTGACAGCAAAATGACATTTCAAAGGAAAAAAAGTAATTTAAAACTACTCGCGGCTATTAATGAATTGCCGGTCCGACAATACACATAAAAGTTCATTGATAAAAATGGCATGGGAATTCCCCACAGGGGAACCCCGAACCAAAATTAAAAAAAAAAATTATGTGGGGGGTCCCCTCAAATTCCATACCAGGCCCTTCAGGTCTGATATGGATATTAAGGGGAACCCCGGCCAAAATGTAAAAAAAAAAATGGCGTGGGGTCCCCCCAAAAATCATACCAGACCCTTATCCGAGCATGCAACCTGGCAGGCCGCAGGAAAAGAGGGGGGAGAGAGAGCGCCCCCCCTCCTGAACCGTACCAGGCCAAAACACCTTGTCCCCATGTTGATGGGGACAAGAGCCTCATCACCACAATCCTTGCCCGGTGGTTGTGAGGGTCTGCGGGCGGGGGGCTTATCGGAATCTGGAAGCCCCCTTTAACAATGGGACCCCCAGATCCTGCCCCCCCCCTGTGTGAAATGGTAAGGGGGTACTTACCCCTACCATTTCACAAAAAAAGTGTCAAAAATGTTAAAAATGAAAAGAGACAGTTTTTGACAATTCCTTTATTTATTCCTTTTTGACACTTTTTTTGTGAAATGGTAGGGGTAAGTACCCCCTTACCATTTCACACAGGGGGGAGGGCCAGGATCTGGGGGTCCCCTTGTTAAAGGGGACTTCCAGATTCCGATAAGCCCCCCGCCCGCAGACCCCCACAACCACCGGGCAAGGTTTGTGGGGATGAGGCCCTTGTCCCCATCAACATGGGGGCAAGATGTTTTGAGGGGGCTACCCCAAAGCACCCTCCCAATGTTGAGGGCATGTGGCCTGGTACGGTTCAGGAGGGGGGCCACTCTCTCGTCCCCCCCTCTTTTCCTGTGGCCTGCCAGGTTGCATGCTCGGATAAGGGTCTGGTATGGATTTTTGGGGGGACCCCACGCCATTTTTTTATTACATTTTGGCCGGGGTTTCCTTTAATATCCATATCAAACCTGAAAGGCCACGTAATTTTTTTTTTTTAATTTTGGTTTGGGGTTCCCCTGTGGGGAATTCCCATGCCGTTTTTATCAATGAACTTCTATGTGTATTGTCGGACCGGCAATTCATTAATAGCCGCGAGTAGTTTTAAGTTACTTTTTTTCCTTCGAAATGTCATTTTGCTGTCAGACAGTTCTAAACACGGGAAACATGCGCCCCTTTACAGGCATGCTATAGACACCCCCCAGGTACAAAATTTAAAGACTTTTTACACTTTTATTGTTTCACTTTAAGCATTATTAAAATCACTGTTCCCGAAAAAACGGCCGTTTTTAAAACTTTTTTTGCATTGATCCATGTCCCCTGGGGCAGGACCCAGGTCCCCAAACACTTTTTATGACAATAACTTGCATATAATCCTTTAAAATTAGCACTTTTGATTATTCATGTTCATGTCCCATAGACTTTAACGGTGTTTGCGTGTTCGAACGAATTTTTTGCCTGTTCGCATGTTCTGGTGGGGGTTCGGCTCATCACTAGTCACCAGGTACCCGGCCACCCAGCGGCAGAAGAGAGAAGTGCAGCAATTCCAGACAGGGTGAACTCAATTGAATTCCAGTTTTAGTAAGCCAACCCCTATGTATTTATTTCTAGATGCACTTTGGGTTTACACAAGTAAAAAACAGTGGTAGCTATCAATGACAATGCTGATAAACAAGTCACTGACCACACTTGGGAGATTATATATTTTTTTAATACAATCAAGATTGCAGAATTTAAGGGCAAATTTTGTCAAAGTTTCAGAGAAAAGTAAAAAATTGGAATTTTAAGACTAAATAATTTTTCACCCAGGAGAAGACTGGAAATTTTAAAGCCTAGTACACACTACTAGTTTTTTTTCCCTTCAACCCAGCATGGCTGAATGAAAAAAAAAACTGACAGCTCAGAAGGAGTCGCTGTACTATGTGCTATTGTGTTCTGACAGGGGGACAAGCCTAACATGCAGGGATTTTTTTCTCAGACAAAAGGTGTGGGTACTCCCCCCTTTCGAGTCCCCCTTGTCTCTGCCCCCTACCCACCTCTGAGCACCATACCTTGGTTCCACCCCCTACCTACTGCCCAATACTGCCCCTTTTAGAGAATACAGAACCAAGTATAATTTTGTGGTATTAAGGTGATTGTAAAGGGTCTTGACGTTGGCGAGTCCCGCTGCTGCGTCCAATGCCAATGGCTCCTGCAGCTATCAATCTATCTAATGGGCTCATGGTCATCGCTGGAACAAACGGGTTCAGGTAAGAAAAGGGGGGGGGGGGCTCTGGGGGGCAGCAGCAGCACAAAAGGTTTTTCATCTTAATGCATTGAATGTATTAGGGTGAAAAACATTAAAGTGGATGTAAACCCAATGTCATCCTTTCTAAACTACTGCCATAGTGGTTATCTATAAGGATATACATGCCTCCTGCATGTATCTTTACCTGTCAAATGTCTCCCCTCTGTCTGTTATGAGACCCGAAAAATTTCAGATTCTGTGGGCGGGTCTGTTGTCTGGAGCTCGGTGGGTGGAGTCGTGATGTCAGTAGACTCCCCGCCCACCTCTACACTCCCCGCCCACCTCTACACTCCCCTTGTCAATATGTATTTTCTCCTGTGTATTTCTTACACTGAACTTCTGCTATGATCTCTAACATCCAGTGAAAAGACAGGAAAGTAACCACATGACTTCAGCATGCCAAATCATGCTGAGGTGTGGAACAGCCAATCCTTGCAGAGCTGCTGAAGAAAGGAGTGGGGGAGGGAATTCAAAAATAATGCATGACTTAGGCTAGTGCACGAGATATGTAAATCACCTGTCACTCACAGCAAGGGGGAGGATTTGACAAAGTTTTTCTCAGTTTGTCAAGTTTTACCTCACTGAACAATAAAAGAGGATTGCTCAGAGCTGGATTAACTCTGTGTGGCGAGACTGGGCTCAAATGATAGGAAATCTTATACTCTACAGTATGATAAAAAAAATTCGGGTTTACATCCATTTTAAGACTTTACAACCCCTTTAAAGTGGTTGTATACTTTTTTTTTACTTTTACCTACAGGTAAGCCTATAATAAGGCTTACCTATAGGTAAAAAAAATATCTCCTAAACCTGTACTGTTTAGGAGATATTCCCCTCGCAATGAGCCGCTGACTGCAGCGGCGCATGCGCACAGGAGATTCTCGGCAGACAGCCCAGCAAACTCCGGAGCTTGCCGGACAGAAGTCTCCCACGCACATGCACGGGAGTGACGACATCGCGGCTCCGGCCACTCACAGCGCCGGAGCCGCGATACCCGGAAGACACGCCGAGGGGAAATGTCAGCTCCCTCGGCGTGGACCATGTGAGATGCCGGCGCCTCGTTGTAAGGTAAGTATCTCACTAGCTCATTATGCCTTTTCCCTTGCAGGTGTAGAAAAAAAAAAAAAAACAGCAGGTATACAACCGCTTTAAGTCATTTGTATGGATTTTGTTAATGATAACAAGAAAGGCAGTAAAATGGATCCCCTGCAGCCAACAACAATAGATCCCCCAGCAACAAAATACCCCCAAGCAAAAGTAGATCCACCCCTGCAATAATAGACCCCGCCAGCAACACTAGATCTCCCAGCAGTCAGCATCAATAGACCCTCCAGCACACTCTAGCACCCCTTACCATTACTTACATTTAGTGCTGGAGGTGCCGGAGCGCTTTTACCCCATGTTCCCACTGAAAAAAAGCCTTGCTAACATGTATTGTTTTTACAGGTCTAGGGAGCAAATGCCCCCTTTCCCCAACCCATTCTTCCCTTGACTCCACTCTAATTGAATTGTCTTCTTTCCCCATAATTGTGTTACATAGTTTAATTGCTTATCACAAGGCTAACAGGATAGAAAACAAAGTGATGGACAGGTAAGAAGATCTGTTCAAACAGGGTGAAAATGAATGCATTAGAGGAAAACACACATCTCTGCTCATAGAATTACCTTCTAGAAATATTCACAATTCTTTTAAACATAAGAAAAAAACAAACTTTTTCTCCAACAGAACTAACAAACTGTTCTGTAGGTGGTTTCCTCATTAAGTTTAAAGGCTAAGTGAACAAAGGCATCAGACAAAACCACTGCCAATAAAAGTCCCTGGGAAGGCGAGTCAGAGACAGGTGTCGCTAACCAGGACCAAGATGTTTCATATAGAAGAGGGCTTCCCGGTACGGAGGTGGCTGGAAACAGCTGTTGGAATGTAGCTTAATCACATTGTGCACCATATTCACAAAGTATGGAAGATAAATGGCATCGGCTGCTATTAATGAGTTCTGCAGTTAAGAAGTTGTGAGTCACCACACTCCAGTGTTTAGACGGAAGATGATTTATCGCACGCGTTTCGACAGCTCGGATTTTAAAGATACATTCAGGTGTTTAAAATGCATTTCTGGAAATCTTGGAAATAAAGTATCGTCTGGCATGTATATAAATAGTGTAAGGAAGAAAAAATTCTTTGGGGGTGCAAGGAGTTGTGTAAGTAAAAGAAAGATAAACGACATATAGCAGATATGTGACATTTAAAGCTAAACTAAAGGCAGATGTAAAAGACACAAATGAATATAAGTCTGTAATCATTAATTCACTATTAATTGTAATTCTAAATGTAGGCAATATAAGTATCTCAATCTGACCTGCTTTCATCCTCTTGCAGCCCCTGTACAGCAGGGCTGGAGTGATAGAGAAAGAAGCATTACAAGTAGCCAATTAGTTCTTGTGCTGACAATGCTGATAGGAGGAGAGAGTGGAGTAACAGAGAGATGAGCTCATCATTGTGCTGCTTCTTCTTTCACTCTCCAGTTACAGGTCGGGGCAGGTCCAGGGCGAGCTGGGCTCAGAGGAAGTGGGTTGAATTATGTTGGCCATCAGACTGAGGACATCAAGTGGTAATAAAAAGTGTTCTGCTTAGAGAATCTCTGGATTGAATGTGAATATTGCAGGATGGTTTTGTATTTTTTTTACCACTTAAAGGGGTTATAAACCCTTGTTTTTAAAAAAACAAACATGTCATACTTACCTCCACTGTGAAGTTAGTTTTGCACAGAGTGGCCCAGATCCTCCTCTTTTGGGGTCCCTCAGCGGCGCTGGTGGCTCCTCCCAGCATCGAGTGTCCACGTTGGAGAAGCGTTCTCCTTGGTGGACACCCATGGGGGCGCACTCCCAAGTCCCGCATCTGTGTACATTCACACAGAATGCAGGACTTGGCCCTGCCCCCCAGCGCCGCGTAATTGGATTTGATTGACAGCAGCGGGAGCAAATGGCTGTGCTGCTATCAATCTATCCAATCAGGACATGAGACACCAGGTAGAGCTGGTGTACTTGTTCCCGGCCAGAGAAGGATCGGGGTCAGGTAAGTAAAACGGGGGCTCGGGGGGGGCTGCATCACCACAGAAGGCTTTTCACCTTAATGCATAGAAAATGACTTAGAACCCCCAAACATTATATATATCTATAGATATATAGATATATATCTATCTATATAGATCTATATATAGATAGATATATATCTATCTATATATGGATCTATATAGATCTATATATAGATCTATATAGATCTAGATCTATATATATATATATTTTTTTCAAACACCCTAGAGAATAAAATAGCGGTCGTTGCAATCGTTTTTGTTACACCGTCTTTGCGCAGCGGTCTTACCAACACAATTTTTTGGGAAAAAATACACTTTTTTTAATTAAAAAATAAGAAAACAGTAAAGTTAGCCCAATTCTTTTCTATACTGTGAAAGATAATGTTACATCGAGTAAATTGATACCCGACATGTCATGCTTCAAAATTGCGCCTGCTTGTGCAATGGCGACAAACTTTGGTACTTAAAAATCTCAATAGGCGACGTTTAAAAATTTCTACAGGTTACCAGTGTTAAGTTACAGAGAGGGTCTAGTGTTAGAATTATTGCTCTCGCTCTAACGATTGCGGCGAAACCTCACATGTGTGGTTTAAACACTGTTTCCATATGTGGGCGCGACTTGCGTATGCGTTTAAAGCACGCGAGTGTGGAGGGACAGGGCACTTTAATTTTTTTTTTATTATTATTTATTTTACTTTTTTTCTTTTAGTTTTACACTGTCTTTTTAATAAAAAAAATTGATCACTTTTTTTTCCTATTACAAGGAATGTAAACATCCCTTGTAATAGAAATAACCATGACAGGACCTCTTTAATGTAAGATCTGGGGTCAAAAAGACCTCAGATCTAACATTTAGACTTAAAAGCAATAAAAAAAGAAGTCTTTTAAAAAAAAAAAAATTCCACTTTAAAACCATTGGGCGGAAGGGACGCTTCCGTCATCCAATGTTATGGAGCTCAGCAGGGGCCATCATTCCCTCACTCGACTTCCTGCCTCTCAGGGGAGTGGATCGGATCGTCTCCGCTGCCACCAATGCATCCGGTAAGCTGCAGGAGGGGTGGGAGACACCTCTCCAGCCGCCAATAAAAGTGATCTTGTGGCGAATCTGCTGTGGAGACCACTTTTATCTCAAAGCAGACCGCCTGCCATTTTTAAAAATACTGGGGTTATGGCAGCTATCAAAGTACCGACGTATAATGACGGCGGGCGGTCCAGAAATGGTTAATTTGTTTAATGGGCTATTCGTTTTTTATCCTGTTGTGTTTGGCTAGAGTTATGCTTTAATCGTTTGCCGATCGCCCTATAGCATATTTACACATTACCACATTTGCTACAGGGTGGCTGCACTGCGCAGGATCACGTATATATACCTCTGTAATCAGTGAAGCAGGGGTTGATTGTTTTAGTCTGCTCAATGTTTGACAGGCTGCTGGTCTGATTATTTCCCCCTGCATTCTAGGGAATTTTAGAAGCAATGGGAGGAAGCATAGAAAGGCAGCCAGGATATTTATAGGAACCCAGCCAATCCCTGGAGAGGTGTGTCCAGTAGGTGACTGGAGAGCTCATAAATAGCATGAAGCTTGGAGCAGTGTGTGGATCCTGGGTCCTATCTAAGGCCTCCTTCACACTTGTGCGACTTTTTCTGTGACTTTGGACATCAGAGTCGCATGACAAGTCATACCCCGTGATTTCCAATGATAACCATTCATATCTGTGCAACTTCAAGTTGCACCGACTTCAAAGTGGTCCCTGTACTACTTAGGTCCGGCTTTGATGCGAGTTGAGGTCCATAGATCTCAAGTTTACACAGGCATTCCTTCAAAATCGTGGCCACAAAATCACTGCAAAATCGCTGTAAAATCGCGCAACTTTCGAGCCGCGGCAATGTGAAAGGGGCATAAGGGGCTCTGCCCCTCAGGGCACTCTGCTATAAACGCTGCTTGGAGGTCATCAAGGTCCCAGCTTAGTCTAAGTTTGGGGGGCCTATCTTCTAAAGTCTGAGATTTATTTCTGATAGACTGGAGAAGCTCACTGGAGGATACCCGGTGGAAGTTGGAGAAAAGAGTGTCCAGCTGTCTTGTGGTATCAAGAATCTGTGTCTCCCTCACAGAAGACAGCCCAGTGGATATCAGCAGGAGGCAACTAATGATTGATTGTGAGTACTGACCTAATCCTGTATACCAGAGACTGTGCACAATTCTCACTTCTACAGAAAGCATGTCCTAGGCATTTTCCCCAGCAAGTAGTGAACTTTGTGGAAGCTGTCTGCCAGAATCAGTAGAAGAGAAGTGTCCCCAGTCAATTCAGTTCTTTTGGGGTATCTCATGTCTCCCTCTCATACATCCAAGTTCAACTAAGCAATAAATGTACAAAAAGACCCCCCTAAACTGTTCATTTGAGCCAGTGAGAAATAAGAAAATGCTGTGTACCTGGCTGTGTGTGCACTAAATTTGGGGACACAGGACCATCAACGCCAACAGCTCCTTTGAGGTGTGCTATACCTGTTTTATGCCCATTTTTCCAACCTTGCTCTTGCAATGCCTTGAGTAAAAGAGATGACTTCAGACAACTGTCTCATCTTGTCCCGGTTAACAAAGATTCACGTGAAATATATGCCATAATGAATATCCAAACAACAGGCTGCTCACCGCATTCGGTCGTGGTTATGTACCCGTTATTTGGATGTTGGACTGCAGTGGAGCAGAGCGGACTCCAGGGCTTTGGCACCCCGGCTGGCCTGTAAGTGGCGAAAGTGGTTGGCTTCGTCTAAGAGCCGTAGTGCTTTAATAAAAATGGTCTTTAGATGAAGGCAAAGTGACAGCAAAATGAAGGTGTCAGATGGTACCTGCTTTACTCCTCTTCTTCGCTTTACAATTTTTTTTTCTTTTTTTACATTTACTTTGAACTAAACCCCAAATCTGTAAATCCTTCTTTTAAAGAGTAAAAGTCACCCATTCATACGTATGAAAGTGATAAATGGGGATTTTATAATGACTACCATCTGCTATACCGCCTCGTCGTTTGCTGAAAGGGGGATTGCCATTAATGTCTCTCATAGTGGGTGGTACTGTGATTTTTGTAAAGACCAAATAAAACTCTATCGTGGTGGAAGTGCTTTCTTGTGGATGCTTTTTAATGCTTGATTTATTAGCTATCAACTTGTCAGATGAACCGTTCCTGAAGAATGGGATTTAAATGTGACTCTAACATCGGCACATTAGTAGTATATAGCACAACTGGGACTGTCCTTGGAGAAAAAACAAGACTCCCGGGTGATGTAAAAGAGAGAGCTTTTATAAAGGGAGTTCCAGCTTCTACCATATTATCAAATAAAACAAAAGAACCAAAAGTACCACTTTGTAATGTATTTTTTTGTTAAGCAAACTAAGCAGTAATGAAGTATAAAAGATTTAAACAGCGTGAACCCATTTTACTCCTACCTGCAGCCTTGAGAATGTCTACTTGTTTAGCCTGTCTGAAGCTGTACTGACCAGAAATACGGATTCATTGCTGGTACATGAAAGGTAACATCATGGTTGGTGTTTTTGCTGATAACCTCTAAAGCCCTGCTGAGCTGACTGCCAACCAACATGCAGAAACTTTTTTTTTTTTTTTTAGTTTTGGACAGAGTAGAGGGGAATTAGAAAATCTGTCAGTTATTATTGCTGTCTGTGCACCCCTTATGGAGATTCACCCTTGCTATATTTCCTGTTTGCCATTAATATTGAAAGTGAAAGTAAAAGCCCCAAATCCCAAATTTTGGGTTGTCCCCAGAAAAGTAGAGGGAAAATCTTCCAATGGGGACACTAGTTCTGGTGACCTGGGGGCCTCAATGGATTACCTTATTTTGCCGGGATTTCCGCTCACTTACTGTTTGGCTATGGGACAGGAAGTAAAGGTAAATCTCCTTAATCCAAGATGAAAAAATGTTTTGTCTATTGTTCTACTTTACTAAGAGGTTTAAAAGAGATTTGGATATTTAAAATAAGGCCAGGGGACCCTATGAAGATTGTTATACTTAGTGATAGCTTGGGCTTCCTTTCCAGGGTCTCTTTGATTTTCAGCTAGGAGCTTGCAATGTTTTGCTGACAGTAAGCAACTTGATGTGTGGATGGTTGTGTGACATGCCTTGCAACCTCATTGCCCTAGTCATAGCCTCAACACACAATGAAGACTAGACAGTAATGGAGCTACTTACTTTAAAAGTGAGGCTAAGGATAAATACCCAATTAAGAGAGGGAAAGGTAGGACCTCTTAGACCTGGCCTTTTGGTCCTGGATTTTTGCCAATCAGCCACTTTGGATTTCCCAACTCTAGCATTCTTGTATCATTATGTCAGCTTGGCTTCACGCTGGTACCTGATATACAAATGCAATCTGGACATGAAGGTCATAAAGAGGTTCCATGTACAATGAAAAATGTCTTCACACCATCATCACTGGCTGCAGTTAGCAACAAGATTAACATTTTTTTAAGTGGTGGGATAAGTGGAGGCACCATACTAAGTATTGCTAAGTATTTTACTTTCATTCCCAGGGCTCTTTAAACCTACGGTCAAACCTTATTATCACTTGTGTAGAGGAAATGGATCTGTCTGAGGAAACTCTTAAGGTGAATCTGTGCAGACAGAAGTTTGGGCCACTATTGTTGACACGTTTTCAAAAGTGTAGCCTCCATAGAGGTCATCTTTAGTCCAGCATTATCATCTAGATCCCTGGTGTCCAATCTGCAACCTTAGAGTAATATGCAGCCCTTTGATTCTTGTTGTGTGGCTCTCGGCCCCCAGTAGTATGTAGTTGGCATGGGGGAATTAATTGTAAAGGGAATGTAATAGTGGTTATAGTTAACAGTCTCATGTAACATGTCTCCAGTCTCTAAATGTCTTCTCTAGTATCCTTCCAGAATCCAGCTATGTTCACATTCTCTCACCATTTTCTGGAGTATATTTGATGTCAGTGATAGTCTTCAGTGACCTTGCATGCATTGAATATTATGTGTGGCCCTATTGATGATGTCAAAGACCATCATTGATCGAGTCGCCATCCTGCAAAAAGCTTACAGTCAGTGAAGTCTGAAAAGTCATAACTACTCTGAATGTTCGTTGTAGGTCAGGATAAATAATATATTTTATAAAGATTTACTGTTTTTTTGGTTGACTACTGTGTTTTCCACCACTGGGAATGACCATAAAAGACTTTACGAAGGAATTTCCAATTCTTTACCTAGAATCCTCCAGCAGGCAGGATGCCAGACAACATTCCCATTATATTTAAAAAGGTTCATGATGACATCGCATCGTACATCCTGTTCTGTGTTTGTCTTTCTTTTGCTGATTGTGTAGTCTTATTATAGAATAACTGTGAGGTCAATGCTAGCATTAATTGTTCTTGTTAATGTTTAAGGGGAAGGGTTGAGTTTCCTGTCAGCTACTGACATGGGAGTCGCTTCTCAGTCACCTATTCCAGCTTCCAGGCTTGCTGTCAGGAAATTAAGTGAAAGAGTTATCTCAATCAGATGCTGTGATGCATGTCACAAGGGGACTTTGGTTTGGAATCTGTGTACAGTCAGAGTTAATCTTTTCTGTTCTTCAGCTGAAAAAAAACCTGCTGTGTGATTTCCTCTGAATTAAAGGGTCTGTCCACTTAAACATAATATTGTAGCTGGCAAGCGCATCCTGTTGAGCTGTGTCAGTACTTTGCTTTTATTATGTCTTAGATACTCCAACAGTGGGATCTTCGTGCCATAATTCCTAAGGCTGACTGTTTTGGATGTCTCTGACCATCTTTGTGTATTATAATTCCTCAGCCCAAATTATCCATCAATTAAAATAAATGTTAAAAAATCCAGTAGAGAGATAGGGGGTCCCTCATAATTCCCATCATGTGTGTGAATCCTGGACCTCAGAGCAGAGACCTCACCAATAGCATGCCCATGAGATATAAGACGCTATCAGGTAGTTTAGACCAGATCTACACCCTAACTGTATGACATTTAGTTTGCTAAGTCTGTAAATAATTATTAATTGCCATTAGTTTTCATACTGTGTATGTTTTTTTATCCTTTTTGGTATGTCAGCGCTACTGATCTCCACCAGCCTATTTAGCCACTTCTTCTCTGAATGCAATTGCTTCAGTACCGGTTTCACATTATTGCTCTAGGCTGGCTTCCTGAAAGAGGCAACAGTGGACCATGTGTACAGAATGCATATCAGCACAACTGCTTTTCTCCTCCAGGAACGTAACAGACTGACAATGCAGGAGCATAATTGGGAGAAACAGGAGGCACTTTTGGCTCTTCTTCTCCTGGGGATCACAGGAGTGCACTTCGCTATACACTCCTATGACCCGTTTTCAGGTGATAGCAGGCTAAAGTCCGCTCTTGGCTGACATCACTGAGCTGGTCCAGGCTCTGTAAAGATCCTGACTTTAATTTCAAGATCCACCCAGATGCCTGGACCAGCAGATTACTCAGCCTCTCAGAGTCTGAGCCAGCTGCTCCTGTCCCCTCCACAGCCCAGCGCTCCAGTGAGAGCAAGATTGGAAATTGCTGTTGAAATGTCAATAGAGCCCCACTGAACCTTCAATTTAAACTAGATAAATGTATTCCAGGTTCAGCAAAACAAAAGGTGTACAAAGTCTTACAGTTCATTCTCTTTAGAAAGTAGTCACGTCTTGAGTAGAAAGCCTGTACATTGCCAACATACTGCACAGAAAGATCCTTGCTCTCTGTGTGGAAGCAGTGGTATCTCTGCAGGGGTGTGACACCCCCCCTGCTGAGTCAGAGCTAGAGATCTCCAGTCAGCAGGGTGTTATGGGTAATTACTTGAGAGAGAAGATTTCAGAAAACACTCGAGAACAATAAACTGTGCTCTACCTCCTCACCTAATCCAATAAATGAGAGATACCAGTGCACAGACTATAGCCTCTGTAAGCCATTCAGTCAAGGGCTTCTTAAATGAATGGTTGGCACCACAGTGAAGATCCTCTACTAAATAACAGTGTATTGATACATAACGTTATTTGTCAATAAAATTTTATTTAGTAGAGGATCTTGACGGTCGTCCTTTATTTTAGATGTTCCGATAAGAGAGCTTATATCCAAGAAAACCCACAAATACCATAACACTCTAACCTTATGTAGATCCACTTCCATACAATAGGGCACAGTAAACACTAAACAGGAATTCAGAACTAGAGGTCTGTTCTTAGAGACAGGAGTTTATGCAAAGCATGACTTCTTTAAGCTTGTGGAAAGACTAGTAATCTTATCAGTCATCACCCCATTTAATGCTAGACCTCTCTTCTGATGGCTAGCACTATACCAGTCTTCTGATGCGGTATCTGGAATCTCCACTCACCAAGTTCCTAGAGCTCCAAACTACTCCCAGCTGGGGGGCAAGGCCTAATTGTCCCTAATAAATGGGTTCCTGTCCCTGTCTTGTCCACATCCCCCTCCAAGGCTCCTTGGTGATGTAGAATGTGCTATTTATAACATAATATATTTATAACACCTCTGTGTCCCTAAGACCCACCAAAATGTTGAGAGAATTTGTGTCAAACCAGATTCAGGCTCTCCCAAGATGGTGTCTGGAGCCAAAAACAGAAGACACATTAGACCTATGCCAGGCTACCAGTAGTAAGAAGTGGTCATGTGACCAATGTGCTTACTACCAGGCGTAAAGGAGAAAGTGATTTAGTCATTAAAGGATCTCAGCTTTAAATCTGCAGTACCACTAACCCAACAGAGCTGCACCATACCTTCTCGGGTATAGCCTAAAACATCTACCCCCATTTGCCTACAGAGAAGCACACAGGAAAGCTATAGATCTGACTCTGTAGGGTGTGTTTGATGGACCCTCTGCATAGAGACTGCACATAGAGCAAGGGATCTTCTCTACTGAATACTGAAAGGAGTACAAGTTTTTTTCAGGATGTTGCTGCTTTCTAAAGGCAAGAAACTCTAATACATGATGAACCTGAAATGCATTTAGCATATTTAAAGTATTATTAAAGTCTATTTTTTTTGTTTAAAAATAACGAACACGTTATACTTACCTGCTCTGTGCAGTGGTTTTGAACAGAGCTGCCCCGATCCTCCTCTTCTCAGGTCCCTCGCTGGCACTCCTGGTCCCTTCCTGCTGCCAAGTGCCCCCACAGCAAGCAGCTTGCTATGGGGACACCCAAGCTGTGCTGCTGCTCTGTGTGTCCATTCAGGCACAAAGCCATGGCTCGGCCCGCCCCCTCTCTCTCCTCATTGGCTCACTGACTTTAATTGACAGCCAATGGAGAGGGAGAGTCCCAGATAGCCAAGACTCTTGTGCAATTTCGCTGGATCCAGATAGATCTCAGGTAAGTATAATATTTTTGTTAAGAAGTCATGTAGATTGTTAGGTACATTCCTGTTTGACAGAAAAGACACCTCCCCACGGATTGGCTGGAGTCCCACAAATATTCAGGCTGCTCACTCTGTTCTTCCTCCCTCCCCAATTCTAGAATCCTCTAGATTAAGGGGAAAGCAATCAGAGCAGCAGCCTGTGAGACACTGAGCAGACCTGAACAATCAACCCCTGCTCCACTGATTACAGAGGAGCCAAACTAAATTTACCTATCAGCCTACTTTACACTAGGTGGGTGCTACACACACAAAAAAAAACAAGTTATGACAGTTAAGAGAACTATAAGATTCCTTCCTTTTAGGTGGTCAGGGGGCAGTAAAAACAGGCAGGTTGATCCGTACTTTTAACCCCCCCCTCCCCAATCCAGCCACAGGGTGCCGGTTGGTTGAGTACACTTTGAGAACGTATTGTGGAAATTTTAATGGGGTGTGCAGAGAGTTTGGCAGGCGGCACTCACCAAAGTGAATAGGATTGTGCCACAATTCAAGCGTTTGGCTCACAGTTTCAGCGTGGTCCCGCTATGCTAAATTGCCATTGGGGCAGCACAGTGGTGTAGTGGTTAGCACTTTCACCTAGCAGCAAAAAGCGTCACTGGTTCAAATCCCATCTGCCTGGAGTTTGCATGTTCTCCCTGTGCCTGCGTGGGTTTCCTCCGTGTACTCCGGTTTCCTCCCACACTCCAAAGACATGCTGGTAGGTTAATCCGATCCTGTCTAAATTGGCCATAGTATATGTATGAATGTGTGTTAGGGACCTTAGGTTGTAAGCTCCTCGAGGGTAGGGACTGATGTGAATGTACAATGTATATTTAAAGCGCTGCGTAAATTGACAGTGCTATACAAGTACCTGAAATAAATAAGTTGGACAGTAAAAAAAAAGCCAAAAAAACCCACATATCATCAGGAGGTGGCAATTTTGCCTCCTGAATGTCTGCAAACCTTCTTTCAACTTCTGACGGGAGCTGCAAACACTGCTACTAGTGTCTAATGAGTCTAAAACCTACAACCGCCACTTGTTATTCATCTGATACAAAACATTCTAAAATTTACTTTCATGATAACTCTCCTTTATTTGGCGCACCAGTCTCGCCCTTTCAACATGGACCAAGAGCAATACACGCCCGTGCTTTTATCTCTATCAGTGTCCACCAGATTCCCCCGGTGCACCATGCAGTCGTAAATCACAAGATTTAACTTTTCAGAGATACAGCCAACGAAGAATTCATGTACATACACGCGGTGGTACAAATGGACCCTTTTAATATTTAACGTAAATGAAAGCAATAAATTAGAAACAGGTCATACCGGCGATGTTAGTAATCCACAACAGACTTTGTAAATACTGTAGAGTGAAGGTAGGTTTTGTTGAATAATCTCCGGGATTAAGCAAAAGATTTATAATTTAAACAATCTGTTTAGAATCATTTTTGATTCATTCCCTATCACTCCCTGTAAAGAGCAAAAAAAAAAAATTATCGTATTGCATATTTTACTGATTAGTTATTTCTACCGTCAGTGCGATTATTTTTTTTTTTCTCCTTAAGCAAATATGTCTTAGATTTGCGGTTTGCATAATAACAAGACGGGAAATATGTCATTGCGCTGGTGTAAGACCGTTACATTTCGTGCGATTAGTTATGCCAATAACGCAAGGCTCGATTCCAAAAAATGCACATTTCCGAGCACAAGAAAAGGAATAGAATTTTCCATGTCTTTGATAATGGCGGATCAAAATGCATTTCAATGCCTCTAAGTGAACACCAAATTTGCTCAATGGAAAATATTCTTTTCATTTAGGGGACTTTGACTTTTTTTTTTTAATTCTGTGTTTTAGCGGAGATGGTTGGTACTGTAGACAGTGATTTTGTTTGTTCAAAGACGTCGGGTTGGAATGCAAGGTTACATATTTTTTCTCCATTAGCTTCAAGATGCAAAACTGTATTACAGTTTGTTCATTTTGCTCTGTTTTTGATAAGTAATGTGTTATTTTGTTAAGGTACCTTGCAATTTGAAAAAAAGGAATCATTTACTTGGCGGGTGAGGGGCAGGAAATATAGGTGGCTGAGCCTAAGTTTTACCACCTGACCCACCCCCCTCCCATGACCACCCAATCTCAAGTTAACAGGGCGAGTGACTGCACTGGCTGTGTAAGCGTAGCAGCCCTCCTAGACATGCTGCAATTAATGATTAGGCAAATTTAATTCTGTGGTTCTCCTGTAATCAACAGAGCAGCATGTGATTTCTTTAGGCCGCTCTGGGCTCTACAGGCTGCAAGTTTGCTTACTCCCCCCCGTCTTCCAGAATTTCCAGAATATTGTGAATGGGGGAGCCAAATGAGCAACCTGAATAATTATGTAGCTCCAGCCAATCCCTGGGAAAGTGTGCCCAGATGGTGGTTGGGGAGTGCATAACTAGTTTGGAGCCTTAGAGAGTAGGATTTTTCCCCAGGTGGAGAGGTTCCCAGCCAGAAGGACTACCAACCCTTCTTTGCAGTCCAGCTGAAGAGTCTACCTGTCTCATCGAGGACCTAGCTGTGCATATCTGGGGGGCCTTCTCTGCTGCAAGTTCAAAAAGAGTTAAAAGGGATTTCACTGAGGATCTGATCTGGATACTTCTGTCTGCCTGAACAAAATGTAAAAGGAACCACTCCTATGGCCACATCCGTATAATTAAATGGCAAGAAAGGAGGAACATCTCTGTATCCTCCTGAGTATATACGTCTTATCTTACTACCAGCTCCCCTAGTGCTTTTTGCATGGTTCCATATGGACTATTGAGCTGATGTGTTCTATGGGCTGTTTGATGCCCTGTTGGTTGATGGGAATTAATGGCAACTGTTTAGTTCTTCCTTTGCTGGAAATGAACCCTGATATTGATGGAACATAATGGCAACTTGTTGGGTCTTTTGAAATGAACCCTGAGATTGGATGTATATGGAAACAGTTGGTGGTCACCTATCTTTATTGACAAGACCTTGACATAGTGGAAAAATTTGAACTATTATCATTTGAATCTTTGAAAGCCTCCTCATAAGTGAGACCCTTTCTTGCATTAATTGAAACCTGAATGTGTCCTGAAGAAGTCTTTTACGAAACGCGCAGACGCATTGGGGCTCTTATTATGTATATTCTTGTATAGATGATTTTTTAACTTTTTGTTAATTTTTTTTTTTTTTTTAATGTATGCATTTGTACGCAATAAAGTTTATTATATTATTATTTTGACTATGCTTCCCTAGGTTTGCTATGCCTCTAAAGTCCGACCAGGGCTGGAAGGAGTCTGGAGGGAGACATCCAAGCCCCAGAGACACTGTGAGTACAGACCTGAGAGAGAGGGATCCTTGTGACTGTTGCTGCTGGTGCACTAGTATTAAGGCTTGCCTAATCTGGAACATTATTTATGATGTCTCAGTGCTGTCCACTTCATGTCTTCATGTGGAACTATTCTGTATCTGAGCACCACAAACCAAAAACGCTCTTTAATTTATTTTCTTATATTGAAACCTGCCCATCCATCCATGTCTCCATGCTTTATTTTGCTGAAAGATCACTTTGAAAAACACCCCCCTGGCATTTCTGGCTGTGACCATCTTGAGTAAGGGCAAATGATTCATGAAGCATTTACTTCCTGGCTCAAGCATGAAGGCAAGAGCATGAACTTAGCTCCTCCACAGAGGGAAAAGAACCTGGGACACAAATCTGCGGGTCCCACGGGGGTAGTGCTAAATTAGTATACATTGTTGCAGTTGCAGCACAGCAAAAATTATACCAGGCAATAGGGCATAGGGAAGCACCACAATCGCAAGCCAAACACATATGAAATCCTCCTTTGCCTGAAAAAAAAAACAAAAAACAGGCATTCAGGAGGCGGCAGTGACTTAACCAGTTGCCGACCGCCGCACGACGATGTACGGCGGCAGAATGGCATGGGCAGGCAAAAGGACTTACAGGTACGTCCTTGCCTGCCCGCGGGTGGGGGGTCCGATCGGACCCCCCCCCCGGTGCCTGCGGCGGTCGGCAAATCTCCCCCAGCGATCGGTGGTGAGGGAGAGGCCATCCATTCGTGGCCCCCCCCTCGCGATCGCTCCCAGCCAATGGGATCATTTCCCTGCCTCTGTATTGTACACAGAGGCAGAGGAAATTATGTCATCTCTCCTCGGCTCGGTATTTTCCGTTCCGGGCCGAGGAGAGAAGACTGTAATGTGAGTGCACCAACACACTACACACACACAGTAGAACATGCCAGGCACACAAAACACCCCGATCCCCCCCCGATCGCCCCCCGATCGCCCCCCGATCCCCCTCCAATCACCCCCCCCCCTGTCACAAACTGACACCAAGCAGGTTTTTTTTTTTTTTCTGATTACTGTATTGGTGTCAGTTTGTGACAGTTACAGTGTTAGGGCAGTGAGTGTTAGGCCCCCTTTAGGTCTAGGATACCCCCCTAACCCCCCCTAATAAAGTTTTAACCCCTTGATCACCCCCTGTCACCAGTGTCGCTAAGCGATCATTTTTCTGATCGCTGTATTAGTGTCGCTGGTGACGCTAGTTAGGGACGTAAATATTTAGGTTCGCCGTCAGCGTTTTATAGCGACAGGGACCCCCATATACTATCTAATAAATGTTTTAACCCCTTGATTGCCCCCTAGTTAACCCTTTCACCACTGATCACCGTATAACATTTACGGGTGACGCTGGTTAGTTCGTTTATTTTTTATAGTGTCAGGGGACCCGCCGTTTATTACCGAATAAAGGTTTAGCCACCTGATCGCCCGGCGGTGATATGCGTCGCCCCAGGCAGCGTCAGATTAGCGCCAGTACCGCTAACACCCACGCACGCAGCATACGCCTCCCTTAGTTGTATAGTATCTGATCGGATCAATATCTGATCCGTTCAGATCTATACTAGCGTCCCCAGCAGTTTAGGGTTCCCAAAAACGCAGTGTTAGCGGGATCAGCCCAGATACCTGCTAGCACCAGCGTTTTGCCCCTCCGCCCGGCCCAGCCCAGCCCACCCAAGTGCAGTATCGATCGATCACTGTCACTTACAACACACTAAACACATAACTGCAGCATTCGCAGAGTCAGGCCTGATCCCTGCGATCGCTAACAGTTTTTTTGGTAGCGTTTTGGTGAACTGGCAAGCACCAGACCCAGGCAGCGTCAGGTTAGTGCCAGTAGCGCTAACACCCACGCACGCACCGTACACCTCCCTTAGTGGTATAGTATCTGAACTGATCAATATCTAATCTGATCCGATCAGATCTATACTGGCGTCCCCAGCAGTTTAGGGTTCCCAAAAACGCAGTGTTAGTGGGATCAGCCCAGATACCTGCTAGCACCTGCGTTTTACCCCTCCGCCCGGCCCATCCCAGCCCACCCAAGTGCAGTATCGATCGATCACTGTCACTTACAAAACACTAAACGCATAACTGCAGCGTTCGCAGAGTCAGGCCTGATCCCTGCGATCGTTAACAGTTTTTTTGGTAGCGTTTTGGTGAACTGGCAAGCGCCAGCGGCCTAGTACACCCCGGTCGTAGTCAAACCAGCACTGCAGTAACACTTGGTGACGTGGCGAGTCCCATAAGTGCAGTTCAAGCTGGTGAGGTGGCAAGCACAAATAGTGTCCCGCTGCCACCAAAAAGACAAACACAGGCCCGTCGTGCCCATAATGCCCTTCCTGCTGCATTCGCCAATCCTAATTGGGAACCCACCACTTCTGCAGCGCCCGTACTTCCCCCATTCACATCCCCAACCAAATGCAGTCGGCTGCATGAGAGGCATTTTTATGTCCTCCCGAGTACCCCTACACAACGAACCCCCCCAAAAAAGATGTTGTGTCTGCAGCAAACGCGGATATAGGCGTGACACCCGCTATTATTGTCCCTCCTGTCAATCCTGGTCTTTGCATTGGTGAATGTTTTGAACGCTACCATTCACTAGTTGAGTATTAGCGTAGGGTACAGCATTGCACAGACTAGGACACACTTTCACAGGGTCTCCCAAGATGCCATCGCATTTTGAGAGACCCGAACCTGGAACCGGTTACAGTTATAAAAGTTACAGTTACAAAAAAAGTGTAAAAAAAAAAAAAAACACAAACAAAAATATAAAATAAAAAATAATAATTGTCGTTTTATTGTTCTCTCTCTCTCTATTCTCTCTATTGTTCTGCTCTTTTTTACTGTATTCTATTCTGCAATGTTTTATTGTTATTATGTTTTATCATGTTTGCTTTTCAGGTATGCAATTTTTTATACTTTACCGTTTACTGTGCTTTATTGTTAACCATTTTTTTGTCTTCAGGTACACCATTCACGACTTTGAGTGGTTATACCAGAATGATGCTTGCAGGTTTAGGTATCATCTTGGTATCATTCTTTTCAGCCAGCGGTTGGCTTTCATGTAAAAGCAATCCTAGTGGCTAATTAGCCTCTAGACTGCTTTTACAAGCAGTGGGAGAGAATGCCCCCCCCACCGTCTTCCGTGTTTTTCTCTGGCTCTCCTGTCTCAACAGGGAACCTGAGAATGCAGTCGGTGATTCAGCCAGCTGACCATAGAGCTGATCAGAGACCAGAGTGGCTCCAAACATCTCTATGGCCTAAGAAACCGGAAGCTACGAGCATTTTATGACTTAGATTTCGCCGGATGTAAATAGCGCCATTGGGAAATTGGGGAAGCATTTTATCACACCGATCTTGGTGAGGTCAGATGCTTTGAGGGCAGAGGAGAAATCTAGGGTCTAATAGACCCCAATTTTTTCAAAAAAGAGTACCTGTCACTACCTATTGCTATCATAGGGGATATTTACATTCCCTGAGATAACAATAAAAATGATTAAAAAAAAAAAATGAAAGGAACAGTTTTAAAATAAGATAAAAAAGCAAAAAAATAATAAAGAAAAAAAAAAAAAAAAAAAAGCACCCCTGTCCCCCCTGCTCTCGCGCTAAGGCGAACGCAAGCGTCGGTCTGGCGTCAAATGTAAACAGCAATTGCACCATGCATGTGAGGTATCACCGCGACGGTCAGATCGAGGGCAGTAATTTTAGCAGTAGACCTCCTCTGTAAATCTAAAGTGGTAACCTGTAAAGGCTTTTAAAGGCTTTTAACCACTTGACCACTGGGCACTTAAACCCCCTTCCTAACCAGACCAATTTTCAGCTTTCGGTGCTCTCACACTTTGAATGACAATTACTCAGTCATACAATACTGTACCCATATGAAATTTTTGTCCTTTTTTTCACACAAATAGAGCTTTCTTTTGGTGGTATTTAATCACCGTTGGGTTTTTTATTTTTTGCGCTATAAAAGAAAAAAGACTGAAAATTTGGTAAAAAAATGAATTTTTCTTTGTGTCTGTTATAAAATTTAGCAAATTAGTAATTTTTCTTTGTAAATTTTGGCCAAAATTTATACTGCTACATATCTTTGGTAAAAATAAGTACAACTTGGTGTATATTATTTGGTCTTTGTGAATGTTAGAGAGTCCAAATGCTATGGTGCCAATATCTGAAAATTGATCACACCTGAAGTACTGACGGCCTATCTAATTTCTTGAGACCCTAACATGCCAGAAAAGTACAAATACCCCCCAAATGACCCCTATTTGGAAAGAAGACATTCCAAGGTATTTAGAAAGATGCATGGTGAGTTTTTTTGAAATTGTCATCTTTTCCCAGAATTCTTTGCAAAATCAAGATTTTTTTTTTTCTTTTTTTTTTTTCACAAAATTGTCATATTAGCAGGTTATTTCTCACACACAGCATATGCATACCACAAATTACACCCCAAAACACATTCTGCTATTACTCCCGAGTATGGCGATACCACATGTGTGAGACTTTTACACAGCGTGGCCACATACAGAGGCCCAACATGCACGGAGCACCTCCAGGCGTTCTGGAGCACCCAGGCCAATTCTTATATTTCTCTCCTACATGTAAAAATAATAATTTATTTGCTAGAAAATTACATAGAACCCCAAAACATTATATATATTTTTTTTAGCAAAGACCCTAGAGAATACAATGGCAGTTGTTGCAACTTTTTATCTCGCACCGTATTTGCGCAGCAATTTTTCGAACGCTTTTTTTTGGAAAAAAAACAGTTTTGTGCTTTAAAAAAAAATAAAACAGTAAAGTTAGCCCAATGTTTTTGCATAATGTGAAAGATGAAGTTACGCCGAGTAAATAGATACCCAACATGTCACCCTTCAAAATTGCACACTCTTGTGGAATGGTGCCAAACGTCGCTACTTAAAAATCTCCATAGGTGACGCTTTAAAATTTTTTACTGGTTACATGTTTTGAGTTACAGAGGAGGTCTAGGGCCAAAATTATTGCTCTCGCTCTAACGTTCGCAGTGATACCTCACATGTGTGGTTTGATCACCGTTTTCATATGTGGGCGGGACTTACGTATGTGTTCGCTTCTGCATGTGAGCACACGAATGTGGGCGCTTTAAACATTTTTTTTTTTTTTTTTATTGTTTATTTTACTTTATTTATTTTAGTTTGACACTTTTTCCCCCCCCCAAAAAATTTTTGATCACTTTTATTTCTATTACAAGGAATGTAAACATCCTTGTAATAGGAATATGGCATGACAGGTCCTCTTTACAGTGACATATGGGGTCAATAAGACCCCACATCTCACCTCTAGGCTGGGAAGCCTGAAATTAAAAAAAAAAAAAAAAACGATCTTGGCTTCGATCGTAGCGGTGAGTCGGTAGAAGCACCGGAGGGTGGCGGGAAGGGGGGGGCGTCCCCTCTCGCCTCCCGTAAGAACGATCAAGCAGTGTAACAGCCACTATGATCATTCTTATGGTGTAGGGAATCGCCGGCTGAAAAAGCTGATATCTGAATGATGCCTGTAGCTGCACCCATCATTCAGATATACCCGCTCAAAGTCAAGGACGTTGTATGACTGTGGGCGGGAACTGGTTAAAAATTGCGGGGTATTGCAGAGTATTGCGGAGTAGTGCAGGGTATATTGCTGGGTATATTGCAGAGTATTGCGGGGTATAATGCAGAGTATTGCGGGGTATTTATGCAGAGTATTGCGGGGTATTTATGCAGAGTATTGCGGGGTATAATGCAGAGTATTGCGGGGTATAATGCAGAGTATTGCGGGGTATAATGCAGAGTATTGCGGGGTATTTATGCAGAGTATTGCGGGGTATAATGCAGAGTATTGCGGGGTATAATGCAGAGTATTGCGGGGTATAATGCAGAGTATTGCGGGGTATAATGCAGAGTATTGCGGGGTATTTATGCAGAGTATTGCGGGGTATAATGCAGAGTATTGCGGGGTATTTATGCAGAGTATTGCGGGGTATTTATGCAGAGTATTGCGGGGTATAATGCAGAGTATTGCGGGGTATAATGCAGAGTATTGCGGGGTATAATGCAGAGTATTGCGGGGTATAATGCAGAGTATTGCGGGGTATAATGCAGAGTATTGCGGGGTATTTATGCAGAGTATTGCGGGGTATTTATGCAGAGTATTGCGGGGTATTACGCAGAGTATTGCGGGGTATTACGCAGAGTATTGCGGGGTATAATGCAGAGTATTGCGGGGTATAATGCAGAGTATTGCGGGGTATTTATGCAGAGTATTGCGGGGTATTTATGCAGAGTATTGCGGGGTATTACGCAGAGTATTGCGGGGTATTACGCAGAGTATTGCGGGGTATAATGCAGAGTATTGCGGGGTATAATGCAGAGTATTGCGGGGTATAATGCAGAGTATTGCGGGGTATAATGCAGAGTATTGCGGGGTATTTATGCAGAGTATTGCGGGGTATTTATGCAGAGTATTGCGGGGTATTACGCAGAGTATTGCGGGGTATTACGCAGAGTATTGCGGGGTATAATGCAGAGTATTGCGGGGTATAATGCAGAGTATTGCGGGGTATAATGCAGAGTATTGCGGGGTATAATGCAGAGTATTGCGGGGTATTTATGCAGAGTATTGCGGGGTATTTATGCAGAGTATTGCGGGGTATTACGCAGAGTATTGCGGGGTATTACGCAGAGTATTGCGGGGTATAATGCAGAGTATTGCGGGGTATAATGCAGAGTATTGCGGGGTATAATGCAGAGTATTGCGGGGTATAATGCAGAGTATTGCGGGGTATAATGCAGAGTATTGCGGGGTATAATGCAGAGTATTGCGGGGTATTTATGCAGAGTATTGCGGGGTATTTATGCAGAGTATTGCGGGGTATTACGCAGAGTATTGCGGGGTATTACGCAGAGTATTGCGGGGATGGCTGAGCATGGAGGGATGGATGGATGTGACTGCAATTGTCACTGAGCACCGCTGTGAGCACTACACATACAGCCCACAGCGGTGCTGCCATCCGATCCCTCCCCCTCTCCCCTCACATTGTACCGATCGGTACAGAGAGGGGAGGGAGGAACCGGCGTCATGACATGACGCCGGTCTGTTGACATGTGATCGCTCCGTCATTTGACGGAGCGATCACATGGTAAATGGCCGCGATTAGCGGCCGTTTACCGTGATCCGTGATGCGCCGGGTCCTCTGGACCCGGCGGTCACGGAAGTTCTCGGGTGCGCGCCCCAGGGGGCGCGCGAGAGCAGTATTCTGGGAGGACGTCCCAGGGACGTCCACCCAGAACTAGCCGACCGCGCTGTAGACGTCTTTCGACTATGGCCCGGTCGGCAAGTGGTTAAAAATGTATTTATTTTGTTGCCACTGCACGTTTGTGCGCAATTGTAAAGCATGTCATGTTTGTTATCCATGTACTTGGCCTAAGAACATCTTTTTTATTTCATCAAACATTTGGGCAATATAGTGTGTTTTAGTGCATTAAAATGTAAAAAAGTGTGTTTTTTCCCCAAAAAATGCTTTTGAAAAATCGCTGCGCAAATACTGTGTGAAAAAAAAAAAATTAAACACCCACCATTTTAATCTTTAGGGCATTTGCTTTAAAAAAATATATAATGTGTGGGGGTTCAAAGTAATTTTCTTGCAAAAAAAAATAATTTTTTCATGTAATCAAAAAGTGTCAGAAAGGGCTTTGTCTTCAAGTGGTTAGAAGAGTGGGTGATATGTGACATAAGCTTCTAAATGTTGTGCATAAAATGCCAGGACAGTTCAAACCCCCCCCCAAATGACCCCATTTTGGAAAGTAGACACCCCAAGCTATTTGCTGAGAGGCATGTCGAGTCCATGGAATATTTTATATTGTGACACAAGTTGCGGGAAAGAGACAAATTTTTTTTTTTTTTTTTTTGCACAAAGTTGTCACTAAATGATATATTGCTCAAACATGCCATGGGAATATGTGAAATTACACCCCAAAATACATTCTGTTGCTTCTCCTGAGTACGGGGATACCACATGTGTGAGACTTTTTGGGAGCCTAGCCGCGTATGGGACCCCGAAAACCAAGCACCGCCTTCAGGCTTTCTAAGGGCGTAAATTTTTGATTTCACTCTTCACTGCCTATCACAGTCTCGGAGGCCATGGAATGCCCAGGTGGCACAAAACCCCCCCAAATGACCCCATTTTGGAAAGTAGACACCCAAAGCTATTTGCTGAGCGGTATAGTGAGTATTTTGCAGACCTCACTTTTTGTCACAAAGTTTTGAAAATTAAAAAAAGAAAAAAAAAATTTTTTTTTTGTCTTTCTTCATTTTCTAAAACAAATGAGAGCTGCAAAATACTCACCATGCCTCTCAGCAAATAGCTTGGGGTGTCTACTTTCCAAAATTGGGTCATTTGGGGGGGGTTTGTGCATTCCATGACCTCCGAAACTGTGATAGGCAGTGAAGAGTGAAATCAAAAATGTACACGCTTAGAAATCCTGAAGGCGGTGATTGGTTTTCGGGGTCCCGTACGCGGCTAGGCTCCTAAAAAGTCCCACACATGTGGTATCCCCGTACTCAGGAGAAGCAGCAGAATGTATTTTGGGGTGCAATTCCACATATGCCCATGACCTGTGTGAGCAATATATCATTTAGTGACAACTTTGTGCAAAAAAAAAATAAATAAATAAATAAATTGTCACTTTCCCGCAACTTGTGTCAAAATATAAAATATTCCATGGACTCAACATGCCTCTCAGCAAATAGCTTGGGGTGTCTACTTTCCAAAATGGGGTCATTTGGTGGGGGTTGTGCCATCTGGGCATTTTCTGGCCTTCAAAACTGTGATAGGTAGTGAGGAGTAAAATCAAAAATGTACGCCCTTAGAAATCCTGAAGGCAGTGATTGGTTTTCGGGGCCCCGTATGCGGCTAGGCTCCCAAAATGTCCCACACATGTGGTATCCCCATACTCAGGAGAAGCAGCTAAATGTATTTTGGGGTGCAATTCCACATATGCCCATGGCCTGTGTGAGCAATATATCATTTAGTGACAACTTTTTGTAATTTTTTTTTGTCATTATTCAATCACTTGGGACAAAAAAAATGAATATTCAATGGGCTCAACATGCCTCTCAGCAATTTCCTTGGGGTGTCTACTTTCCAAAATGGGGTCATTTGTGGGGGTTTTGTACTGCCCTGCCATTTTAGCACCTCAAGAAACGACATAGGCAGTCATAAATTAAAGGCTGTGTAAATTCCAGAAAATGTACCCTAGTTTGTAGGCGCTATAACTTTTGCGCAAACCAATAAATATACACTTATTGACATTTTTTTTACCAAAGACATGTGGCCAAATACATTTTGGCCTAAATGTATGACTAAAATTGAGTTTATTGGATTTTTTTTAGAACAAAAAGTAGAAAATATCATTTTTTTTTCAAAATTTTCGGTCTTTTTCCGTGTATAGCGCAAAAAATAAAAACGGCAGAGGTGATCAAATACCATCAAAAGAAAGCTCTATTTGTGGGAAGAAAAGGACGCAAATTTCGTTTGGGTACAGCATTGCATGACCGCGCAATTAGCAGTTAAAGCGACGCAGTGCCAAATTGGAAAAAGTGCTCTGGTCAGGAAGGGGGTAAATCCTTCCGGGGCTGAAGTGGTTAAAGTGTATTTTCTGGCAAAAAAAAAATCTCTTGTCCCATTCTATGAAACAAGTAATCACCTTTCCTAATATAAATTTTTTCTATTTATTACCGGCTATGCACAAGGACCTTGCTATCCTGTCATTCTGTATTGCTCCTGTGCATTTCCACCATTGCTAAGTTGACGCTGATGACTACTAATTCCTGCTAGCGTGGTCAGTCCTCACATCTCATTTCCTGTCCTGGTGATACATGCATGTTGACAGGGCATGTGTAATCATCTGCAATCGCTGATAAACCAGACACCCAGTGGCCGCTGAAGGTTTGACAGTCTCCAGCTCCTTCTCATCCAGCCCAAATTAGTGGATATCACAGGTTTATGTAATAAATACCAAGGTACTTACTACATGAACATGTGCTATCCACTAGTGTGGGCTGGATAAGAAGGAGCTCTTGAGACTGTGTTTTTTTCTTTTTAACACATCATGGAATGTTAAAATGTACACCTTGAAAGTGACTGTAAGTTGGTGATTTATTATTAATCACATTCTTTCAATGTATTAATGACTATGTTGCTGTTGTCGTTATTGACCCTTATGTTTATATCATAGACATTGGATATCTCCTCTACCCTTGATGAAGGAGTTGTATTGTAAACTCTGAAACGCGTTGGGTGGAGATCATCTCTTGTTGTCATCTCATCATCCACCAGTCTGTGAATTTTTAGTCACTTATGCTACACCCATTCCATGAATTTTTTTTTATTGATATGTGTTTAAAAAAAGTAAATCTATTTCAAATAGACTTGTGCCAAGTGCCTATAAATTCCTGCTCCCAGGGGAATTTTTTGTTCTTTACTCTTACAGAACGACAGTCTGCCTATGTAAACAAGGCAGACTGTCGTTCTAGATTGTAAGCTCTAACGAGTAGGGCCCCCTGATCCCTCCTGTATTGATTTGTATTGTAAGTGTACTGTCTGCCCTCATGTTGTAAAGTGCTACGCAAACTGTTGGCGCTATATAAATCCTGTATAATAATAATAATTCTGTGAGTACAGAAGACATAGATCCTGTGTTCTTGTGAAGCAGAAACACCGATCCATGTCTTCCGGTAGTAAAAGCACCTCCCCCACAATTAGAAAGCACTCCTTAGGTACACAGTTAACCCTTTGATCACCCCTGATGTTAACCCCTTTCCTGACAGTGTCATTAGTACAGTGACAGTGCATATTTTTTTTAGCACTGATCCCCTGTATTAGCGTCACTGGTCCCCAAAAAGTGCCAAAAGTCTCAGTTAGGTATCCGATTTGTGTGCCACAAAATCAAAGTCCTGCTACAAGCTGTTGTTCGCTGCCATTACTAGTAAAAAAAATAAAAATAAAAAAAAATGAATAAATAAAAATATCCCATCTTACTTATTGGGATGAGGTGCTGTGTTTTTTGAGGTTTTTCCAGCCATATCCCACTTTTTCTAAAAATATCCCATAGTTTGTATAACTTTTGTAGCAGGACAAATATTGGCCTAAATTGATGAAGAAATTAGATTTTTTTTTTTTATTGGATGCTAAAGCAATGCAGTGCCGTATATCAAAAAAAAAAAAATGGCCTGGTCATGAAGGGGGGTAAACCTTCCGGAGCTGAAGTGGTTAAGCGGGCTTCAAGCCAATTCTAAGCAAAAATCATTTAAATAGTATGCGTTGTGTAAGACTACACACAGAAAAAAAAAGAATTTCAATGGACTCTAAATACGGTATATTTCACAGATCAGCAAGTATGGGAAGTTTATTAGGAGAGTTGGAATATTGTATTTTTGTAGTGCACACGGCATGTCTTTGTTTTTTTCTAAATATAACTTGACTACAGTTGCTGTTCCCATGGCGTTCTAAACAGATTCCTGTTGAACCTAGAGCTGCTCTGGATTAATCCCAGCGTCCATTCGCTGACTGCTGACCTTTTCTAACGAGATGGATGATTTTCCCGAACACATTCAGCAGCTGTCCCTTCGGTAGCTGACACAGAATGTCACGCCGGCTTGTGCTGTCTTCCTGGGCTCTATACATATCTGTAAGCAATCTCTGGTTCCGTCGTCAGAAACTATAAGCCAACAGTTGAGAGATCTGTGGAATAATTGCCAATAAGAGCGATTAAACATTTACAAAATCCTCATTTCATATGTTTACTGTCCAATCCGGTCCCATTGGCCGCTTTGGGCCTGGTTAAGATATCCCCATATGGAAGAGCTGTCATATAAAGCTTTGACTCGTTTCTTCTGTGCTCCCCAGGAAATAAAACAGGCCCAGCACTGGAAAGTTTAAGTGCCTCACCAAATTTTTTTTTTTTTTTTTTTTTGATAGTGTGGGAAAGCACAAAAACTCCTTGTGACAATGGTTTCATCAGACAGGAAGTGGGGAAACTCTCCAACAGGAACATAGAGAAAAGTAAAAATGCATTAAGGGGGTAAGGGAAGGCTGGGACCCCCGTCAGATGTTTATTTCTTTCTGCATTCTTGTTCCTCCCTAACTTCCTGCCTCTTAAAACCATTTTCAAAGTAACAGTAAGGCATGGTTCACATCTATGCAGGGGGTTCCTACTGCGGGTCTGCACCTGTACCTGCAGCCGCAACCCGCGCGCGGGTGGCATTAATCTCAAGGACAAGCCACACGCACTGGAAACAGCACCTGCACTGGGAAGCGCACGTCATTTGCGATTCCCGTGCAGCCTGAGATTCCAGAAATAGTGCAGGGACCTTTTCCCTGCATCTCTGGAGGAACTGCAGCATATTTAAATGTAGAAATGTATCAAGAAAAGTGTAATAAGGAACTGTTATCTGTAGGGTCGGTTCACACTGGGACGACTTGGGATCCGACTTGTACGCCCTCAAGTCGCCCCAAGTCGCCCCAGAAAGAGATTCACATTTAAGTGAATGGGAGCGTCTTAATAGACACTACTGAAGTCGCTCCGACTTCAGAGCGTACTCCCTGTACTACTTGGATCCGACTTGGTAGGCGACCTGTACCGTAGTGTACAGTGCATAAAGAGGGAAAAGTTGTGCCATGGAGTCAGGTTGAACTGGATGGACTATTGTCTTTATTCAACCTTACCAACTATGTGACTATGAGTCTAATGGGGCGTACACACGGTCGGACTTTTTGACCGGACTGGTCTGACGGACGCCGACGGACTTCGGCGGACTTTTCCAGTTGCAAATCTGACGGACTTTAGATTCGGAACAGGCTTCAAATCTTTACGTCGTAACTCCACCGGACCCAGAAATCCGCTCGTCTGTATGCTAGTCCGATGGACAAAAACCGACGCTAGGGCAGCTATTGGCTACTGGCTATCAACTTCCTTATTTTAGTCCAGTGTACGTCATCACGTACGAATCCGTCGGACTTTGGTGTGATCGTGTGTAGGCAAGTCCGTTCGTTAGAAAGTCTGTCAAAAGTTTGTCAGACCAGTCCGGTCGAAAAGTCCGCCCGTGTGTACGCGGCATAAGGGTTAAACTACTGTCTGCCAGAGAAGTGTCGCTTATTACGGAGAACACCGCCTAAAAGCTATACATGTCACGGTCCCTACCGTGCCATGCAGACGGCCAGGCCCCATGTGGCTCAAAGAGGTATTGATCCTATGATTGCCTGTTTAGTGCTCCTATTACTTTGCCTCTGAGCCACTCCTCAGTTCCTTTCAGACTGCTTTCCAGCTTTGCCTAGTTCTGCATGAAATACTAGGACCATACTCTGGATCTTGTTGCAATTAGTACCTGTCACTCCTGGTTCAGCTGAGGCAGTTTATCCAATCAACTGGGTATAAAACATTGCCTCACTCTGAGGGCTTTGTCAGTTCATTGTCTCCTGTTTTGCCTAAGGTTCCAGTGTTCCAGTGTTCCAGTGTTCCAGTGTTCCAGTGTTCCAGTGTTCCAGTGTTCCAGTGTTCCAGTGTTCCAGTGTCAGCATTCCAAGACTGACTCCGGCTTCTGACCCTGGCTCTGCTTATTCTTATCGTTTTTTCTGACTTCTGGAATCCCTGACTACAGCTTTACTTCGACTATCCTTTGGCAAATTCCTGTCAAGCCCTGGTGCATAGATTCACAGCTCAGGTAGCTTCTTACCTTGTTACCGTGAGCTGTGTGTATTTGCAAGGGTGAGCATACATCTCTGCAATATGGACTCCAACTAAGGTAAGCCCTTACAATACATTGGGTTTTGGCATATGCTGCTAGTAGCCTTTAGGTGCATGAGTGTACACTCCTCCCTTTCCATATCTGTACCCTACCTACAGATTATTATTAAAAATCAATAACTAAATAAAAGAATTGGCATCACCTGTGTAAAGATGGATGGCAGTCACTAAGGTTGAAAGGTTAGAAGAATCAAAAAATAGCCAGTATAAATGCATATAGATTCATATTTTTAAGAAATTAACATATCATTTAACTGGTTCATATATATCGTAGAACTACTCTTTCCAAAACTAAAAAAAAAAAGTTTGGGCTATGCATAGACTTTAAATAGAATAAAAGATATAGACTATTTTAAAGAAAAGCAACAAACAAAAGAATCAGGCATCAACCGTGTAAAAATGGATGGCAATCTTAAGGGTTGAGAGGTTAGAAGAATCAAAAAATAGCCAGAATAAATGCATATAGATCCATATTTTTATGTAATTCACATGTCATTTAACTGGTTCATATATCACAGAACTACTCTATCCAAAACTAAAAAGAAATATATATAGCCTTTAAATAAAATGAATTATAAAGAAAAGCAACAAATAAAAGAGTCAGACATCAACCATGTAAAGATGGATGGCAATCACTAGGGTTGAGAGGATGGAAGAATCAAAAAGTAGCCAAAATATATGCATATAGATTCATATATTTAAGATTCAGATGCAGATTTAGAGTACTTCTCAATCCCAAGGGAAATTGTTAAGCAATATACAGTATATATCATTTGAGTAGTTATATATTATAAAACAAGGTTTTATATTATAAAACTACTCTATCCAAACTAAAAATAAAAAGTTTGGGCTATACATAGACTTTAAATTATTTTTTTTTTTTAGAGACTACTATAAAAAAAAACAAAATAATAGAATCAGACATCAACCATCTAAATATGTATGGCAATCACTACGGTTGAGAGGATGGAGGAATCAAAAAGTAGCCTGAATATAATCACTTATTTAGATCTTTATATTTGAGAGATTCATATATCATGATTGTCTGATTCTCTGAATTGCTCTACATAGATCATTCATGTCTTTATGTGAATATTAAGGGGTATCAGAAATGTGAAAATTGTGAGCGCTTACCATTCTTGCTATATATGGTGCATTTTAATGCCAAGAACATATATTTTGTAGGGTTTGTCTCTGAACATAGGAATGTTACCTAGGAAGGAAGAAAAAAATCCAGATGAGGTTGGAAGACAAGCCTGCTGCATTCATCTTGCCAATTCCCTAGATCACTTCCAGGTGACAGAAATGAACAGTCTCCATTCCTTCATTCCAGCCCATTCCTACAGGAACATAATGACTTTTTCATGATAGGCAGCACACAACTTTCAGCTGAAAGGGAAACCAGAATGAGAAATAGCTTCTCCCAGTGGGAATATTGGCAAGCGGAATGTTGTGGCACTTTTTTTATTTTTTTTAGTATGGAGTCCATAACTTATTTGTGTACATCAGATGTCTTGCTGCTTGTATACACCACAGAAAACTGCAACAAGTTAACAAGTTTTATTTTAAGATCTTTTTTAATATTTTGTTTCTTTTTGTTTTTATTTTTTATTTTTATTTTAGTGCTTTCATTATGTCATGATCTGGAGTCAGGCTCAGGTGCCAGTAGCTATAGCAATAGTAAGCCACCCACCGACCAGCTGGATAAGTACAGAAGTAGGTCACCCTGGAGGATGACACGTGCTCACCTCCGATGTTCACCAGAGCTCCTGATAGTGGAAATGGGTTTTGCTTCATGTTAGTACCAGGTCACTGTCCTCAGGATCGCCCCACCAGGAGGTGAGCAAACTGAGGTCTTGTAGCAGATATACCAGGAAGGGATAAGCAGAAGCATTGTCAGTAAACAAGCCAAAGGTTAGTAATGAGTGGTTGAAGGTTGGGATCAAGCATAAGCGTAGTGGAGAAACAAGACAAGGGTCGGTAATGAGTGGTAGCGAAGATACGGACAGCAGTAGGAGTGACAAGAGCAAGATATTGGCTGGAGGGAGCACAATAATTTGACGCACAGGAAGTGCAAAGGCATGGCTTACATTAGAAAGTTCATGGGAGAAGCAAAGGGTTCAAGGTTCAAGACAAACAAGGTTCAAGGTAGGATCATTCAAGGAATTGTCCAGGGAGCTATACAGCATTCCAAGTGGCTCAGCAAGAAGAGAACTGCCAAACACAGCAGGTCCTGGGTTCAGATTTGAGCCCTGACACATAAACTGTGTGACAATAGAAATACTGAGTTAAAAAAAATGAGAACAAACCATATTTGGGAAAAGGAGCTAAGTGGAGTTTAGAACTCTTTTGTAGTTCTGACCCTGCAACCCCCACCCCATTAATAAACCCACAATCATATATAGAGAGGAATTAAAGAGCTACCTTGGCATACAAAGTACTTATTTATTTAGGTCTGGAACCATATTTTAGTATGGCCAGTGGGGAGAATTTTTTGAGGAATGCAAAAAACAATGGGGCCTCGTTAATTTCTTGTTTTTCATTAATACACAGTCTAACCAAGCTTATTGGTACTCATGCCACATGCTACCATTTGTCAGTTTGGATGTACTCTTAATTTCCTCAAATTCTCTCAAGACATAGGCCCTTTTTAACCAACCTCCTAGTCCTGACTTCCAGCCTCACATCAAATAGAGAGGGAAAATCCCCCAACAGGGACTCAGACTGCCTTCAAAACCTCAAATCGAGTCTAACCTTTACTACGCAATCCTAAACTATCAGCCTATAGACATTGAATGGCAGTTGAGCATGCAAGAATAATTTATACTGTATACCATCAGGGCACTCCATCTGCAGAGCACTTGGTTTGGTGGAGATCCTAGAAAAGGGGTGAAGTAGGGAGTTGTCCTGGCCTATAAGACAGCAAAAAGCAACTGAGGCAGAATTTCTGTCCTGTCTAATTTTCTGTGTAATTCTCTCGACATGAGGTGGCTGGCTGCCTTGGAGCGATCACCTACAGACTTGAAAACATTCCTTGATCCTGTGACAAATATCCAATTGTCATCTGTTTTCTGTGGGTACCCATATTCTCTGCTCCACACAGGCTGCTCCCTTCCCAGCTTATAGAGACAAATGTGTTGATGTTGAATAATAGCTACACTGTGTATGAGCATCAGTAAGAAAATCAGGTAAGTATGGTGTTTTGTGCTGGAACGAGATTAATTGGATTTCAGTGCTCCCACTAGCCTCCTATGTGACCAGAATGCTCTACCTCTTTCAACCAAATGGTTTCCTGCTTTCTGTGACCCAAAAGAAATGCTTAAGGGTCCCCGCATAGGCTGTCAAGGTCCGATGAGTTGGATACCGCTGACTAGTGAGGGTGCTGGCTGAGGAAAGGTCTGTCCAGACCCAAAGCATACTGCAGAATTAGGAAGAGATAGCCCCGGACGTGGCACACCTCACCCAGTGATTAGCAAGTAAAAGCAGCCTCAGCTCAAATCATCAAGACCACGGCTCCAAAATGTTCTACCCCTCCCTAGGGGCTTAATCATGGAGATGAGGGTCTGCTGGTGGCAGGGGAATAAATACCATCACCACCACCTAAATATCAATGTAGGTAAACCACTCAAAAAATGATGATAGATGGATGAGTGAAAAAGTGCACCGTGTAGCATATGAGTCCAAGCCCACTGAAAAGCAACGACAGTCAGTACCTTCACGTTTGATATAGCAATGATGAGAAATGATAGACAATTTAGAGGCATGAATACACAGATGCAAAAAGTAAGTAGGAGCTGAAAATAATAAGTGAAAAAATGAGAATTAAAATAAAAGTAAGACAAAAACAGAATGGCGCATGCGAGGGTACCAAAACACACTGATAAAAAGACTAAAAGTCTATAAAGTCCAGGAAGTATACGTATTGGTTGGAACTTGTTTTTCCATAATAAATTCCTTTTAAATCATCCCACTCTTTTTAAATAAATTTTCCCCTCATTTTGAAATAAATAATGCTCTCTATTTAACTCTACTTATTTTAATATAACCTAATATGAATATATCATTTTTGGTATATATATCTCTTTCACATAACACATCCCTTATTTAAACATATTCGTACCCACAGTCATTAGCTTCTTTATTGTTGATCATTACTCATTGTCTTACAAGACACAAGAATGAATAATAATTCCCACATTTGGATATATACCTTGTTTTGTCTCATGATATTGGAATGTCAATATTTAACATGTATTTTAATTAAACATGTATTTTAATTTTTCAGATGTTTTCTCACAATAAGTTATATAGCCTCTGGTCCACGCTCCGTGTGAATCTCTATATAGACTGTTTCTCCAATCTACTGTTACTTTTGTGTTATGGGGGATAGGCCGTGAACTATCGAGCAGTCTTATTTGGATTCTCTGCCTTTTGGCTAAGATCAAGTGTAGTATCTGTTCTTATCAGTTTCCAGGAGGTGGCGCTTGTTTCTGTCCCTGAGCTATGGCGAAATAGTGAAGAGATAGCGGTTGCTATGCAAAGCCTGCTGGAGTAAAGGTGACCTGGAGCGGTTTGTAGCCGAAAGGGAAGCCTTCTGACGGGGATGGAGAACCACGGGGTCTGATCCGGAGGTTCGGGTCCCTGGCCTTCTGGCCTAGATTGGGGTAGCTCTAGCTCCAACCAGTTTTTCTGGGAGAGAACACCTGCTCCTCCTTTGGAGAGGGGGGAGGAGCGGTCATTATCTCCTGATGAATATAATTAGGCAGGAGGAACTGGTTCGCCCTCTCCTTTGAGGGGTTTCCCTTCGGGGGAGCCCCACTGTACTTGGGTTGGTCTGTTTCGGCAGACCTTCCAGTAAACGGGGTCCACCTGGTTTCGGCCAGATGGACCCATTGTATAAGTACCTCAGTCCCTGTCTGGAGCCTAACGCCCCGGGGGATCAGGGTAAGGTCCTTCCCTAGTGGAGGACTCTGTACACCCGTTGCACGTTTTTGTGTTTCACTCTCTATGTGTGGGCACTTTTTTTTGGCACCGGATGGAAGTTTTTGCGGTGTGTTTTGTTTTGTGTTTTGCATGCCACTGGCTTTTCAAAAAAAAAGCAGTCTTATTTGTCATATCAGAACTCGGGTCAATTATACCCCTTTGAAAGCAGATCAATGTGCGGAACAATTGGCAAGGCGAGGATCCTAGCCTTGGTTTTGTGGGGGCAGTACATTGTAGGCATTGCTATAATTGGGCCTCCGAGTTTTACACCCCCCCCCCATCTGCTTCAAAAGTAGGTTCAAGGGGATTTCAAGGGCCTTGGGTCCCCGGGCGATCAGAGACACCATACATTCTGGACCCTAGGGTATCACTTCACTTTAGGCCATTTTGCTGATTTTAATTAAATTTACTATTCGTTGCATCTTCTGCTGCACTTAGTTTTGGCGCACCTTGCTTTTCTCCTAAAATAAAAGTATTGCATATGAAATGCAAAAAAAATAAAAAGGAAGAAAAATTACAAACTGCAAAAGCCTAATCCCCTATTGAAAATTATTTTTTTTTTATTATTAATTATATTTAGTTATTGGTGTTCAAAATATGTAGTACAAAAAATCTAAAAAAAAAAAAAAAAAAAAAAAACAAGTCTTAAAAGATAGGAGAAAAGCTTAGGTCATGGGAGCTCCCATCATGCCTCTGCCTTTGGGAGTCATGCTTGTAGCTGTCAGCGGCTCCCAACGCCTCACGGGACATGTGGTTTCACAAAGCAGCTGGAGGGCCACAGATTGAGCACCCATGAGGTGGTGAGGATAGAGATTGTGCCATGATTAAAAAACCTGGTGAATCCCAATTGTAAAACTCAATCAAAAATATCCAAAAAAAGGTTCAAGATTCACAGAAGGAAAAAAGAACAAAGATACAATATCTCTCATACCAACAATAATATTCAATATGCCAACATTTAAGAGAAACGCCCCCGGGGGCAGGCAGGGCAGGGAAAAACATGTTGGAGTCGTGGTGTGAATGAATCGAGCTGAGTCTGCTTTTACCTGATAACCACTCAGGCTGGGTGAGGTGTGCGGCGGTCAGGCCATCTCTTCCTATTTCTGCAGTATGCTTTCCTGCTTTGTTACCCTGTCACCGACTTCTAATTGAGATTACAATCTGGCATGCCAATGCTCATTGTGCTGGCATGTTCTGCATTGTCATCATCATAATGAGACCCACCCTGAACAAAGATAGCCATCTAGTGCAGGAGAGCATGCATGTAGACAAGAAGTGACTACAAATTGGCTGAGTGTGATAAGCAGCATTGAGACAAACAATGATAACAAAAGGCAAAACGCTATTATCCAAAAGAAAAAACAGCATTCGTTTATGATACAAGGTTTTCTAGCAATCTGAATGTCATCCAATTATCAAGAGTATACCTCTACTTTAAGGCTGGGTTCACACTAGTGCAATTTGGATGAGGGTTTCCCCACATTCAGTTCGCATGACAGGAGATTGTGACCGGCTCTCTATGGAGCCGGTTCACATACAGTATCTCGCAAAAGTGAGTATACCCCTCACTTTTTTGTAAATATTTTATTATATCTTTTCATGTGACAACACTGAAGAAATGACACTTTGCTACAATGTAAAGTAGTGAGTGTACAGCTTGTATAACAGTGTAAATTTTCCATCCCTTCAAAATAACTGAAGACACAGCCATTAATGTCTAAACCGCTGGCAACCAAAGTGAGTACACCCCTAAGTGAAAATGTCCAAATTGGGCCCAAAGTGTCAATATTTTGTGTGGCCACCATTATTTTCCAGCACTGCCTTAACCCTCTTGGGCATGGAGTTCACCAGAGCTTCACAGGTTGCCACTGGAGTCCTCTTCAACTCCTCCATGATGACATTACAGAGCTGGTGGATGTTAGAGACCTTGCACTCCTCCACCTTCTGTTTGAGGATGCCCCACAGATGCTCAATAGGGTTTAGGTCTGGAGACATGCTTGGCCAGTCCATTACCTTTACTCTCAGCTTCTTTAACAAGTCAGTGGTTATCTTGGAGGTGTGTTTGGGGTCATTATCATGTTGCAATACTGCCCTGCGGCCCAGTCTCCAAAGGGAGGGGATCATGCTCTGCTTCAGAATGTCACAGTACATGTTGGCATTCATGGTTCTCTCAATGAACTGTAGCTTCCCAGTGCCGGCAGCACTCATGCAGCCCCAGACCATGACACTCCCACCACCATGCTTGATTGTAGGCAAGACACACTTGTCTTTGTACTCCTTACCCGGTTGCCACCACACACACTTGACACCATCTAAACAAATACATTTATCTTGGTCTCATCAGACCACAGGATATGGTTTCAGTAATCCATGTTCTTAGTCTGCTTGTCTTCAGCAAACAGTTTGTGGGCTTTCTTGTGCATCATCTTTAGAAGAGGCTTCCTTCTGGGATGACAGCCATGCAGACCAATTTGATGCGGCGTATGGTTTGAGCACTGACAGGCTGACCCCCCAACCCCCTCAACCTCTGCAGCAATGCTGGAAGCACTCATACGTCAATTTCCCAAAGACAACCTCTGGATATGAGGCTGAGCACGTGCACTCAACTTCTTTGGTCGACCATGGCGAGGCCTGTTCTGAGTGGAACTTGTCCTGTATGGTCTTGGCCACCATGCTGCAGCTCAGTTTCAGGGTCTTGCCAATCTTCTTATAGCCTAGGCCATCTTTATGTAGAGCAACAATTCTTTTTTTCAGATCCTCAGAGAGTTCTTTGCCATGAGGTGCCATGTTGAACTTCCAGTGATCAGTATGAGAGAGTGAGAGAGATAATACCAAATGTAGCACACCTGCTCCTCATTCACACCTGAGACCTTGTAACACTAATGAGTCACATAATACCGGGGAGGGAAAATGGCTAATTGGGCCCAATTTGGACATTTTCACTTAGGGGTGTACTCACTTTTATTGCCAGCGGTTTAGACATTAATGGCTGTGTGTTGAGTTATTTTGAGGGGGCAGCAAATTTACACTGTTATACAAGTTGTACACTCACTACTTTACATTGTAGCAAAGTGTCATTTCTTCAGTGTTGTCACATGAAAAGATAGAAGAAAATATTTACAAAAATGTGAGGGGGTGTATTCACTCTTGTGAGACACTGTATCTCCGCTACGGCTGCGGAGCGGCTTGCATAGGAGTCCTGTGCGACTTCGAAATCAGGCAAAAATTCAGCCCTGATTTGTCCCTGAAATGGAGAACAGGGATGCACCCTTTCGGCCGCTAGCGGGGGATCAAAACCGCCCCGCTAGCGGCCGAATAGCGCCGCTAAAACGACAGCAAGGTTTTACCGCTGACGCCCAGGGCAGCTCAGTGTGAAAGGGGTCTTAGTCAAGAGATTAAAAGCCTCAGTGGTCACTAAAAAAAAAAAAAAAAACAATACTTTGTTTTGGCTGTCTTTTTAATTGTTAAAAAGTCTGCATGAAAGATTTACACAGCAACTCAATATTATTCCTTTCCCTTCGTTTTCTCTAGGTCAAGTCAATAACTCTTATGGAAGACTAGAAAAATGATGACAGATTTATTGGTGTTAAAAACTCCCATTTATCTTATGAAAACATTCCTGCAATAAGAAATGTGTTAATCAGGACCAATACAGCATCAGGAATCCTTGTGAAGGTGTTTCTAAAGAGTTGGCTCGGAGAGAGGCGGCAGGGTTGCATAAGGCTATCTAAGGATGCTTACTTTAAGATATTGCTGATCAAGGATTGTAAAGTGGACCTGTTTCCTGTGCAAAAATAGTACAGTATGCACATTCGAATTTTCACTTTTAGTGTATTTTGCACAGGTTATGTAAAAGATGAATTCCAGGTATGGCAGATTTTACATCCAGCTTGGACCAAGATAAGTATGTCTGTGCCATACTTGTGGGATCCCTCAGGAAGCTGGAAATTGGGACCACTAGGAACCACTACTACAATGGGTTCTGTGCCAAGAGGCTGTCCTGCTGCTTAATGAACACAGGAAGTCACCTGCTCAGCATGGGTTTCATTCAGAAAACACTTTGCATTTTCTCGATGAATGCTAAGTATTGTCCGATTGGACAAGGCAGAGATTGTGATGTCACCCCCCCCCCACCTCTCCACTTTGTCCATATAGAGAATGCTTTGCATTTTCTGAGAAAATGTCAAGTGTACCCAGAATGGCTTCCGTGTCAAAAATTCATGTTTTCACAATGCAGCCTTGCAGACCTTAGGCAGGGACCTGGAAGCTGGCGGCAATCATTGTAGTAGTGGTACTTACAGTGTTTTCCATCTTTAACAGGAATCCCACAGGTATGGCACATACAGTACATACTTACATTAGTCCAAGCTTGCCATTAGTCCAAGCTTGCCATACAGTATCCGGAAATCTTCAAGGCTCCTTCTCCTGTATCAAATAATTCTGTCTTTTTCCAGCTAAACTTCCCCTATAACAGTTAAAGCGGAGTTCCACCCAAAAGTGGAACTTCCTCTTATATGTCTCCTTCCCCTCCGGTGCCACATTTGGCACCTTTCGAGGTGAGGGGGGTGGGGGGGGGGGGGGTAGTGGGTACCTGTTTTTGACAGGTACCTGGTCCCCACTTCCGTCGGACCTCGCTGCGGCGAGGTACATCAAAAGTTCTCCCCCCATCCTCCTCCTTTCCCTGGTGCCGTGCCAGTAAGAGAGCACAGCGCGCTTTGTGCATGTGCAGTAGATTCCCTTACTGGCAATGGCGGCGGCAGCAGCACCCGACAGCCAATGGAAACATCGGCTATGGTGCCGACATCTCTGGATTCCAGGACAGGTAAGTGTCCCAATATTAAAAGTCAGGAGCTACAATATGTGTAGCTGCTGACTTATAGTTTATGAGGGGGAGGCCAGAACACCGATTTAAGCCCATCTCTCATAAAGCTGTGGCTTTAAAGCTTACAAAGGGCTGGGATCTCTCTCGACACCCAACACATAAATTAAATAACAGCCTGTGTTGCATTATTCACTCTTAGCCCCCTGCAATATCTCTTTTCCACCACAAGCTATACTCAGTCTAATGACCGATATCATTCAACTGAGCCCAGCTAGTGACTGTACAGTGAAAGAAGAAGCAGGACAGTGATGAGCTCAGCTCTCTGTCAATCTGCCTTCTCCCTCTTGCTGATCCCTCCTCTCACACGTCAGTTCTGCTGTACAATGGCTGTAAGAGGTCAAATGAAGGTACTTACTTTACATTTACAAAATTAATAAAACTATGTACAGTATTAGTGCCCCCCATCAGAGATGGATATCCAACCCACCCATATACTGCTTCCCCTCCCTCGCTGCCCATCTGTACTATCACTATCCTCTCCTAACTGGAGTCTCCATAGGAGACCCCCCTTCCGCTTTACGTACATAACAAATTCTCCAAACCATCTCACATGAGAGTCTTAAACACTGATCGAGCCTACTGGATTCGCCCTTTCCCTGTGGATTGCTAGAGGTCCGGTGACTGCAGTCCCACGAGGAATTGGCTTATCTTGAGACAGTAGGCTACAGACCACAGAAAACACTAAGCAATCAAGGAAAGACAGTATACAGCATGCTCTTGAGGACACCACGTACTGTGGGCCGTCACTATACTACTCCAGACTCCAACATTCCCCATGACACACGCTCGGGACCTATACAGACACAGCAGAAGCACCCCATGGGTCGCAATGGCTTGACTCTACACTAATGAGAAAGCTCACCGGAATACAACAATAGGGAAAACACAGAACGTTGGGACAATATAGTATTTGTGACAACTGTATAACAATTTAGACATGTTTAGGGCCAGTCGCCCATAATTTTCATGGTTTCCAATTACACTGTTTCTGAGCATATTGTATGCTTCCTATTGTGATTTCAGACATCTTGTGATCTTACATTGTACTGAATTTCATGTAAATTACAATCCTGTTCTTTTCATGTACTTTATCTCTGTAAACAATAAACATTGTTTTGGAAAAAAAAATTATGTACAGTATTAGTGAATGCAAAGCTGCCTTCATTTATTTCTTATATACATGTCTAGAGTGCAGATTTAAAGTGATAGTAAACCCTAAATTTAAAGTACTTTTAGTAGTTGATTTGATCACCTACTGAGTATACAGCTTCTCGGTCTTTCATTCCTTGTTCCAGTTTAAGTTGGTACCATGACCAATGCCCTAGGTTTCCTGTTTCTGGGTGGCTCCTTTCTCTTGCAGCATCCTATGGAGCCACCCTTGTAATTTTTTTTTTTTTTTTGGGGGGGGCCGGGACCCTCTTTTTAAAGGGTCCCAGCTCCCAATTCTTGCCGGCGCACCACGGCACCAGAAGGGAGATCACAGCCGGGCGCCCACAGTTACAATGCCGGCGCCGCAGAGAGGATGGGAAGTCGAGTGGGGCTTCGTTCCCCCACATCGCTGGACCCTGGGACAGGTATTATTAAAAGTCAGCAGCTGCAGTATTTGTAGCTGCTGACTTTTAATTTTTTTTTTAAGCAGAACTCCCCTTTAAGCCATCCAGCCCAGAGGCTCTCTGCCTTCGCCTTGGTCAACATCACAGAGACTATCGCCTGCGTTCCTGTTTAAAGACTTGCTTGGCTGACATCCTTTCTGTCTCCAGATCCTGCTTGTTGTTCCACTACACTGATCCCTGACTTTCTGGCTTGGCTGACTATCTGTTCCGGTTACCGAACTTTGGCTATGTTTTGACTACGTTTGTTCTATTTACTTTTATTATCAGTCTCGGTCTGATTTCATGGTTTCTGACATTAGTCTGGTTGAAAAGGACACAATTCCATCTAGTTTAACTAATAAAAGTGAAAAAAAAAAACATACAATCCCATATACACAATCCTATACCCACAGTTGATCCAGAGGAAGTAAAAAAACCCAGCAAAGCATGTTTCAATTTGCTCCAGCAGGGGGAAAACTCCTTCCTGATCCCCTGAGAGGCAATCGGATATTCCCTGCATCAACTTTACCTATAAATGGTACTATAAGAAATATTCCAGGCCAGACAAGCACTAGTACTGATGCACAAGGGATAGCAGCAGCAACGTTCACCAGGATCCTGCACATAGGTCTGTACTCACAATGTCCCTTGATACTTGGATGCCTCCCTACATTATCAGTCAGACCTTTCTAGTGAACTCTCCAGATCAGATCCTCAGTGAAATCCTTTGACTAGCTCCAGAGATTTTCAGCAAACAGACCCACCAGCTCTAGCATAGCTGGGACCTCGATGAGCACATGTAGAATTTTGGCTAAACTGCCTAGAAGGGCAGTAGCCCTAAAGAATGACCCTGGCTGCCCAAGCTCTGGACTATTTATGCACTACTCAAACACCTACTGGGCACTTGGCTGAGACCACATAAATATTCAGACTGTGGATCTGCCTATTCCAGACCACTACATTCTGGAATACACCAGAAAGCAGGGGGAAGTAGTTGAGCTGGCAGCCAGTAAAACTTAGAACAGCCTAAAATAATCACACACAGCTCCACTGATTACAGGAGCCAAAAAATGTACCTGACCTTCTTGGTAACCTATCTAGGTGGTTGCTATAGAATGTTTACAGGGCCTTGAAAAAGTATCCATACCCCTTGAACTTTTTCACATTTTTGTCATGTTACAACCAAAAATGTAAATGTATTTTATTGGGATTTTATGTGATAGACCAACACAAAGTGGAACATAATTGTGAAGTGGAAGGAAAATCATAAATGGTTTTATTTTTTTTTACAAAAAATATGTGAAAAGTGTGGTGTGCATTTGTATTCTTACTCTGATACCCCTAACTAAAATCTAGTGGAACCAATTGCCTTCAGAAGTCACCTAAATAGTAAATAGGGTCCACCTGTGTGTAATTTAATCTCAGTATAAATACAGCTGTTCTGTGAAGCCATCAGAGGTTTGTTAGAGAACCTTGGTGAACAAACAGCATCATGAAGGCCAAGGAACACACCATACAGGTCAGGGATAAACGTGTAGAGAAGTTTAAAGCAGGGTTAGGATATAAAAAATATCCCAAGCTTTGAACATCTCACGGAGCACTGTTCAATCCATCATCGGAAAATGGAAAGAGTATGGCACAACTGCAAACCTACCAAGACATGGCCGTCCACCTAAACTTATTTGTAAAAAACTTTAAACCATTTATCATTTTCCTTCCACTTCACAATTATGCGCCGCTTTGTGTTGGTCTATCACATAAAATCCCAATAAAATACATTTACGTTTTTGGTTGTAACATGACAAAATGTGGAAAATTTCAAGGGGTATGAATACTTTTTCAAGGCACTGTATTTATATTTGTACTCAATGTGTCAAACTGAAAAACCTCTGAGTTTAATACTGCTTTAAGTAAAAAAGAAAGAAGATGTTTACATTCCATGTAAACTCTCCTAAAACAATTGAAAAGAGAATTTGTCCAGAAGCAATATAGTAGGAAGATAATACTTGTCTATATTCTTCTTCTTTTTTAATTCCATGACCTTCACAAACCGCTGAAATCTCGCCATTTCGTTCATCTTGATCAGCACAAATCGCTACCTAACATCCCTTTAATCTAACTCAGTACAGCAGAAGTCAGTAGATTTACCATATTACCAGGCTTCCAGTGTGTTTCCGAGGTGATAACTTCATATATTTTTACATCTGAGAAGCCGGGGAAGAAAATTGTCCGTTGCTGTGTTTCTGGTTATTATCAATCCCCCAGCAGAGACATTTCAGCGAGCTGTGTGTTGAATCTTGCTTTCTAATCACAATGCTAACTGTATTTACTGTTCTCTTAAGCATAGCTCTCGGTGCTGAGGCGATAGAACATCTCGGTAGAGGTCACGACCCTGTCTAAGGCACTACCGATAAATGCGTTTTCTACGATAGGATGTTTATGTCAGGGACATATAGATAGATTTTAATATTCCGGGCACATTGTTTCATCAAAACGCTTGAGCCTATCGGGCTACACGTATTTCCTTTGCGCCATCGTTTCTCATGTATTTTAGCAGAAATATCAATACATTTGGTGGTGAAATATGGCGCAGCGGGGAGCTGTCTTATTGGCCTTCATATTGTAATACATCATGGTGAATTTACTGCAAGCGATCACAAGAGTGTACTTGTTTTCTAAGCTGTCTTTTCATGTGACGACTTACACACAAATGAAGCAATATAATACAAAGCAGAGCTGCGATTTTTCATCAATCCGCAGGGAGGTCCAAGCATTTTGAGCGTTAGGTTTTATATGTTTAATGTACACAGAGTATATACAGCTCAATAAAATTTGGCTATTTCTAACTTATTGGATGAGTTGTCTTAAAAGTTCTTCCTTCTTTCATTCCTTTGCACCTTGCTACCTTCCTTCCTACATTGCACTTGTTGAGGAACCGCTATGCCGCATACACACAGTTGTCATTTCCGACAGAAAAAGTCCAATGGGAGCTTTTGGCAGGATATTCCGACCGTGTGTATGCCCCATTGGACTTTTTCTTTCGGCATTTCCGACGGACTTAGATAGAGAACATGTTCTAAATTTTTCCGTCGGAAATGCCAACGGAGGTTATTCTGTTGGCAAGTCCGACCATGTGTACATGGCATATATGTTTGAATGTTCAATGACTACTAGAGACAAGCTGTGCAGTACTGGGGAAGACATATACAGTATGCTGTGCAGAGATGCAGAATGGGGCCCTAGGCATAGTAGCAGCTCTGCTCCCTCCCATTCCTTCAATATCAATAGGAATGGCAATACGCACGGAGGAACCACCTCAGTTGGGTTGTCTGTACTTGCATGTCCCCATCAAACACCTACTTTCTACAAGTACATCATCCCTTGTGAAGTGACAGATAGGTGTACAGCCTTGACCAGCTCCACTTTCCCTTTAATTTACTGCAGGAGCATGGAGGTTTCCATTCAGTAGGAATGGCAATACACACAGAAAAGATGCCTCCGTTGGGTTGTCTGTACTGAGTCGCATGGCCCCATCAAACACAAACTTTCCACATGTACATCATCCCTTGTGAAGTGATGGACAGCCTTGACCAGCTTCATTTCCCCTTTAATATGCTGCAGGAACATGAAGGTTGCCATTCAATAGGAATGGCAATACACTCAAAGAAGCCACCACCATTGGGTTGTCTGTACTTGCTTGGCCCCATCAAATGTCAACTTTCTATATGTACATCATACCTTGTGAAGTGACAGACAGGTGTACAGCCGTGGCCAGCTCCACTTTCCATTTGATTTACCGCAGGAGCACGAAGGTTGCCATACAATAGGAATAGCAACACACACAGGAAAGACGCCTCCGTTTGGGTTGTCTGTACTCGCATGGCCCCATCAAACACCAATTTTCTACAAGTATATCATCCCTTGTGGAGTGATGGACAGCCTTGACCAGCTCCACTTTCCCTTTGATATACTGCAGGAGCATGAAGGCTGCCATTCGATAGGAACGGTAATACACACAGAGAAGCTGCCACCATTGGGTTGTCTGTACTCACATGGCCCCATCAAACATCAACTTTCTATATGTATGTAGCACCCTCTAGTGTGCTAGAAGAGTAGTACATTTTGTGAGAACAGGTAAATTTACAGGCTTGGCTGGCAGCCAAGCCTGGCTGTGTTTTTTTTTAAATCTGGGCTGGGTGACTCACAGGTGGCATCAACAGAACCTCCCACTTCTTTCAAGAATGTTCTGGTGTTTTCTGGAAAGAGAGGTGGAGAGGGGAGGTGGAGCTGCCTGGGGTGTCCTGAGGAGCCCTGACCAATCCCCAATCTGGATTGGCAGGGGGCAGGCCTCCTTAAATACCCAGGGTCAGCCCAGCTGGGGAGGAGTCGATTAGGTGGAAGTTGTAGATGGAGTGTTAGGCTTTCGGGTCCTTTGAGGGAGCTCCCCAGTCGGGGGGGTGACCTTGGGCCTGGGCTTGGGTGTGGGTGGGACCCTCTTACAACCCACAGAGGTGTCCTGACCAAGAGGCACAGAAGGAGCAGGAGAGGACAGTGGGAGAACACTGCCAGGCAAGTCTCAAGGAGTTCCACAGGGGCAGTCAAGAGGGCTGGTGAGTGTTCACACAGTCGGGAGGACTGGGAGGCACGCCTGAGAGGACTGAGATGCAGCAGTCTGGGATGAGTGCAGAGCCAGTCTGAAGGATTGTGGTGGCATGGGCAGTGAAAAGGGGCAGCTGCAGTCAGGAGGGCTGGCAGTGCCTGAAGAGGTGGTACTGGGAGCAGTAGCCACAGGGACAGTTAGCACTAGAACTCTCTATATTTGCAACACCATAGGGGCCCGTGGTCCATGCCTGCAAAGGGCTTCTGCTTCAGGTCTGTCTGAGCCAGTGTCAGGCCTACAGTGCTAGCTGATCCAGGAAGTGCAAGCAAGTAATGTGCTAGAGGAGTGAGGAGTGATAGTCTCCAAGCAAGGAAGTGCAGGAGGAGAAGAGGAGATTGTATATACCGTGGTGTTAATAGTTGGTCCCAAATTTTGATTGTCAATTACCTGGGCATCTTAAAGGCTTCCCATCCCCAGCCAAGTTAAATTTCCCTCAATAAAATACAAAATAAAGACAAGTAAGTGCAAGGACTGCTTTCATGTCTCATGGATGCTTGAAAAGGGTGACAGACAGAATACTACACTGAGCAGCCCTTACGGGGGTACCACTACATGTACATCATCCCTTGTGAAGTGACAGACAGGGGCGGAGTGACCATTGAGCCACTCGGGCACTGCCCGAGGGCCCTGGGCCACTAGGGGGCCCCATCAGGGTTGCCAGCCTCAGTAAAACCAGGGACAGTATGGTCCAGGGACAGTCAATAGACAGGATGGACCAGGGACAGTCAATAGAAACATGTCTGTGTATACTGTGTGTACATGTATGTGTATACTGTGTGTGTATACTATGTGGTCCCATAATCTCTGATTGCCTGGGGGGCCCATAATCTCCTATTGCCCGGGGGCCCCATGAGTTGTCAGTCCGCCCCTGGTAACATGCATCCTATTGACCCTGTCCTGTGCTGCATGCAATCCACTGGAGGAATGGAGATCCAAAACAGAAATGCATGTAGTGGTTTATACATGTGGTCCTATACGGACACGTGTGAAGTCATGTATGAAGTCAGTGGGTAGTCCATGAATCCCTTCTTTTGGATATATCATGATCCCTTATTATTTATTTATATTATGTATTTTGCATTTTTTATTCTTTTTTATGTGTTTTTTTTTTTCATTCTACATACATGAAATATGATGTTTTTATATGGACATGTATTTATTATACTCTTTTGGCATTTAATTATAATTACCTTCCTTAATTGTTTATAGGATATACTGGTACTTTCTATTATATTATATTTGATAATTGTATTTACAGTTACAGTCCAACTAGGGATGAGCTCGATGTTTGGGTCGAGCATAGGTTCGACTCGAACATCGGGTGTTCACCTGTTCGCAGAACAGCGAACATTATGGGGAGTTTGCGGGAAATTCGAGCGCCACGGTACGCCCCAGATCGCAGTGCATTGCTGTATGATAATTGGCCAAAGCATGCACCTGACCTGCATGCTTTGGCCAATCACAGCGTGCTCTGCTGAGAGAGCCATAATTGGCCAAAGGCAGGGTGCCTTTGGCCAATCATGGTTCAGGGGGACTAAGTCCACGCTCCACACTATATAAGGCTGCTTACAGAGTGGTCGTGTGTAGTGTTGTTGGTGTGGACAGAGAGATAGCTTGAGTTAGATTAAGCAGACAGGTTATTCAGTTAGTGGCAGTTAGGGATGAGCTTCGAGTTCGAGTCGAACTCATGTTCGACTCGAACATTGGCTGTTCGCAAGTTCACCGAACAGCGAACAATTTGGGGTGTTCGCGGCAAATTCGAATGCCGCGGAACACCCTTTAAAAGTCTATGGGAGAAATCAAAAGTGCTAATTTTAAAGGCTAATATGCAAGTTATTGTCATAAAAAGTGTTTGGGGACCTGGGTCCTGCCCCAGGGGACATGGATCAATGCAAAAAAAAGTTTTAAAAACGGCCGTTTTTTCAGGAGCAGTGATTTTAATAATACTTAAAGTCAATCAATAAAAGTGTAATATCCCTTTAAATTTCGTACCTGGGGGGTGTCTATAGTGTGCCTGTAAAGGGGCGCATGTTTCCTGTGTTTAGAACAGTCTGACAGCAAAATGACATTTTGAAGGAAAAAACTCATTTAAAACTACCCGCGGCTATTGCATTGCCGACAATACACATAGAAGTTCATTGATAAAAACGGCATGGGAATTCCCCAAAGGGGAACCCCGAACCAAAATTTAAAAAAAAAAATGACGTGGGGGTCCCCCTAAATTCCATACCAGGCCCTTCAGGTCTGGTATGGATATTAAGGGGAACCCCGGCCAAAATTTTAAAAAAAAAATGACGTGGGGTTCCCCCTAAATTCCATACCAGACCCTTCAGGTCTGGTATGGATTTTAAGGGGAACCCCGCGCCAAAAAAAAACAAAAAAACGGCGTGGGGTCCCCCCAAAAATCCATACCAGACCCTTATCCGAGCACGCAACCTGGCAGGCCGCAGGAAAAGAGGGGGGGACAAGAGTGCGGCCCCCCCTCCCTCCTGAACCGTACCAGGCCACATGCCCTCAACATTGGGAGGGTGCTTTGGGGTAGCCCCCCAAAACACCTTGTCCCCATGTTGATGAGGACAAGGGCCTCATCCCCACAACCCTGGCCGGTGGTTGTGGGGGTCTTTCCGGCGGGGGGCTTATCGGAATCTGGAAGCCCCCTTTAACAAGGTGACCCCCAGATCCCGGCCCCCCCCTGTGTGAAATGGTAAGGGGGTACATAAGTACCCCTACCATTTCACGAAAAAAGTGTCAAAAATGTTAAAAATGACAAGAGACAGTTTTTGACAATTCCTTTATTTAAATGCTTCTTCTTTCTTCTATCTTCCTTCATCTTCTGGTTCTTCTGGCTCTTCTGGTTCTTCTGGTTCTTCCTCCGGCGTTCTCGTCCAGCATCTCCTCCGCAGCGTCTTCTGTCTTCTTCTCCTCGGGCCGCTCCGCACCCATGGCATGGGGGGGAGGCTCCCGCTCTTCTCTTCTTCTCTTCTTCTTTTCTTCTTTTCTTCTTTTCTTCTCTTCTTCTCTTCTTCTTCATTTTCTTCTCCGGGCCGCTCCGCAATCCATGCTGGCATGGAGGGAGGCTCCCGCTGTGTGACGGCGCTCCTCGTCTGACAGTTCTTAAATAACGGGGGGCGGGGCCACCCGGTGACCCCGCCCCCCTCTGACGCACGGTGACTTGACGGGACTTCCCTGTGGCATTCCCCGTGACGTCACAGGGAAGTCCCGTCAAGTCACCGTGCGTCAGAGGGGGGCGGGGTCACCGGGTGGCCCCGCCCCCCCCGTTATTTAAGAACTGTCAGACGAGGAGCGCCGTCACACAGCGGGAGCCTCCCTCCATGCCAGCATGGATTGCGGAGCGGCCCGGAGAAGAAAATGAAGAAGAAGAGAAGAAGAGAAGAAAAGAAGAAAAGAAGAAGAGAAGAAGAGAAGAGCGGGAGCCTCCCCCCCATACCATGGGTGCGGAGCGGCCCGAGGAGAAGAAGACAGAAGACGCCGCGGAGGAGATGCTGGACGAGAACGCCGGAGGAAGAACCAGAAGAACCAGAAGAGCCAGAAGAACCAGAAGATGAAGGAAGATAGAAGAAAGAAGAAGCATTTAAATAAAGGAATTGTCAAAAACTGTCTCTTGTCATTTTTAACATTTTTGACACTTTCTTCGTGAAATGGTAGGGGTACTTATGTACCCCCTTACCATTTCACACAGGGGGGGGGCCGGGATCTGGGGGTCACCTTGTTAAAGGGGGCTTCCAGATTCCGATAAGCCCCCCACCCGCAGACCCCCACAACCACCGGTCAGGGTTGTGGGGATGAGGCCCTTGTCCTCATCAACATGGGGACAAGGTGTTTTGGGGGGCTACCCCAAAGCACCCTCCCAATGTTGAGGGCATGTGGCCTGGTACGGTTCAGGAGGGAGGGGGGGCCGCACTCTTGTCCCCCCCTCTTTTCCTGCGGCCTGCCAGGTTGTGTGCTCGGATAAGGGTCTGGTATGGATTTCTGGGGGGACCCCACGCCGTTTTTTTTTTTTTTTTTGGCGCGGGGTTCCCCTTAAAATCCATACCAGACCTGAAGGGTCTGGTATGGAATTTAGGGGGAACCCCACGTCATTTTTTTTTTTAAATTTTGGCCGGGGTTCCCCTTAATATCCATACCAGACCTGAAGGGCCTGGTATGGAATTTAGGGGGACCCCCACGTCATTTTTTTTTTTAAATTTTGGTTCGGGGTTCCCCTTTGGGGAATTCCCATGCCGTTTTTATCAATGAACTTCTATGTGTATTGTCGGCAATGCAATAGCCGCGGGTAGTTTTAAATGAGTTTTTTCCTTCAAAATGTCATTTTGCTGTCAGACTGTTCTAAACACAGGAAACATGCGCCCCTTTACAGGCACACTATAGACACCCCCCAGGTACGAAATTTAAAGGGATATTACACTTTTATTGTTTGACTTTAAGCATTATTAAAATCACTGCTCCTGAAAAAACGGCCGTTTTTAAAACTTTTTTTTGCATTGATCCATGTCCCCTGGGGCAGGACCCAGGTCCCCAAACACTTTTTATGACAATAACTTGCATATAAGCCTTGAAAATTAGCACTTTTGATTATTCATGTTCGTGTCCCATAGACTTTAACGGTGTTCGCATGTTCGAACGAACTTTTTTCCTGTTCGCATGTTCTGGTGCGAACCGAACAGGGGGGTGTTCGGCTCATCCCTAGTGGCAGTGTATTTGATATATATATATATATATATATATATATATATATATATATATATATATATATACAGTCAGTGTAATATATATATATATATATATATATATATATATATATATATATATATATATATATATATATATATATATATATATATATATATATATATGTAGCACCCTCTACCAATAGGTAGGTGCTAGTATGCTAGTAAGGTTTATTTTTACTAGGTTATCCAGCACAGGCAAATTTAGGCAGGCCTATGCTGCAAGCTAGGTCTGTCTGTTTTTGTCTGGGGGCTGGGAGTGGTTAGAGTACCAGTGGGTGCGACTACCTGCACTTCGGTTCTGAGGCACCTCCCCTGCTTCCAGGGAGAATAGCCTGGAAGAGGGGTTGGGCCTAGAACTGGAGTGGCAGGCAGCTTGTGTGTGAGCCCTGACCAATCCCCAATTGGTATTGGCAGGGGGCGGGCCTCATATATAAGCTGAGGTGATATGCCACTGGGGGGGCCCGGGAGAGCTGTGAGGGAACAGTGCCTCTACACGGTCATTGGCAATGTCTTTGTCACCACACGGTCGGTGACAGGGAACTCCTGAAGCAGAAGGGGCAAGTGAAGCTGTCGGTACGCATGGTCCAGTCAAGTTCCTCATCAAGGACTCAGGGCTGTTGGAAGGACGATGAGTGTTACCACAGTGGTGGGCTGGAGGTGCCAAGGAGTCTGTGAGGGAACTCAGCTTTTACACGGTCACTAGCAGAGTCTTCATCAAACACACGGTGGATGATGGGGAGTCCTGAGTCAAAGAAAAGACTGTGGGGATCTGTGTCAAGTCGATGTGGCCTGCTGGCACATGATTTGAAATGGCCTGGCTGGGAACAGTAGTCCATTATCCTAAAGACTGCTTTTAACCTAGTAGGCCTCTGGGGAGAGGTACTGCAGACAGGGGCGGACTGACCATTGAGCCACTCGGGCACTGCCCGAGGGCCCTGGGCCACTAGGGGGCCCCATCAGGGTTACCAGCCTCAGTAAAACCAGGGACAGTATGTATAAATCTGTGGGGTTTTTTTACATCTGTCTGTGTATACTGTGTGTACATGCATGTGTATACTGTGTGGCCCCATAATCTCTGATTGCCCGGGGGCCCCATAATTTCCTATTGCCTGGGGGCCCCATGAGTTATCAGTCATGACTGCAGACCTCAGGCCTAGTGGCAGTGAGCAACCAGAGCCTGTCTAGGGGTTTATTCAGAGTGGGCCCCTATCACTTAAAAGAAGAAGATGTGACATGTCTTTGAATTAGTAACCACAAGTTTTGTGCAGGAGGAGCTAAGTCTGTACAGGTGGAAATAGGTTTTGGGTAGGAGGTAAAAGAGATCTAAGACCATCATTTTTACACGGTCAAAAGTGGTGTCTCTGTCCTTCACACGGTGATGGTAAGAGAGCTCTTAGATGTAATAGTCTGCTGAGGTTGAGCAGAGAAGGAGCAACAGTCTGCATGGAGATGCAGTAGGAGATTTGTACCTAATTCAATTTGCGCATTTAATCTTCTGGCTCTAATTTTATCAAAGTGTACTAAAATCCTAAAAATACGATGGCAATGACTTATCCTATGGGCATCCCATATTCAATTCCAAGTTGTACCCCCCAATAAAATAACATTGGCCGAAGGGCCTGGTATAGACTGGGGGGGACCCCACACCATTTTTTCTTTATTTTTTAATAGCCGGGTTCCGGCAATTATATTTAAAGGAATTTTTCATTTTTATTGTTGCACTTTAAGCATCATTGAAATCACTGCTCCTGAAAAAACAATAATTTTTCCCTAAAATGTTTTCATTGATACATATCCCCCAGGGCAGTACCCAGACTCCCATATCCCTTTTATGGCCAATTACTTGCAAATAACCCTTCAAAATGGGCAGCATGAAGGTTGCTATTCAATAGAAATGGCAATACACACAGAGAAGACACCTCCATTTGTGTTGTCTGTACACGCCTGGCCCCATCAAACATCAACTTTATACATGTACATCATCCCTTGTGAAGTGATGAACAGGTGTACAGCCTTGACCAGCTTCTTTTTCCTTTTGATTTACTGCAGGAACATGAAAGTTACCATTCAATAGGAATGGCAATATACACAGAGAAGTCGCTTCCATTGGATTGTCTGTACTAGCATGGCCCCATCAAATACCAACTTTCTACAAGTACATCATCCCTTGTGAAGTGACAAACAGGTGTACAGCCTTGACCGGCTCCACTTTCCCTTTGATTTACTGCAGGAAGGTTGTAGTTGAACCCCCTGGATATCCACCAGGCACTAATCTCTGGCTTAGATTGCCTTGTAGATTATCTGACTTTGATGCCGTGTCAGGGGTGACCATAGAATGTACAGCTGCACTGGAGTCCTCTGGAATTTTGAGGCCAATTAACATAAGATGTGACAGGCAAGTGCTGAGACCCCCCCCCCCCTATTGTTACGTAGATCTGAGCACTGCTCATGTTTAAGGAAGGTAAGAATCAGAAGAAGAAGAGTTTTCTTATGATGTCGTAACAGAGGGTTTCTCAGCCAGTGTGCCATTTGGGTTCAGCCATAGTGTTGAGAAAATGGGACACGGTTTTTCCTTCACTTAATAGGTTGCCTTGGTACCAGCAGGCTGCCTACCAATACAATAACAACCAATAACACTCTAGGGCAAGGAACTTTTATCTGTTATTTGTTGCTATGATGCTGGCTGCCATCCCACCAACACCATGGCAATGCATTTTTTTTTTACATTTTAGGCCGGAGTTCCTCGAGATCTTGCATACTTTTAAAGGGTGCTTACACGAAGGTTGAGAAAAGCTGCCCTGACTCTTTTACTGGTGTGTAACATCCAAATGGTGTTGAGCAGAGAGAATCTGGCCTCTCCACTCCTGTAATGGCTGCATCGCATTTCCCAGGGTGTGTGTCCTGATGGTGCTTGTGTAATGTATGTTGAAAAGTTCACTTGTAGTCTCAGAAGACCATGTAGCAGGGTGACAATGGAGGAGCTCAAGCGACACAGACAGGTACACATTATTGTCACCCTATAATAGGAATTGAAAAACAAGGATCTTCATGGAAGGATCGTCAGATATTTTTATTTATTTTGATAAAAACAGCAGATTATTGAAAAAAATGTAATCATTTTCAAAATTACATTAACAATGTTAAAAAAATATATAAAATATAACATATAACAAATGTAACAAACTTTATATGAGGTTTGGTTTAGCAAATCAGGTTATTACCGTACCTAGACGTGTCATTATTATAATGGCAGGTCTTCTTTAAGACAGTCACACTTGTACTTACAATAAGGGCACACTGAACCTACTCTACGAGTTATTTTGACATCTGTCAACTGTCTTAGCCTAGAACGTGACCACAGCAGGATGCCGAATGCTGCAGAAACAAACGTCAAACTTAAAAGGACATAGAATCAATCAACAAGTATACATCTAGTGTAAACAATTCAGGAAAGACTTACTTAAAGTGTATCTCTAGTCAAACTTTTTTTTTTTTTGCTTTTCGATAGAATGAGCAATAACTCCTGTAAAAAAAGAAAATTTAATTGCTGTCTATGTTTTTACTTGCCAGAATTACTCTCTCTCTCTACTTGCCCTGGTGACTTATTGCCACTGGACAAGAGTGATGGGAAATCCAACATTTATGGGTTTTTCCAAAACAAGGTGTATGGAAATCACCTGATGGGGACACTTATGCCCCGTACACACGGTCGGACATTGATCGGACATTCCGACAACAAAATCCTAGGATTTTTTCCGACGGATGTTGGCTCAAACTTATCTTGCATACACACGGTCGCACAAAGTTGTCGGAAAATCCGATCATTCTGAATGCGGTGACGTAAAACACGTACGTCGGGACTATAAACAGGGCAGTAGCCAATAGCTTTCATCTCTTTATTTATTGTGAGTATGCGTGGCACTTTGTGCGTCGGATTTGTGTACACACGATAGGAAATTCCAACAACGGATTTTGTTGTCGGAAAATTTGATAGCAAGCTCTCAAACTTTGTGTGTCGGAAAATCCGATGGAAAATGTGTGATGGAGCGTACACGCGGTCGGAATTTCCGACAACGAGGTCCTATCACACATTTTTTGTCGGAAAATCCGACCGTGTGTACAGGGCATTACTCTGGTGACAACTATGTATGGGAGAATTACTCCCTATTTTGGAGAGATTTCCACATATTTCCTGTTGTGCCTTTGGGTGAGGAAGTGAAGTGACAGGGGCTCCATCAATTAACTAACAAAAAAATAGATTAAAAATAAGCTGCATCTTTTCCAAAAGATCAAATAAAACTGTTCTGCTTCCTTTAACCACTTGCCCTCTGGAAGGCCATTTTTTGCGATGCGGCACTGTGTTATTTTAACTGACAATTGCGTGGTCGTGCGATGCTATGCCCAAAAAAAAAAATGTCCTTCTTTCCCACAAATAGAGCTTTCTTTTGGTGGTATTTGATCACCTCTGTATTTTTTTTTTTTTTTTTGCGCTATAAACAAAAAAAAAAATGACTATTTTGAAAAAAAAAAAAAAAATTCTTACTTTCTGCTATAAAACACATCCAATAAAAAATGGAAAAAAATCAAATTTTTTCATCAGTTTAAGCCAATATGTATTCTTCTACATATTTTTGGTAAAACAAATCCCAATAAGCGCATATTGATCAGTTTGCGCAAAAGTTATCGCGTCTATAAACTACAGGATAGATTTATGGAATTTTTAATTTATTTTACATTTTTTACTAGTAATGGCGGTGATCAGCGACTCATAGTGGGACATTTCAGCTGACAGATCGGACACTAAGTGACACTGTTTGGGGACCAGTGACACCAATACAGTGATCGGTGCAAAAAATATGCACGTTCACTGTACAAATGACACTGGCAGGGAAGGGGTTAACATCAGGCACAATCAAAGGGTTGAATGTGTGCCTAGGGAGTGCTTGCTTACTGTGTGGGGGGTGCTTGTACTATGTGAAGGCATAGTTCCGTGTTCCTATTTTGTAGGAACACAGGATCAAAACCTTCCCTTTTCACATAACGGCGATCTGTCTTGTTTACATAGGCAGACCGCCGTCCTGCCTGTGTCCTGAACGATGGGCGGGTCCTGGAGGACATCGCGTCTGCTGGACCCGCTGATTGGCTCCCACTGTGTTTGACCACAGCAGGAGCGGGCCGCCGGTGGCGCATGTGCACACCCCAGACCCGGAAGTGAAGGATCACGTACAGGTATGTGATCCTGCCCAGGAGAGCAGCCGTATATTTACAGTATACGGTCGGCAAGTGGTTAAAAGAGAGTTAGGAAATTGCAGGGCATGAAAAGTTGCAGTTTTCTGTTACATTTTACTTAGTGACACTAAACTGTGATTTAAAAAAAAAAAATCTCTTTAAATATGTATTCTTGAAAAAGTAAAATCTCTATATTGCTCTCAGCCTCTTCCAAATCTCCATATCCCTTTAATTTTATTCAGGGTGACTATATTTGTTCTCCATAGTCCCACTGTATGTAGGAACATATCCATCCTCTCTTGCTCAATCCTAATATAGACTATGGGCAAATTGTAATGCGCAAAGAGTAGTGCACATGACCAAAACTAACATGCACTGCTCATTCCAAACAAACGGAAGTGAGGAGAAAAGGGAAAGGTCCAGGGGAACTTTACAAGAAGGCAGAAAAACACAGTAATGCCCCATACACACGATCGGAATTTCCGACGGGAAATGTTCGATGTGAGCTTGTTGTCGGAAAGTCCCACCGTGTGTATGCTGTATCGGACATTTGTTGTCGGAATTTCCGTTCACAAATGTTTGAGAGCAGGTTCTCAAATTTTCCGTCAATAAACTTTGTTGTTGGAAATTCCGATCGTGGGTACGCAAGTGCGTCTCAAAAAAGTTCATGCATGCTCGGAATCAAGCAGAAGGAGCCACACTGGCTATTGAACTTCCTTTTTCTCGGCTCGTCGTATGTCTTGTACGGCACCGTGTTCTCACGTTTGGAATTTTGGACCAACATTTGTGTGACCGTGTGTATGCAAGACAAGTTTGAGCCAACATCCTTCAGAAAAAAATTCAAGGTTTTGTTGTCGGAAAATCCGATCGTGTGTACAGGGCATAAGAGTCAATTTATTGAACAATAGATTACAGGGCCATTGAGTAAGGGATGCATATGGATTATTTTTAGAGAATAAGGGTGTCATTTGGGCTAGGTTCCCACCTGTGCGGATGGTACAGCTGCGGGACCCCCGCAAATTCCTGCAGCTGCAACCACCCACACAGCAAAACGCGGGACCTGCTGGCGGGTGCTATTAATCCTAATGGCACGCTGCGTGTACTGGAAATCATACCCGCACTGGGAACCGCTCTGTACGTGTGCTTCCCATGCGGGCTGCGATTTCCAAAGTAATACAGGGACTTCTTACTTGCATGTCGCAGGCAGGCACGAGTGCAGAGGTGTGAACCTAGGGTTAGTGTCACTTTAAAATACAGTAGCAGAAATTTAGCTTAGAAAAAATCCTTCTTTTCTATATTGCTTTACTCAAAGTATAAAGTAAAAACAATCCCTGGATTCACATATAAGCTTTAACATGTCCATGCAATTTCAAAAAGTCTTTTTAATATTTTACATCTGTGGCTTTCATTCAAAAAATGCTTGATGACCTTGCCAGGAAAGTTCTTGTGGAGATATTTTCTGTTGTAGGGTGACAACATTCTGTGCCTTTCTGCCAATTCTTCTTTTGAGTTGTCACCTGCTCTCCCGATGGAGACTACAAGTAACCGTGTCAACATAGATTACACAAGTACACTTTGTTACCAAGACATTTTGGACAATTTCATGCTCTCAACTTTGTGGGAACAGTTTGGGGATGGCCCCTTCCTGTTCCAACATGACTGCACACCAGTGCACAAAGCAAGGTCCATAAAGACATGGATGAGCGAGTTTGAGGTGGAGGAACTTGACTGGCCTGCACAGAGTCCTGACCTCAACCTGATAGAACACCTTTGGGATGAATTAGAGCGGGGACTGCGAGCCAGGCCTTCTCATCCAACATCAGTGCCTGACCTCACAAATGTGCTTCAGGAAGAATGGTCAAACATTCCCATAGACACACTCCTAAACCTTGTGGACAGCCTTCCCAGAAGAGTTGAAGCTGTTATAGCTGCAAAGGTCTCTCAATATTGAACCCCAACTCAATTATGAACCCTACAGACTAATGACCCGTACACACGGTCGGACTTTGTTCGGACATTCCAACAACAAAATCCTAGGATTTTTTCCGACGGATGTTGGCTCAAATTTGTCTTGCATACACATGGTCACACAAAGTTGTCGGAAAATCCGATCGTTCTAAACGCGGTGACATAAAACACGTACGTCAGGACTATAAACGGGGCAGTGGCCAATAGCTTTTATCTCTTTATTTATTCTGAGTATGCGTGGCACTTTGTGCGTCGGATTTGTGTACACACGCTCGGAATTTCCGACAACGGATTTTGTTGTCGGAAAATTTTATATCCTGCTCTCAAACTTTGTGTGTCGGAAAATCCGATGGAAAATGTGTGATGGAGCCCACAGACGGTCGGAATTTCCGACAACAAGGTCCTATCACACATTTTCCGTCGTAAAATCCAACCGTGTGTACGGGGCATAAGACTGGGATACCATTAAAGTTCATGTGCGTGTAAAGGCAGGTGATCCAATACTTTTGACAATATAGTGTATGTGCATCATATGTAGTTGGATTACATACCACTGTGGCACCCTAATCTGATTAATTTCAGCTTCATAATGAAAAGTAGTGTTTTGCTACAAGAATTAAAATGATATAACATTTTTTAATAAAAAACATGTCATACTTACCTGCTCTGTACAATAGTTTTGCACAAAGCAGCCCCGATCCTCTTCTGGGGTCCCTCGCCGGCACTATTGGCAGCTTGCAATGGGGGCACCCAAGCAGGCTCGATCATGAGCTGCGGCTCTGGGTGTCCATTCACACACAGAGCCGCATCTAAGCCCCGCCCCTCTCTCTCCTCATTGGCTCACTAGCTGGTTGCCCAATGGCTCCCACTGCTGTCTCAGTCAATGAGGAGGGAGAGTGCGCAGAGAGCCAAAGCTCTTGTGCACATTGCTGGATCGAGATGGGGCTCAAGTACATATTGGGGGGCTAGGGGGACTGCTGCACACGGAAGGTTTTTTTTTACCTTGAGCCTTTAGAACCACTTTAAGAAACTACTGATGATACAGCAATAAAAAATTGGCTAGTGGTAGGACAGTTTTAATGAGGGAGAGTTAGCCAAAATGTACTGGAGACACGAAGCACAGACAAATGTTTTACAAGAAGAATTAGCAGTAATATAATTGTAACCACAGATAATAGACCCATTTGGTCAATGGCACCACCCAGGATCACCATTCTGTTAATATACAAACCGAAGGGTCTGACTTTTGCAGAGGTACTGCTACCACCAAAAAAGACAGGTTCTGGGTTATGTTAGTTTACAAGCATCATCTGGGTGTTCAGGTGGGCAAACTGGCCAATGATGTCTAGTTTTTTTTCCCATTCGCTGAACTGTCACCAGGCTGGGTACAGGTGAAACACATGTTCAACCCCACAGCTCATCCCTAGTTCTTGTATGCTGCACATATGAGCAACTCTGTATCTTGGTATAGGCTGACAAAGCCCAGGCCTAGGGCGTCACTTTTCAGGGGGGCATCACGAAAAGAGTCCCAGCCGGCTTGCACTACACTTTTAGTGTAGCGCCAGTTTATGGGGTGGACTGGGCCGGGAGGCTAATCAGTCTGGCGCCCCCATAAAGCAGCTGCACTGCTGCCAGTATGATGTCCCCCCCCATCAGGGGGGGACAGCCCATACATACACCGCTTCTAGTTTTGACTGTCCTATCAACACAGCAGACCTTTCACCTGCGTTCTCAGCTACAGGGAGTCAGATGCCATGTCGGGAGGCTGAAACTGTCTGAAGGAGAAAGTCAGCTGATGGGCAGGGGCCAGTAGAGTGAAGGGAGGGAGCTCTCCACTGTGTGAGGAGACCCCATGTCAGGAGAGATGCAGTGGAGACACGTGAAGGGAGCCAGGCAGGCTGTAAGTACCTAGACTGAATGGAAAATCACAGCAGTTGAGTGGCAATTGCAGGACAACTACCTAGCTGCCACGGGGCTTCTAATCTGGGTGGTAGGGATGGTGCAGATGGAAGGGAGACTGTGATGGTCAGCTACACTTAGGAGGTAGGTAGTACGACTTTCCTGCAAACCTTTGGGTGATCACAATCTAATATATATACTGTATATACTGTAGCATGGGGCACCCAGGGTAGAAGAAAAGCTACACTATTTGGGTCAAACTTGCATGGCACTTACCTAGCTGCCAAAGGGCTTTTAATCAAGGGATGGTGCAGACACAAGGAAGACTGACATGTTCACCTAAACCTGGCAGGTAGGTAGTTGCACATACAATATTAAGGAATCTTAATTTTATTTCTGTTGATTGCTGATAAGAAAAATAAACAGATGGATTTATTTGTTTCTGACCCCAATCCTTCCTTTGCTCAATGCCTGGACCACATACCTTCATCACTGTGCTATATGTTTTATGCTGCACCACTGGCATCAGTGGTGGTGCGTCCATAAGGACGCCAGGCGTCCAATCATAGCAGAGGATGGGAAGAGAGGATGGGAGAAGACATCGAGGAGCATCGAGGAGCATCGAGGAGCTGTCCCACTGAAACATGTAAGTGCAGACGGCGGGCCGGTGGGAGGCACACTGGCAGCATTTGATATGGCGCAGTGGCTGCATTTGATGGGGCACAGTGGGAGCAATTGATGGGCACAGTGGCTGCGTTTGATGGGGCACAGTGGGAGCAATTGATGGTCACAGTGGTGGCAATTGATGGGCACAGTGGCGGCAATTGATGAGCACAGTGGCTGCATTTGATGGACACAGGGGCTGCGTTTGATGGCACAGTGGCTGCGTTTGATGGGCACAGTGGCTGCATATTATAGGGCACAGTGGCTGCATTTGATGGCACAGTGGCTGCATTTGATGGCACAGTGGCTGCGTTTGATGGCACAGTGGCGGCAATTGATGGGCACAGTGGCTGCATTTAATGGCACAGTGGCTGCATTTGATGGCACAGTGGCGGCAATTGATGGGGACAGTGGCTGTGATTGATGGCACAGTGAGGCTGCAATTGATGGGGGTTTTTTTCAGAATTTTTCGGTTTGCTTGCGCCCCCCAAAAAATTGAGCACCAGCTGCCACTGACTGGCATGGTTACAGTACTTTATATCCTCTTAGTCCTCTCCATAAATTTAGCAAAAATTTGTGCTTAAAGTAGAACTATAGTCAACACTTTTTGCAATTTGGATGGAGTAAGGGAGGGTTAAAGCTCCTGTCAATTTATTTTTTACCATCCCTGTCCCATTGCAGAGATTTCCCTTCATTTCCTGCCTCATAGCCAAACAGAAAGTGAAAGGAAATCTCTGCAAATTAAGGGAATCCATTGCCCCCCCCCCCCCCCCCCAGGCCCTCAGAACTAGTGTCCCCATTGGAAAATTTCAGGGCAAGTCTTAAACGGGAAATGGTGTGGCCATATTTAAAATAGGGGTGCACAGGTTTAGTCAGACCTAGGGCAGCACAAAACCTAAATACACCACTGCATATGAGTTAACAGGAAGTTCACCATTAACGATAGTCAACAGTACAGCATTTGTCTTGCAAAACAGTAATGATTATGAGTAAGCATCATGCAAATAATGAATAAGTAACTTAGGTATTAAATAGGGAATGGGACATCAAGAATTACACAGAGGTCTCACCTCCTTAATCTGTCTTTTACCTTTTGAACTTGTTTGGGTGGAGTTGGAAAACAATAATGTGCCTCAAGGTGAGTTCAAGTAGACTGGAATCTGCAAACTAGAGGAGTCGATAATCATTTCTCTGCAAGCTGCGGCTAAATGTGTTTACAGATTGTGATGAGAGCAAAGGTGATTTGTTTTCAACTGTTCAAAACATACAGTTCTAAAGCCTCATACACACTACTTCTTTATTTTTGTTCTACCCAGCTATCGTTCAACTGACAGCTCAGGTCGGGGCCACTGTACTTACAATTCGATGCTAGTACAGCAATCTCCTCTGCTGTGCTATTGTCTTCTTACAGGGGGATGCCCCCCTATGCCAGAACACTCTGGTCAGCGCTCTCAGGCATTGGCAGGTTGGCAGACCTTTATCAGCCATCAGGATTTTGTTGAACTGGCTGCCATACACAGGGGCCGAATGTTGGCCGGTTTCTATTAAACCAGCCGATGCCACTAGTGTGTAGTAGACTTTAAGGTCCAACTCCACCTTATATTCTCAGGAATAACATTTGACTCACTCACCTTCCTCCCATGTAACAGTGCCTGTGCTCAGAATTTTGCCACCTGAGAGATGGATGTCAGTCCTGTGTAAGTTCCATGTAAGGCGACTAATGCCGTGTACACACGACCGGACTTTCCTGCAGAAAAGGTCCGACGGAATCATTCCATCGGACATTCCGTTCATGTGTGGGCTTCATCGAACTTTTTATTTCTAAAATTCTGACGGACCTAGAAATAGAACATGTTTCAAATCTTTCCGACGGACTCAATCCCTATCGGGAAAACCGTTCGTCTGTATGCTAGTCCGACGGACCAAAACGACACAAGGGCAGCTATTGGCTACTGGCTATTGAACTTCTTTTTCTAGTCCCATCGTACGTCATCACGTTCTAAACGAACGGACTTTGGTGTGATCGTGTGTAGGCAAGTCCATTTCAGCGGAACTCCGTCTGAAAGACCGTCGGAGTCTATTCTGATGGAGAGTCTGGTCGTATGTATGCGGCATAAGAGCTTGCATTTAACTTCCAGACCTCTGCCACCTAAAAGTAGAGGTAGAGTATAGAAGGGAAGGTAAGTAAAGATTGTTATTGGGACCTACAGTTTTTTTTTTTTTGTGTTCTACATAGACAAATCACAGGTTCACTTTAGGGGACATGCACACCAGTTACAAAGCAGCAGCTGGTGTGCGGTGGGATGACAGTAGTGCCGATGCACTGATTGTGGCACATTGCATTGTTCACTTTTTTCTAAACAAACTGTTTTTTAAATATCATACAGTGAAATTTCATTAAGTTTTACTGGCTGTCAGTCACATGGTGCAAGGCAGTGCCTTGCTTCACACTGCACTGCACTAAAAAATGTACTGCCTGTCATGCTTTCCTTCAGTGCTCACCACGCACCACAGTGGTGTGAACCAGCCAGGTAGAAGACAAGCCATTTTGCTCTATCGTATGGAGGAATAGCCACCCAACGCATTCCTACTGCACCTGGTGCCCTTAAAGTAGATGCAAACCCCTAACTAAATGACATTAAGCCCTGGTTCACACCACGTGACTTTGAAGTCAAATCCCAGCACGACTTTCGCACTACTTGCATATGGCTTTAACAGAAGTCCATGCAAGTTGTGCCGAAGTTGGACCAAAAGAAGTGCAGGGACCTTTTTCTAAAACAGAGTGACTCAAGTCACTTCTATTTGAACAGTTCTATTGCAATAAATGGGGTTTGACTTCTGATGAGACATGTGCTCCCAAAGTCAAAGCGCATGTTGCATCAGTGTGAACCGGGCCTTAGGATAAACTTTATTTCTACATTGGGATAACACCTAGTTATATTTGTTACAGGTTCTTATTTACATGTAGCACCCTGGTTTTTAGACAGGGTTGCTAACACATTTAGTTTGCCAGGTAGTAAAAGTCCTGGCAGATTGATAGAAGATCCACTGATTCCTCCCTAAATTCTGGAATTGCTGCACCTTTTCTCTTCTGTAACTAGGTGGCAATGTGCTGGTGACATTAGATTGACAGGGGCTTAGCAAGGTCAGGTCATGAATGGATGGGGTGTCTTAGTTAATTGGCGGGGGTTTCTTTTAGTCCCTTGGCCTGCTGGGAGAGCCTATTTATTTCGGTGAAGTCAGGTAATCAGGGTTCTGTGCCACCTGGTTGGCTGTCTGGGTGGACATGTGTTATGTCGCCCCGGGTTGCTAGGCTGGAAGTCTGAGGCCTATCCCAGGGACACCTATCCTATCCAGGAGCAGGAGAAGCAGCGTAGGGTTGGGACTGCAGGATTGGAGTCCAACTGAGTTGAGAAGGTTCAGCCGGACGGGAAATCAGTTGTGGTCCGAGGCAGGGCTTTTTTTATCAAACAATAGGTGCTGGAACTCAACCACGACCCCCCAAAAGCCCTCCTCCCACACACACCCTCCAAATCACATCAAACAGTGGGTGTGGTCAGTCAAATTTCATGAACAGTAGGAGGGTCTTAAAGGGGCATTAAATACCAGGATGGCATTACATACAGAGTGCAGAGTTCAGGGGGTTACACACAGAGTGCAGAGCTGTCACTTGTAAACACAGAAACTGGACTTCTGTGTTTACAAGTGATTGTGGTGAGCAGGCCCCCACAAGGGTCTGAGCCAGAAGTGGTGGAACTGAGTTCCACCAAGTTCCACCTGAAAAAAAGCCCTGGTCGGAGGTAGAAAGGAAGCTGTCGCCACTAAGGGACATCCATCTTACTACCGGAGACTACTGTGAGTAAGCTGAAGCAAGTACCTGAGCAGTCTTCTCACCAGACGGGGACAGTGGAGAAGTGGGAAAGCATCAGCGTCAGGGACCCAGCAGGATAGCGGGGGTGAGGCTTGAAGAATATACAGTGGGATAGCTGTGGAAGAGCTCAGGGGATCCAGTGATGACTGGGATCAGGAAGTCTAGTGAGAGACTGGGAGCTCAGTGAGTGAAGATCTACAGTGGGATACTGTGAGATAAGTAAAGGACTGTTCGGTGTTACCGAGAGTTATATATAACTACCTTTAGTGACTGTTGCAAGATTAGTTGCCATAGGAGACAGCGGTCCTACCTATACAGAAGCATTATCCGTCTGGAGGCCTTCCACTGTATAGCTGTCTACCTATAGAAGTCTTGGAGTCTGCCAATTATCAATACATCTACTCAAGGGTGTCCTGGCCCTAACCCCCTCTCCCACAGTTCTGTTAAGAGACAATAAATCTCTTGTTCACATTCAAAAGTGACTGGCGCCCATCATTTCTTCTTGCATTACACCCATGATGCCTGCTAATCCACTCTATAAGGAAGGATGTCAGCTTTCCCTAACCCTTGAGGTCACTATTAGGCCTCTGGGGCCCCCGGGACCTTGCTACTGTACATATATATCTAAAAATTGCTTCTTAGCTGTTTACTTGCGCAAAACTAATCCTATAAAGTAACATTATACTAAAAAGTAGCTGATGCTTGGAATAAACTTCCATCAGAGGTAGTGAGTCAGCCAACGATATGTGTATTCAAACATGCTTGAAACAAATAACGATGTATAGTCTAAAAAAGTTTAAAAAAAAGAAAAAATGTGTAAAAATTTAAAAAATGGTGCAGACTCAATGGGCCACTTGGTCGTTTTTTTGCCATCATTTTTCTAATTCTAGTTCCTATGTATTTCTCCTCATGTGAATTTTCTTGTGGAAGGTTTGTGAAGTTAGGGTTCATTCTCACATGCTGATGCGCTTACCTCCCGATCCACACTGGATTGCTTTTCAGGGCATTTCACCAGTTTAAACCATAAAAAAGGCTGAACCACTGCACTGCAACCATGTCCTTTGCATGCATTTGCTGGGCAGTTGCAGAGTGCCTCCATACATTTATGTATGCCACATCTGGCAGCAGTACCGCCCACTGAGTGCATCATTTGGTTTAATTTTTTCTAGGCTCGTGATGCTTTGCTTTTGTGTACAGAGCAGATGCATGACCTAGTTTAGGTGGGTAATTAGGGGCAGTAAAATTGCAGCTCAACTGCCTGCTTTTATCACCCTGTAGTTGTCCATGTGAATGAGCCCTTAACCACGTCAGCCCCGGGAGGATTTGCCCCCTTAATGACCAGGCCATTTTTTTGCGATACGGCACTGTGTCGCTTTAACTGACAGTTGCACGGTTGTGCGCCGTTGTACCCAAACACAATTGATGTCCTTTTTTTCCCATAAATAGAGCTTTCTTTTGGTGGTATTTAATCACCTCTGCAGTTTTAATTTTTACAATTTTTTTGCTATAATACATATCTAAAAAAATAGATAAAAATACAAATGTATTCATCAGTTTAGGCCAATATGTATTCTTCTACATATTTTTGGTAAAAAAAAAAAAAAAAAAAAAAATCCCAATAGGCATATATTAATCGGTTTGTGCAAAATGTATCGCGTCTACAAACTATGGGATAAATTTAGAGACTTTTTTTTTTTTTAATTGTTTTTACTAGTAAGGGTGGCGATCTGAAATCTGACCCCAAATTACACTTTTTGGGGACCAGTGATATTATTACACTGATCAATGCTATAAAAATTCCCTGGCAGGGAAGGGGTTAACAGTAGGGGGGCGATCAAGGGGTTAACTGTGTTCCCTGGATGTGTTCTAACTGTAGGGGGGATGGGCTGCCAGGGACATGACAGAGATCACTGTTCCTGATGACTGGGAACAGTAGATCTCTGTCATGTCTCCTGTCAGAACAGGGATTCGCCTTGTTTACAAAGGCAGATCCCCATTCTGCCTCTGTATTAGGCGATCGCGGGTAGCCGCCAGACATCGAGTCACGGGCACGCTCCCGCAACTGCATCTGTGCGAACCGACGTACAGCTAAGGCGATTCGTGCAGGAGAGACAACCTGTCGCCGTATAATGATGGCGGCTGGTCGGTAAGCAGTTAATGTACCATGATTAACCCTATATATACTATACTGTCAGATTTCATTATCAGTTGTAAGCTAGATTTGACACAGCCGCACTGCATGGGGGGGGGGGGGGGTGATCCTGGAGTTCTGCTTTAAATTATTTTTAGGCATGCTATGTGATTGAAAACAAATACATGTAACAAACATATAGTGGAGGCTTCCCAAAGTTGTCTGAAAAGGTAGAACTAGACTTTAAGATGTTTAGCATCCTCTTTTTCATCTCACCTTTGCTGATCTCCTCCAGCCTCTTTTAGCTTCCTTCTCTCTATATGCACTGCTCTGGTCTGGCTTCCTGACATTGAGAACAGTGGACCATACCTGTGCAATGTGTGTTGACATAACCCCTAGTCTTCGGGGAGGGCATGACACATGGTGACAACACAGGAGCACAATTGGCAAACAATGTCCACCTTGTAACAGAAACCGGCTGAGCAAGGACCTTCATAGCAGAATCACCAAGGATTATTTTAATAATAGCTGCAAAGTAAAAAAGACTAAAAATAACTTTTAAAATTGCATAAACATATAAAAGCTTATATGAAATTGTATTGATCTGGTTTTATTAGAATGGTAGTAATGTACTGTACTGCGTTAGCCGTTGATCAGTACAAGTTTGGCTTTTAAGAAATACCCTTCATTGGCTAATTTAAGTTAATAAAAATGTAAGCTTGATGGATAATTTAGATGCCTTCTTTAATTTCAAATGTATAAAGCCTGAAGAAAGTTACCCCAAAAGCTTAAATCTTTAATAACTTAACCTAAGCCAATAAAGGGTATCACTTCGACTCCAAACATTCTGTTAAATAAATAAGTAAATGATTTATTTAAATAAACATATTTATTGAACTGTATTGTAAATTGTACTGCTCCCCTTTTATTGTAAAGCGCTGCGTAAACTTTTGGGGCTATATAAATCCTGTATAATAATAATACTATTTAAATAAATATTTTAAATTGTGCTATTTATATAAATGCATATTTCATTATAATTTATAATATTTATTTTTTTTATCCTATAAATTACGTCATTCAATTAGAACTGATCATCAGTTTTCTGCATGAATACATTTCCCCTTTACTGCATTCTGTTCATCTTCTTTCAGTTTTCATTTATATTATTTATTTTAATATTTTGTTTATTTCTTCTTTATTTTTCCATGATACATACAAAAACAAATCCTTATGTCTGACGTTCATCTTTTTTTGAGCTTGCTCCTATTGTATATTCCTTAATCATTTAAGCCATGATTGCCATTCATCTGTTTCCCGAAGCTACAATTACAGCTTCCTAGTCAGTGAATCACTAAGTAAAACAACAGGAAAAACAACAAGAGGTTATGACCTTGACATGACATTGACATCACGCAAGAAGAGGGAAGCAAGCGTTGTTTTGCAGGGCACCTATTGAGTCCTTGCTTGTTTATGCCTCACTTAAACTAATAGCCATCAGCTCGGCTAATCAGCTCGTTTTAGATAAGCTTGAGATAGTCTTTTTTTTTTTTTTTTATATTTCCCTGTAGAAACGATAGCCATGATCTATTTAAAGCCTCAATAAAAAAAAAAAAAAAAAAAAAAAAAAAAACCTTCTGTGTTGTTCCAACATTCCACTCTGAAATTGCATCGGTAGAATCTGAACATCTCGCGGAATTCTTGATTTCTTCAATTCACAAAGTCATTAAACGTTGAGCCTATACAGTAACGGCTTCGGCTTGAGTCATTTCGTAACCATAAATTATTATCCAAAAATATTTTTCCTGCAGATAAAAAGAGCTGTCAATGGTATAAAGTGAATACCTCATAAGGGGCTCGTTTATGGTTGAAAACTGAATAAAAGCAGCAAATTAAGAACAGATTTAACCATAGAAAGGCTGTAATGCAGAGCAGGTCCCCTCGGTGAATGGGGTATTGTTGTTCGGATTTAGCCGCCATGCAAGTACAGTTAACCAGTCACATCTGTGGCTGTCTGTGCACAAAGGCACTTTGGCGTTCAATAAACTCACTGTACGCCTGTGTAGGTTTTGCTGTATATTGATAAAGAATTAAAATAACACTTCAGCTATGTTACTGAAGTTTTACAGGCAGATGGTAGATAGGAGCACAATGCTCTGGCTTATAGGAAGCAAAAATAATTGTGGTCTAGATAAAGCAAGGTCTGGCTATACCAGAACACATTGCTTTGCCGGTGAATAGAAGATTGTGGTCTTAATAGTTACCAGTATGTATCATTGTGTAAATAACTATATTCTTCTTAGACTGACCCGTACAGAGGCTGTTTCTAAGCTTTCAGCGAGGTACTTTGTAACAGTAAAGTCTGTGTACATGATTGTGCCTTGCCGAAGCTAAATTGCTTTCCTATATATATTTATTTAGGAATATATACACTTCTGAGCACGTTGGAGGTCACCACATGCCATACCAGGAGACGCTGAATGAGGGTCTATTTAAACTTTCCTACCGATTAACTCATGGAAATATTCTTTCCTATAGGCAATGTGACAGACCTAGCCGGGACAGAGGCTTTTGGAGAGGACTGAATGCTAGCCCATTGCCTATTGATTATTGGCCCTGGATTTTAAGGGAACAATATTCTTTGCGAGGTGTATGCCTGGGGACCTTGAAGTAATGTTACTTTGGATTCAAGTCCATGTCCCCCCCCCAAAATCCAGGGCTCATAATCAGTAGGCAAGAGGCTAGCATTCAGTCCCCTCCAAAAGCCTCTGTCCCGGCTAGGTCTGTCACAGGCCAGTTCCAGTGGCGGCTGGTGCTCAAAATTTTGGGGGGCGCAAACAAACTAAAAAATTCTGAAAAATACTGAAAAAAAACATCAATTGCAGCCTCACTGTGCCCATCAAATGCAGCCACTGTGTCCATCAAATGCAGCCACTGTGCCCATCAAATGCAGCCACTGTGCCCATCAAATGCAGCCACTGTGCCCATCAAATGCAACCACTGTGCCCATCAAATGCAGTCACTGTGCCCATCAAATGCAACCACTGTGCCCATCAAATGCAACCACTGTGCCCATCAAATGCAGCCACTGTGTCCATCAAATGCAGCCACTGTGACCCCCCCACCTCCTCGCTGACTGCCTGGCACTTACCCCATCTTGGTGGGGGGTCAGACAGCGGGTGACCGTGGCGAGCTGTTGGATGAGCAGCAGGTCAGGCAGCAGCTCCTGTGTCCTCCATTTGTCGCTTATTTCATCCTGCTAGGCATCCAATCGGAGTGCCTGTGCCTTCAGCCAATCAGGTGACGGGTATTAGACCCACGCCTCCTGATTGGCTGAGAGGTGGTTCAGTGTCAGAAAAGCGAATATTCATTTGCTTTTCTAACACACCTGGGTGGACTCTGAGGTGCAAAGCTCTGCGCTTCAAGTCCACCTTTTTTGAGGCCTATTAGAGCCTATGGCCGCTGTAATTCAGGCGCCCGGCTTCCAAAAAGGGGCCGGATGCCTGAATAGGGGGTGGCTACAGCAGCCATGGATAGATTCATGCAATGCATGAATCTATCCATTCTACACAGAGGGGGCGGCGCCCCGGGCATCCCTAATGGACGGGCCGCCACTGGCCAGTTCACAGATCTTGGTAAATATTAAATCCAATCCCATATAGAGTTGCGCTAAGTCCCAATAAATAAAATGTGAAAATAAACGTAAAATAAAAAAAAATTAATAAAATAAAGTGTCCAAGTTGTGATGAAACAAAGTCCTTCAAATGGTATGCACACCATTCGTCACCACAAAAGTGCATAATCCTTAGTTAACACCTCCACCTTGAGTGCTTGCTTACCAGCTTGCCAGGACCCCCTATTACAGAAGGTCAGTATCCCTTGCAGGCTCAAAACCCGGCACTCTATCTACACAGGCCAACTTTATGTTGAAATGAAGCTATCCGCCCTCAGGAAGAATCGATATAAGATATAAACTTGCCATAGCATAAAATCCCTAACATTTTATATATAATAAAAAAAGGTTGTACTTACAACAAAGCACTTTAAAACTGGCATTAATGATATACAAGCTAGCCGGCTCTCTGTAGCAGCCCGTCCTTCCAGAATATGCAAAGCGTGGTGATGTCAGCATGTCGCTCCACACACCACGTTTCGTCGCACACTGACGTTGTCTTGGGGCACATATTACATCCAAGCAAGTAACATTTTCAGATGTGAAGGGTCTTTATAGTTTTCTCATGGCAGTATTACTTAAGCCACGTACACACGTACTGAATGTCGGGAGGCATCGGTTGGTTCAATAGAATCCGGCTGACATTCAGAAAATGGATGGAGCAGTTGGATAAAAACGGTGGACATAGTCGGGCACTCTTGGTGAGAGCTTGTCACAGCCCCTTAGTTCTTTTAACCTCCATTGCACTGGCAGATTACGATAGTTGGGTGGGAGGCATCAGAGCAGGATACAGCAGCACAAGGGACACATTTCACTGAAGGTAAGTAATGTCCCTTGTGCTGATTTTTTTATTGTTTTGTTTTAGGAAAACTTAGGCTTTAAAGCCTAGTACACACTGCTAATCTTTTTTGGTTCAACCCAGTGGGCTGAACAGAAAAAAAACCTGACAGCTCAGGTCGGAGCCGCTGTACTAACAATCCAATGTTAGTACAGGGATCTCCCCTGCTGTTCTATCGTGTTCTTACAGGGGGGCGCCCCCCACCAGGACACTCCAGCCAATGGCTGAGAGTGCTGACCATGAGCCGATCGGTAGACCTTTTTTGGTCAAGCTTCTGTCGAAGGAGCATGACCGAAAAAAAAAGACTGAGCGCACTGGACAGAGTGTTCAGGCAAGGGGGGGGCACCCCTCATCAGAACACAATAGAACAGCAGGGGAAAACACTGTCCTATTGTTAGTACAGCAGCTCCAACCTGAGCTGTTAGGTTACTTTTGTTCAACCTAGCGGGCTGAATGAAATAAAAACTGACAGCTCAGGTTGGAGCTGCTGTACTAAAAAAAAGACTATCTGTTTATACTTGGCTTTAAAGCCTAAGTTTACCTAAAACAAAACAATTAAAAAATCAGCACAAGGGACATTACTTACCTTCAGCAAGATGTTTTCCAGTGCAATGGGGGTTAAAAGAACTAAGAGGCTGTGACAGGCTCTCATCAGGATTGCCTGACTATGTCTACTGTTTTTGTCCAACTGCTCCATTTATTGAAGCCATTACTACAGCTGTCACAGGCTCTCATCAATAGTGCCCAACTATTCCCACTCTTTCCAGCCAGCTGTTCCATTGATAGAAACCAGCAGTTGCAGCCCGTCCATTAGGGGCCCCCCCGAGTGCCGCTCCCCTCTATCCATGGCCACCACTCCCATGCTCTATCCACGGCCGCCACCTCCTATTCATGCGTCTGGCCCCTTTCAGGACTCTGGGCGCATAAATTACAGTGGCTTGGGGTGTTTTTTTAAAGCACCTGATTAGAGCCAGGGGCTCTAATAGGCTTCAAAATAGGGTGGGTTCATGGCACAGAGCATTGTGCTATGAGCCCACCCAGGTGTTATAACAGCGAATGAATATTCGCTATTGAAACACTGATCCTCAATCCAGCCAATCAGAATCAGGTCTGAGACCCATTTTCCGATTAGTCGAAAAGAGAAGAGTCCCAATTGGCCGCCGAGGACGGAGGGAAAAAACAGAAGCCGCCGCAAAGCCAGTGAAGAGCACCGGAAGGGTACAAGGGAAGCCACTGGTGAAGCCCTGGAGAAGTGCTGCCCACCATAGATGGGGTAAGTGCACCAGACCTGACTGCCGGGGGGAGGGGTTGGTACTGTTTGCCGCCCACCAAAAAAGGAATTAACACCAGCCGCCACTGGAAGCCAGTACTACAGCTTTCATGAATGAAACATGATCCATGAATGGAGAATGGGTGAATGATTGATAGGTCCACTCCCTCTATTCATAGATCCTGTTTTATTCATAGAAGCTGTACTGACTTCTATGAGTGGAGCAGCTGGGTAGATAAAAATGGCATCCTTTGGCACTCTTGATGAGCGCCTGTCACAGCTCCCTCAAACCCTTTTAACCCCCGCCGCACCGCAAGATGATGTCAGTGGGGAGTGGTGGTGGTGAACATTGCAGGAGAAAGATTTCTATGAAAGGAGGACACAGCAGCACAAGTGACAAATTCCACCAAAGTTAATTAATGTCCCTTGTGCTGATTTTTTATTTTTTAGGAAAACTTATGATGCTTACAGATGGTCGGACTTTTCAGCTACAAAAGTCCGACAGCCCGTCCGACAGACTTTCGAAGGACTTTTGGCGGACTGTCAATGGAGTTTCTAACGACCGGACTTGCCTACACACGATCACACCAAAGTCCGACAGATTCGTACGTGATGACGTACACCGGACTAAAATAAGGAAGTTGATAGCCAGTAGCCAATAGCTGCCCTAGCGTCGTTTTTTGTCCGTCGGACTAACATACAGATGAGCGGATTTCTGGGTCCGGCGGAGTTACGACGTAAAGATTTGAAGCATGTTCCTGATCTAAAGTCCGTCAGATTTGTGACTGGAAAAGTCCGCTGAAGGTCCGGTGAAGCCCACACACGATCGGATTGTTCGCCGGATTTGGTCCGTCGGCGTCCGTCAGACAAGTCCGGTCGAAAAGTCCAACTGTGTGTGCGCTGCATTAGGGTTTAGGATGCCTCTAGACACGACATTATGCTTTTTGATACAGCATGTCACATTCACAAGGAGTGCTTTTCACTTTATTCATGTTTGGTAGTTCATTCTGTTTCATATTTTAGACCTTCAGTACACTCTTCTGAGCCTTTGAAATTCTTCTATGCACTTCAAAATGAATTTGAGTTATTCATTTGTGTAGATTATTTTTCTAACAGTTTTCACAATGCAACTGCTTGTTATGTACTACTTTTTAAACCATAAATGGTCCACTCAGTGTTATTTGAATGTACCATTGACACACTATTTTTTATTCTTGATGCTCAATAGAAGAACCAGATTTTTTTTTTAAAGTTCTTTTTCAAAGAGATGTACAAAATGTAAAAAAATGAAACTCCAGACAAACACACCATAGAAATACTTAAATAAAAATTATTGCAGCTACCAAACTACTTATAATTCTTTGATTCCCTTGTGATTCATACTTAATTACACCACTCTTCACTATTGTAGTGTTACTGAATCCTATTTGCTCATCATCTTACCCATCACTTATCTGTTCACTGGATTAAAAGATAGGTTTACAATTGCTAAAAAAATATATTATTTTATGAATTAATTATATTTTTTTATTGCTAAAAATGTTTTTAATTAACTCTTAACCCAGCCCTTCAAAACTTTTTTTTTTTTTACACAAACCCTGTTCAGTGCTGGCTGAATTCCCTTTGCCATGAATTGAACCATATACCAAGGATTTCCAGTCTCAATATATGGCTGGAGTAGGCTGGTACTGTGATACAGAGGTAATTGATGTGTTGATATGGTAGGAATTGGAGTTATTGTAGGTCAGCTTAGGAGAGCAGAGGATAAGCAGCCCATAGATGATTAAATTTTGGTGGAAGGAAAGAAAATCGCTTAATTCCCCCATCAACATAGTTACCCTGTTGTGTTCTGCCAGTGGCGGGGGCACGGAAAGCCTTCCTGGCCAGCAGAATAGGATAATTACTAATGGTGGCTATAGCCACCGGCAGTAATCCCATGTAGAAAATTAGACAAGCTAGTTGTACCCAAGTGGATCGATGAATCGACTTGGGTACAATCAGCCGCCCATATACGGATCGAATCTCGACCAGTCCCTGGTGAACCATCTGAATTTCGATCTATGTATGGCCAGCTTTAGTGATAGTAACTCTAAGATCAACCATCCTCTAAAAAGACCTGAACTCTGTAAGGTGTGCCAAAATGCCAAGCAGAAGACAAAACACTCCTCACCAGTATTGCCTGTGGTCTCCCTGCAGTCGATCTTTGCCCCGGAAATGACATATCATGCCTATCTCCCTGTGTGGAAATATCTATCTTGGTAAAGAAGCATGGCTTTGCTTCTTCATGTCAGAGCTGCTCCCTGATAACTGGTGGGGTATTAAGCAGCAGCAGGAGAGTTAGAAGAAGTAGATTATAAATGAAGCAGAGAGATCCATGCACTGCGGGTACTTGGATACAACTTCCTCTCCAGCAAGGAGAACAGAGGGCTGCACAGTAATGATATCTCCAAATCCCACTCAAGGTCTCCTGAGACAGTCAGAGGTAATACCTGAGATGGTCTCACACTGCAGATATTCAACAATAAGGCTCAATGAATAGGAGTGTCTAGGTGCAGGAGGTTAACTGCTATTTTTCATGAGGAATTAAAGACAAAAGTTGGATATTTTCGGGGGTATTGCTTTGGTACAATTAAGAATTCTAGATGTTCTGTATAATATAGCACTTCTTCACTTTTTGATCTCAGATTTACTTTTAGAATAAGCACAAAATATGCAAGTAAGGTGGGGAGACTAGAGGTGGCTTAGAGGTCCATGCTTTGAAAACAGTACAAGGTACCCATTTAGGCCGGACCATTCTGAAACAGGTTTTTATAGTACATACAGCTAAAATTTTACCGTGTAGATTCACAGTAGCTATTTCAGGAACCAGGAAATTTAGAAATAATAAATGGCCAGCCACCGTTTAAAGGAGAATTTCAGGCAAAACTTATAATTTGGTAATTGAACTGTAAAGTGAAAAGCTATTTACCTATTCTTCTTTTGTGTTAGAAAGAAAAAAATGTTAACTAAAGTTTGAGCCCTGAATGAAAGACCCTTTCACCAGTCCAATTAATGCCAGTCATCCTTGGTACATAATCCGAGTTTGAATCATAGCTAAGTATTCACTAGGTTGCTAGCGGAGTGAACCTGAGCAGATTTGCTTAAAACCACTCATCAGGTAGTTAATCCAAGATGAGGGCTACAATCACACAACCTACGCCTTAAAATAAAACGACAGTAACAGCTTTCATATTTTTAGTCTCATGGGTATTATTTAAAGCCTTAGTACAATCTTTTTTTTTTATTTTTTGTTGGATAGATTGAAAAATAGTTATATTTGCTGATCTTATTTCTGTCTGCGACCCTATTGGTGATATTTTCCCTCACTTCCTTCCCCCTGTGATACCTTTACAAGAAATTGTGATGTGGTTGTTTTAAGGGGGAAGTAAACTCTGCTTTCTTTTTCTTTTTTTTTATATTGTCATTGAACAAAGTGTTTTTTGCCATGCACATTGTAACATTATTAGAAAACGCTTCCCAATTACCCTTTTGTAGTTTTCTAAATTATATCCTCTTCCAGGAATTGGCTGCACCATCTTTGGTGTTGATTTTTGTCTCCCCTGTGGAAGTCATTTCTGCCCTTCCTCGTTTCCCCTAAGGAAATCTTGCACATGTGCGATTGCGTGCTATTCAAGCCTCGTTCTCGATCGCCGCTACTACGGCAACCGAGCTCCGCCGTCACACAGTCACATGCAGAGAATCAGGAAGCTGACGAGAAAGGCACAGTCTTGCGATCCTTCCTAGCTGTGCTGTTTTCATTGGAAATAACAGACCAGCATGCTGCTGTTAAGGAAACGGCACATGTAGCGTGCTGTGAATCTGATGAAGAACTGCGCTTGCGCCGGTGACGTAATTAAATATTACAGAACGGATTATAGGAAAATGATACAAGTAAGTCAAGTTTTACAGGCAGCTATCAACAGCATTAGTAATGTAGATTAGAATGACCTAAAGTTTGACCGGAGAGTTTACAACCACTTTAAGATCTTAAGCCGGCCATGCAAAGTTAGTTTTACATACAGGTGTTCATACTAACTTCTGAAATACCATTCCTCAGGCCATTCAATGATGCCATCATTGGGTCAACTAATTTAGTTCTAAGGTTCTTAAACATTTTGTGCAGACCTGTTACATGAATAGATTGCCAGACGTATTAAATTAGTTTCTTTGAGTTCTTACGAAATCAACTAAAGAATAACACAAAGCAAAGTTTTTTCAAATGTACAAATTATATTGTTTATTTATATGTATATTTATATATTGTATAAATTCATTATATGTTCATCAGCCATTTGAACCAGATATGCATACCCCATTCAGAAACCTTTGTTAGTATTGCTCTTTCATAGATTCGTAGCCATACATAATCACTCCAAAGACATGCTGGTAGGTTAATTGGATCCCGTCTAAATTGTCCCTAGTATGTATGAATGCGAGTTAGGGACCTTAGAGTGTAAGCTCCTTGAGGGTAGGGACTGATGTGAATGTACAATGTATATGTAAAGCGCTACGTAAATTGACGGCGCTATATAAGTACTTGAAATAAATAAATAAAATAAATAAATGTAAAGAATGAGTTTACGTGACCACATTGCATTAAGTACGATTTTCCTGAATATTAACTTTCAATTTTGTACATTCAGATAAAAATCAAAAACTAATTTCCATCTTTTAGATTTTTTTTTAAATTTTTTTCATCACTACAGTCAAAATGCTCACTGGTTTGTACCAATTAACAATGAACCATACCAATTAACCATAAAAAAATCTTAGTGGCATCCTAAACAACTTGGTCCCACTGGTTCATGAACATATATTTTGTTTAATATTCGTCCAAGCAAGAAAGTCCATACTGCTCAATTTTAGTTCTAATTCTAGTACAAGTGTTTTGGAATTACATAGTTACATAGATAGTAAGGTTGAATAAAGACACCAGTCCATCCAGTTCAACCTGAGTGAGTGTGTGAGCGTGTCTACAATTATCCCCATTTATTAAAGGTACCCATATAGCGGCGTCAATTTTACGCAGGGCGCTCCACACATACATCGCACACTCACAACGGTCGCTACCCTCAAGGAGCCCACAATCCAAGGTCCCCAACTCACAATCATATACTAGGGCCAATTTTGGAATTTGGAATTTATGGACCTAGACCTGCTACTCATAATTTCCTACATTAGATGTTAACTCCTAATCTTTTGTACATTTTTATGGCTCACTGTCCCTTTTTGTGTTTTTCTGTCTTGCTCAGTGTAATGCCGCGTACACACGAGCGGACTTTACGGCAGACTTTGATCGGCGGACTTTTCAACGGACTTTTCAACGGACTTTACGACGGACTTTCTGAATGAACGGACTTGCCTACACACAATCAACCAAAATCCGTCGAATTCATATGTGATGACGTACGACCGGACTAAAATAAGGAAGTTCATAGCCAGTAGTCAATAGCTACCCTAGCGTGGCTTTTTGTCCGTCGAACTAGCATACAGACGAGTGGACTTTTCGACCCGACTCAAGTCCGTCGGATAGATTTGAAACATGTTTCAAATCTAAGTCCGTCCAACTTTTGAGAAAACAAAGTCCACTGGAGCCAAAGTCTGCCGTAAAGTCCGCTCGTGTGTATGCAGCATTAAGGCTTTGCTGTAATAATATCTTCCTTATGATACTGGGTACTGCTGTGCTCGCTCCTATGTAATTCATATTTTTTGTTTTTGTATTCTTTGTCTTCTATATGTGTCCTATGCGAAACTCAAAACTTGAAGGGTAACTCCACTTTCACATGGAAAAAAATAGCAAATAAAAAAAAAATATATATAGCATATATAATTGAGACACAAGTCATATTGTAATTGAATGTTTTTAAAATAAACCTTTCCTTTTCAATCTGGAGCCACTGTAATTTTCTGAAAATGCAATATGGCTACCTGGAGTTACTCAGTACACAGAATGTGTACTGACCACATCCCAGAAACATCATTTCCTGCTTGTGTGATTGGCTCACTGATTTTCTCAGAAGTCTGCCTAGGATACGTCAGATTTCAGGCATCCCCTGCAACAAAAAAGTCATTTTTGGTGAAGTACTCCCAATAAGAACACGTCTAAAGGGAGGCAAGCCCAGCAGATTTCCTCATTAGTGCTCTGCAGCTGACTGATAATTATGAAACCACTCCCATTAGACTTAGCACAGGTGCACAGAGGAACACACAGGGATTTCTTCAGAATAACAAAAAGTAGAAATCTGCAAATAAGTTTGTTATAATCCCTGTAATGTCCATGGATCACCCAGAGGGGAATATTTTTTTCTGAACAAAATTGGAGTTACATTTTAAATAAACCTTTAAAAAAATTGAAAATGAACAAATGTTTGGAAAATTAACATTTTAAAAGCAATTCTAACAGGCAGGGATCTAGGGGTATGCTGGGGTGGGCTGTGCCCCCCCCCCCAGATTTTAGTCCCCCCCTTCAGGTCTCTGAGAAGGCATCCATGAGCCAGTCTGATGGGGACCCTGATGTAAGTGGGCACTCTAATGAAGACTTCTGATGTAAGGGGAGGCTCTGATAGGGACATTTGATATAAGGGGGCACAGGTTTTGTTTAATCATCCTGATGACTGCCTGATACATGCTTGTGTTTCCCAGGTTGTGACTCACAGTAGATTAGACAAGTGCCAAGTAAACAGGTTCCCTTAATTTCTGTCATACTGTGTGATAGACTGACAGTGACTTACATACAGTGTTGACATTAGGGATGAGCTGAACAATCCCCGGTTCGGTTTGCAGCAGAACATGTGAAAAGGCAAAAAAATTCTTCGAACACACGAACACCATTAAAGTCTATGGGACACGAACGTGAAAAATCAAAAGTGCTAATTTTAAAGGCTTATATGCAAGTTATTGCTATAAAAAGTGTTTGGGGACCCGGTTCCTGCCCCAGGGGACATATATCAATGCTAAAAAAGTTTAAAAAATTGATGTTTTTTCGGGAGCAGTGATTTTAATAATGCTTAAAGTGAAACAATAAAAATGAAATGTGGTGCAGTTTTCTCATGTTTAGAACAATATCACAGCAAAATTACATTTCTAAAGGAAAAAAAGTCATTTAAAACTGCTCGTGGCTGTAATGTATTGTCGGGTCCTGGCAATATAGATAAAAATCTGTGAAAAAAACGGCATGGGTCCCCCCACCCTCAGTCCATTACTAGGCCCTTTGGGTCTGGTATGGATATTAAGGGGGACCCTGCACCCAAATTAAAAAAAAAATGGCTTGGGGGTCCCAGGCCCCCAGGCACTATATACTCTGAACAGCAGTATATATACTATATGGCCTGCTCTATATACTCTGAAGAAAATTGGGCCTTAGGTAGTACCAGAACACTGTAAGCCCTCACAGTTACTCTTGGTGAGTGCAGGAACGGGCCCTGCTGTGAAATACTATATCAAAAATTGTAATTACATGGCCCTGTTAAACAGGGGCAAAAAATTGGGCCTGTGGTGGTGGTGGTGGTACCAGAACACTGCAAGTCATCACAGCTAATCTTGTTGGGTGCAGGATTGGGCCCTGCTGTGAAATATTATATCAAGATTTGGAATTACATACCCCTGTTAAACAGGGGCAGAAAAATTGGGCCTTTGGTGGTGGTGGTGTTGGTACCAGAACACTGTAAGTCCTCACAGTTAATCTTGTTTGATGCAGGAATGGGCCCTGCATTGAAATATTATATCAAAATTTGGAATTACATGCCCCTGTTAAACAAGGGCAGAACAGAAAAATTGGGCCTTGTGTGATGGTGCCACAACACTGTAACCCCTCACATATACTCTTGGGCGCAGGTTTGGGCCCTGTAGTGAAATGTTATATCAAGATTTGGAATGACATGCCCCTGTTAAACAGGGGCAGAAAAATTGGGCTTTGGGTGGTGGTGGTGGTGCCACAACACTGTAAGCCCTCACAGATACTCTTGTTGGGCGCAGGAACGGGCCCTGAGTTAAAATATTATATAAAAAATTTTAATTACATGCCCCTGTTAAACAGGGGCAGAAAAACTGGGCCTTGGGTGGTCACAGCACTGTAACCCCTCACAGATACTCTTGTTGGGCGCAGGAAAGGGCAATGTGTTGAAATATTATATCAAAAAATGTAATTACATGCAGGGCTGGTGCATTTTTAACACCCTAGCGAAACCTCATTTTGCCACCCCCCCTTGACTCCACCACCTTTGCCCTGCCCATGTATACCCCACTTTTTTAATGAAGCGCCCATCAAATGCAGCCTACCAGTGCCCATCAATGCAGTCTCACCAGCGCCCATCAAATGCAACCTCACCAGCGCCCATCAATGCAGACTCACTAGCGCCCATCAAATGCAGCCTCACCAGCGACCATCAAATGCAGGGTCACCAGCGCCCATCAATGCAGCCTACTAGCACCCATCAATGCAGTCTACTAGTGCCCACCAATGAATGTTTGCTTGCTTCCATTCATTAAAGAGTCGGGACACAGACACAAAAAAACAATCAGTTACATCAGCATCAGGTGCTTGATAGCTGCTGATCCAAGACTGATTAATTTTTATGAAATTGAGCCTATCAACAGAGCCTGTGGACAGGCGCACTCTATGATCCATTACAAACCCTCCAGCAGCACTGAATGTGCGCTCAGAAAGAACGCTGGATGCAAGACAGGCCAGTAGCTCAACTGCATATTTAGAAAGTTCTGGTCAGTGGTCTATCCTCAAGACCCAGTAACCCAGTGGATGCTCTGTTGTAAAGGTCTCCAAGTCTGCACTTGCCCCTAGATATTCCTGCACCATGTAATGCAGACACTGGCAATGGTTGCTTGAACCGATCAGACCTTGGCGCTGAGGACTGAAAAATTGTTTAACCTCCTTATATCCGCGCTATTGCCGAATGACAGCAACAGCGCGGACCTACATTGCTGGGGCAACGTCTATTGACATCGTCCCGTGCAAGAGCGGCCTGCGCGCCCCCTGCAGGGTGCCCTCAGCACACTCGGTGATCAGCGAGTCTATGAGACTCGCCTGATCACAGATCGGAGTAAGGGGTCGGTCCCGACCCCTTACCACATGATCAGCTGTCAGCCAATGACAGCTGATCATGTGATGTAAATAGAGCCGGTAATCAGCTATTTTTCTCATCGCGCTGACAGCGTGAGGAGGAAAAAAAAGCCGATCACCGGCGGCCATGGGAGGGACATCAGTCCCGATCACGGCGATCATCTGTGCCCCTTGCCAGTGACACCTAGCAATAGGCAGCAGTGCCGCCTACCAGTGCCTACCAGCATCACCCATCAGTGCCCACAGTGCCACCCATCAGTGCCCACAGTGCCACCCATCAGCGCCCACAGTGCCACCCATCAGCACCCACAATCAGTGCCAAAACAACAGTGCTGAACATCAGTGCCACCTATCAGTGCCCATCAGTGTCACCTACCAGTGCCCATAAGTGCCCATCAGTGCCGCCCATCACTGCCCATCAATGCCCCCCATCAGTGCCACCCATCAGTGCCCCCCATCAGTGGTACCTATCAGTGCCCATCAGTGCCACCCATCCGTGCCACCCATCAACGCCCATCAGTGGCCATCAGTGCTGGGTTATCTGTGCCCATCAGTACCGCCTTATCTGTCCCCATCAGTGCCGCTTTATCTGTGCCTATCAGTGCCACCTTAACTGTGCCTTTCAGTGCCGCCTTAACTGTGCCTTTCAGTGCCGCCTTAACTGTGCCTTTCAGTGCTGCCTTAACTGTGCCTATCAGTGCCGCCTTAACTGTGCCTATCCGTGCCCATCAGTGCAGCCTATCAGTACCCACCAGTGCCACCTCATCAGCGCATATCAATGAAGGAGAAAAATTACCTGTTTGCAAAATTTTATAACAAACTATGAAACATGATTTTTTTTTTTCCAAAATTTTCCATCTTTTTTTGTTTGTTTAGCAAAAAATAAAAATCCCAGCTGTGATTAAATACCACCAAAAGAAAGCTCTATTTGTGGGAAAAAAATTGTAAAAATTTCATTTGGGTACAGTGTTGTATGACCGCGCAATTGTCATTCAAAGTGCGTCAGCGCTGAAAGCTGAAAATTGGTCTAGGCAGGAGGAGGGTTTAAGTGCCCAGTAAACAAGTGGTTAAAGGCATCGGTCAGTCGGCCACCTTCTCCACCGCTCTTCCTCTGTCTGAACGAAACCTCAGCAACACGTTGTCCAGCACCAGGAAATGAACCTCCCAGGGTCTGGAAATGCATTGCACAAACCTTTCTTCGAGGCCTCCTGAAGATGTTTCATCCTCTGCTCCCTCTGCAAAGACAGGATGAGTTATGCAACCTTACCATTGTAACGTGGATCAAGAAGGGTTGCCAAACAGTATTGATCCCTCTCCTTGATACCACGAATCCTATGGGTCCTTTCGCAGGCTTTGCAGAATCAGGAAGGCCATGTAGAGTAAGCTTGCAGAGGCATTCGATTCTGAGTCCTCTGGGTCACTAAGGATAACATGATCCGTAACAACCTCCTCCCAGCCACGTACAACTCCTTGGGTTTCTGGGGTCTGAAAACCATTGCTTGAAGACGGCTGCTGAGTGTTATCCTCCACGTCCATGCTGACACAATCCTCCTGAGCCTCCTCCTCCTCTTTTTCCTGTGTGTTTGGCGGGCCCACAGGAATGCTATCTGGATAAAGGGGGCCTTGAGAGGTAAGGAAGTCCTCCTCTTCTTCCCGCTGTTCTGCCTCAAGTGCCCTGTCCATTATTCCACGAAGCGTGTGCTCCAACAGGAGGACTAGAGGGACAGTGTCACTGATGCATGCATTGTCGCTGCTCACCATCCTTGTGGCCTCCTCAAATGGTGACAGGACAGTGCATGCTTCCTTGATCAGTAGCCACTGGCGTGGCGAAAAGAAGCCAAGCTCCCCTGACCCTGTCCTGGTGCCATACTCGCACAGGTACTCATTGATGGCCCTCGACTGCATGTGCACCCGCTGCAGCATTGTCAACGTTGAGTTCCACCTGGTGGGCATGTCACAAATGAGGCGGTTGGTGGGCAGGTTGCATTTCCTTTGAATGTCAGCCAGCCGAGCCCTGGCATTGTATGACCGGTGGAAATGACCACAGACTTTTCTGGCCTGCCTCAGGAGAGCCTGATTACCTGCTCAAGAACCGCTGCACCACCAAATTCAAGACGCGTGCCAAACATGGAACATGTATTGTGTACTGTGTACACCACCAGAAGTGTAGTAGAAAGTGTACACACTGTATTAGATACTGTGTACACCACCTGCACTGTATTAGAAACTGTACTACAGATGCACTGTATTTTATACTGTGTACGCCCCCAGAAGTGTAGTAGAAACTGTACACACTGTATTAGATACTGTGTACACCACCAGAAAAGCAGTAGAAACTGTACACCACCTGCACTGTATTAACAACTGTACTACGGCTGCACTATATTGTGTACTGTGTACACAACCAGAAGTGTAGTAGAAACTGTACACACTGTATTAGATACTGTGTACACCACCAGAAAAAGTAGTAGAAACTGTACTATGGCTGCACTGTATTGTGTACTGTGTACACCACCAGAGGTGTAGTAGAAACTGTACACACTGTATTAGATACTGTGTACACTGCCTGCACTGTATTAACAACTGTACTATGGCTGCACTGTATTAGATACTGTGTACACCTCCTGAAGTGTATTAGAAACAGTACACCATGGAATGCACTGTAGATATAGGCTACTGGATGCAGAGTATATATATATATATATATATATATATATATATATATATATATATATATACACTACCTGCACTGGCTGAATATTATAGTCTATGCTAAATGCAGAGTATATATATATATATATATGTGTGTGTATATATATATATATATATATATATATATATATATATATATATATATATATATATATATATATATATATATATATATATATATATATATTAGACTGACTGTATCAAATACACTGCCACTAACTGAATAACCTGCCTGCTTAATCTAAATCAAGCTATCTCTCCGTTCACACCAACAACACTACACAGGGCTGCCGTGTAGGCAGCCTTATATAGTGTGGGGCGTTGACTTGAGCCCCCCTGAGGCATGATTGGCCAAAGGCACCCTGCCTTTGGCCAATTATGGCTCTCTTAGCTGAGGGCGCTGGGATTGGCATAAGCATGCAGGTCAGGTGCATGCTTTGGCCAATCATCATACAGCGATCTTGCAGTGCATTATGGGGCGTTCCGCGGTGCTCAAATTTGCATTTGAATTTGGGCGAACACCCGATGTTCGAGTTATCATTATGCCCCCTGACTTTTTTTTACTGCATCATCCCAAGATGAGATAGGTTAGTTCTGGCCCTAAATTCCAACCATGTATGGCCATCTTTACTCTTTACCACTGTACTGAAAAATTTGTTTGTCTTTGTACCCTACTGGAGAAATTTCCCATCACTTCCTATCTTGACTCCCCATTACTTCCCACTCTTGAGGTTGTAAACTTTCCCCGCTCTATTCAAAATTAAATAAAACTTTTTGGCTACAATTGAGATTTAATAAACTCAAAATAACAATGTACCCTGGGTTAACAGAGTTTGTAAAAATTTGTAACAACTGTTTGTCAATCAAAGTGTATCTTCTTAAATATTCATGCTCAGCAGTGTAAACAGTTTACAGAGATGTGAACGACTGCAAACTGTTGATTTATTTATTTTATTATTCCTTCACTTGTTTCTTTAGCATTCTCCCTTTTCGATAATTAATGAGTGAAGATTAAATAGAGACTTCACAACTGCCACACGGCTGAGCTTATCTTACTGGCTTATTTACTTTTGAGCTTACAGGCCAATCAAAGCATCAACCTGACTTGTTTGTGAACGGACCCGCTTATCGTTTTATATCGCTTTGCCTTGTTTACGATTATATTTTCCTCACAAGTTACACTAATTTGGTCTTAGTTCTAAGGGATTACATCTGCTCTCTGATTTATTTAACATCATTTTTCCACCAGATTTTTAGTTGTCTCTGTCCTACTTTTTTTTATTTATTTTTAAGTTCTCATTAATTAAAATACACATCTCAGCTTAGCCTATGCCTGTGTTTTCCCCTTTGCTATTCTCATTATACCAGTAGACATAATTAAAGGTTACACAAGAAAATAGTTTCTGCTCAAAAGAAAAATAAGTATTTTCTCCCTCCAGAACTCTATTTCGAACATTTGCTCAGTAGATAACGAGCATTATAACCGCCTCCCACATTTCCTCAAATCATAGATAGTTCTCACAATTTAAAGCCCATCTCTAGAAATGAAAAATGATTTTGGGGTTTTTTTTAATGAAGTTTTGATTATGTTGAAAATTTGATTGAAAGGAGAAGTCTGGCAAAATGATCCAGTTTAAGTTTTAATATTGAAAATGGCAGATATAAAATAATATAAAATAAAAAAACAATTAATGCATCTATTTTTTTATTTAACCACTTCAGAACTAGCATGGTACATCCCCTTACTGTCCAGACCATTTTTCAGATTTCAGTGCTGTGATAGTTTGACTGACAATTAATCCTCACGTTACAATGTACCCAAATGATTTTTGTATCTAGTCATTTAGCCAGCCTAAGTGACTCAGAGATGAACACATGGTGAGAGTGTCCGGTTGGTTCTCGGACTTCCACTTTCATCATTATCCTGGAACATCCATCACTATCCACCACCCAAGCCTGACTTGACCCAGTCGGGCGTATGCCCCCTTGGGTCCACGTCACCTGGTAAGCCTCCTTACAGTTGGTGGTGGTGTGTCTCCTCTGTGTCCACCTCAGATGTCACACATTTGCTATGTTCTTCACACAAAGTCACTGATATTTTTGAATCTTATTTATACGGAGGACTTTTTCTATATGTTTCTTGACATCCCTGTCATTTGTTGGACATTTTGTTGAACTTTTAGCGCTACACATAATTTTTATTTTTTGTTACGTGTGTATATCTTATTGGTTGTGTTAGCTGCTTATTGTTACCCTCTTTTCTTGGCCGCGCAGAATTTCTTGTTACCCCATCTGACTCAGAGGTTTGACCTTTCAGGTCAGCCTTGCCATCTCCTAGCTCAGAACACACAATACACATTATCATAAGTATAAACACAGGATACCTTCACATAATAGCAGGAGACCACCAGTAGCAGACTATCTATCTCCTATATTATACAGAGGCCAATGTGATCAGCTTTTTCAATTAACATGTATAGTTCAGAATCAAATAAACCAGGAATAGTCTTTGTATATTTCCTAGTAGATATTGTAGATAAATATTACTGTCTCATTTGCTTGGTCACTCTGCGCCCCTAATAGACACAGGGTGAGTTAGACATAAGAGGGACATGGGGGGTTGAAACAAAGGTTTCCCAGTTCTCTCCAAAAGCCCCTGTTCCAGCTAGGTCTGCCACAACAACCACTAGGTTTTTTTTATTCTTCATTATATAAAGGAAAAAAAGACTACACATTTTTATTTAAAAAAACAAAATAAAAACTGTTTCTCTTGATTTCTGTTAAAAGACCCCATATATAATAAAAATGCCAGGGCAGTGCAAACACCTCCATAATGCCCCCTTATGGGAAAGGTCATCTTAAAGTGTTACTAAACCCAGGACCCTGCATTTACTATATCTGGTCTCCCACAGTACACAGAACATGGAAATGCAATTATTTTAGTAAATATAAACTGCTAAATACATTTTCTGCAGTGTATAGCAGTCTTTCTTGTGACTTCCATCAGTGTCTGGTTAAAGCTTGTAGTAGGAGTTTTCAATATTTTACTCTGACTTTCCTATGAGGCTGTAGGACCCCTGACCCTCTGTTTGGACAGTGCTGATTGGCCCAGTGCTGATCACATGCACCCTCCCAAGTAAAAAAATAAACTCTCTAACAATATACACCAAACTGAACATGTGCAGAGTGACTCCAAAGGCTCTACTCTATCATGTCTTTATGGACCGCGTTTGTGTACTGGTGCACAGTCATGTTGGAACAGGAAGGGGCCATCCCAAAACTGTTCCCACAAAGTTGGGAGCATGAAATTGTCCAAAATGTCTTGGTATGCTGATGCCTTAAGAATTCCCTTCATTGGAACTAAGGGGCCAAGCCCAACCCCTGAAAAACAACCCCACACCATAATCCTCCCTCCACCAAATGATTTGGACCAGTGAACAAAGCAAGGTCCATAAAGACATGTATGAGTGAGTTTGGGGTGGAGAAACTTGACTGGCCTGCACAGAGTCCTGACCTTAACCCGATAGAACACCTTTGGGATGAATTCGATTTGAGACTGTGAGCCAGACCTTCTCCCCCAACATCAGTGCCTAACCTCACAAATGCGGTTCTGGAAGAATGGTTAACCACTAAGCCACCACCCACCTTCATATGACGGCGGGACGAGGCTTCTGTTGTTCTGGGCGGACGTCATATGACGTGATCGCCCTCCCGAGCCACTAGGGGGCGCGCGCATCGCTCGAGACCCGGTGCGCATGCCCGGCGGCCGCGATGTCCGCCGGGCACCCGCGATTGCCGGGTACCAGAGCAGGACCGTGGATCTGTGTATGTAAACACAGATCCACGTCCTGTCAGAGAGGAGAGGAGACCAATGGTGTGTCCCTTGTACATAGGGACACCGATCGGTCTCCTCCCCTAGTGAGTCCCCTCCTACCACAGTTAGAATCACCTCCCTAGGTCATACATTAACCCCTCGATCGCCCCCTAGTGTTAACCCCTTCCCTGCCAGTCACATTTACACAGTAATCAATGCATTTTTATAGCAAAGATCGCTGTATAAATGTGAATGGTCCCAAAAATGTGTCAAAAGTGTCCGATATGTCTGCTGCAATATCGCAGTCACAATAAAAATCGCAGATCGCCGCCATTACTAGTAAAAAATAAATAAATAAATAAAAATGCTATAAATCTATCCCCTATTTTGTAGACGCTATAACTTTTGCGCAAACCAATCAATATACGCTTATCGCGATTTTTTTTTTACCAAAAATATGTAGAAGAATACGTATCGGCCTAAACTGAGGAAAAAATTTCTTAAAAAAAAAAATTGGATATTTATTATAGCAAAAAGTAAAAAATATTGTGTTTTTTCAAAATTGTCCCTCCTCTTTTGTTTATAGCGCAATAAATAAAAACCGCAGAGGTGATCAAATACCACCAAAAGAAAGCTCTATTTGTGGGGGAAAAATGATAACAATTTCATTAGGGTGCAGTGTAACATGACCGCGCAATTGTCATTCAAAGTGCGACAGCTCTGAAAACTGAAAAATGGCTTGGGCAGGAAGGGGGTGAAAGTGCTCTGTATTGAGGTGGTTAAACATTCCCGTAGACACACTGATAAACCTTGTGGACAGCCTTCCCAGAAGAGTTGAAGCTGTTATAGCTGTAAAGGGTGGGCCAACTCAATATTGAACCCTACGGACTAAGACTGGGATGCCCTTAAAGTTCATCTGCATGTAAAGGCAGTTGTAATACTTTTGGTAATACAGTGTATTACAGCTCATATGAGCAATCAGCTGGTTGCCCCATTCACACTAAACAGCATAGATATTATTATTATTTTACAGAATTTATATCGAGCCAACAGTTTATGCAGTGCTTTACAACATTAGGGCAGACAGTACAATTACAATACAATTCAATACAGGGGGGAATCAGAGAGCCCGGCTCGTTAGAGCTTACAATAGAGGAATCTCCACTGTTGGCTATTGTATTCAGGCACCTGTGGCCCTCATGATTGCCTAAATACTTGGGTAGCTGGTTGGCATACATGGCTCATATGAGAGAAAATCAATTGGTTGCCCCATTCACAGTAAAAAGCATAGATGGAGGAACCTTCACTATTGGCTTTTCTTTTCAGGCACCTGTGGAACCCACAATTGCCTGAATGTGTGGAGCTCTGTTGGCTCTCATATGAATTGTATGTGGCTCATATGAGAGAAAAACAGTTGGTTGCCACATTCATGCCAAACAGCATAGATGGAGGAATATAAACTGCTGGCTTTTCTATTCAGGCACCTGTGGAACCCATGATTACCTGAATACTCGGGGCGTTGCTGCAAAGTAACTGCATCTGATAGGATGCAGTCACTGTCCAGCCTATCATTTTCCAATCAGTTTAGTCTACTATTAAGCCAACTTAGTGGAGCCAGGTGGTGCTTGCAGGACCACTAACGGCTCAAATTTTCACGGTTTGGCAGGAATTGGCCGAAATTCGAGATGTCTACGGCTCAAAAGAAATAACCCGCTGCTGCATTCTTGAAACCTCTAGGAATTTAGAAAGATGGTGGGTTTAGGAACTCAAATCAGGCTCAATATAGTCTTCTTAAAATAGCAGGGATTTCTAGATTGGAGTAAACTAATGCACTTACAGCAAAGCCTGGATAATATGTAAAAGCTCTGGGCAAACAGGCTGTTCATTGTATAGGTTTCATGTTTATTTTCAGCTATAATTGAAGTTTCCCTTTAACTTAAAAAGAAAAGTTATATTTATGTTATTGCAAAACACATTAAAAAAAAATCAAGACGAAGGCCCCAGATCGACTGTTTGGATTGGGGCATTTCATCCTCAGATAGCCTCCAAACTGTCCGGATTTAGGTTGAATGTCAGTTCATTCCTTTTGGTTCAGTCCTATGTAATAAATACCTCGGCTCTGTTTGTGATTTGAATTGAGCCTGGCTGTTTCTAATCATTTTTCCTTAGTGTATATAAATTATGCCAGCCTTAACCTTTACAATGCTCACCCTGGGGATATTCCTTGTTCATGTTTATCCTATAGATCATTATGCTTGGACTTGTTGATCTATGGAGAATATCTACATTGTTACTCACATCATAGGACGAGGTACTCTAACACATCAGAATAGACAAATTACCCAATTTTACCAAGGTTCACGTTTTGCCCGTTGTCAGGCACGGCTTGTATATATCACAATGAAGATGTATGGACGGAATTATAATGGCTCTTTATACTGTACATTGCACTGGCTCATTCTGCTTCATTCTATTTGTGTTGTACATGAACTATACTAAGGATAATTAAATAGAGACATCATTAATGCAATACTTATACACTTTTCTGAGTATAAATTTTCTATCATGGTCATTTTGTTAATGTAATAAATTGGAAAAAAAATGCCTTCACTGGTATGCTTTACAGGAATATGTTATGTGAAAATATAATGTTTATTTGTCACATTTCTTTATTTTTTTTTACCCATATTTTAAAATTCTGTAATGGCTTGAATTCGTGTGTTAAAGGGCCAGTCCACCTAAAACCTAATTTTTAATCGATTCTGGGCAATTATTTAAACCCAAAAGCAAAAATCAATTCTTAGATGTAATGACTGCATTCATTTTCTTTTTTATGCTTTCTTTCCTTTGTTTTCACCTATTGATCTGGCCATTAAAGAGGAAGTAAACCCTGGTGGGTTTTTCTTCCTTCCTTCTTCCCTGCAAAATAACGGTATAATGTGCTAATATGCATCGCATACTAGCACATTATGTGACACTTACCTGCAAACGAAGCCCGCGTCGTCCCCACTGCAGGCCACATCCATCTTTGTCCGTCTTCCTTCTGAGGCCGTGGACTCCAGCTCTGTGACTGGTCAGAGCCGCATGACATCACTCCTGCACATGTGCACGGGAGCCACCGGTCACAGCACACTTGCGTGAAGAAACGGCACGGTGGCCCTTCCATCAGAGCGCATGCGCCGATGACATAATTGGCGCAGTAAACATTAAATACTGTATCTCCCAAACGGTGCACGTTTAGGAGATATTTACAGTACCTATAAGTTATGCAGAGTACACACAGGCGGACTTTTCAACCGGATTGATCCGATGGTCTATCCGACGGACTTTCCGAACAAACAGACTTGCCTACACACGATCACACCAAAGTCCGACGGATTCGTATGTGATGATGTACGACCGGGCTAAAATAAGGAAGTTGATAGCCAGTAGCCAATAGTTGCCCTAGCGTTGGTTTTTGTCCGTCGGACTAGCATACAGATGAGCTGACTTTTCAATAGGAGCTGGGTCTGGCGGAGTTCCGACGTAAAGATTTGAAACATGTTCCAAATCTAAAGTCCGTCAGATTTTCAACCAAAAAAAGCAGCTGAAGGTCCGATGAAGCCCACATACGGTCGGATTGTCCGCCGGACTCGGTCCGCCGGACCAGTCCGGTTGAAAAGTCAGCTCGTGTGTACGCGGCATAAGCCTTATTCTAGGCTTACCGATAGGTATAACTTCCCCATGGAGGTTTACAACCTCTTTAAGATTGTTGTTTCTCAACAGAACAACAGAACAACCTGTCCTGCATATGTAGCAGTTACAGAGATGAGACAAACCATTTAACACTGATGGGGGTGTTATCAGCTTTTATTTATTTATGTAAAACATTTATTCCAAAAGAAAAAACAACTGTTGCTGTAACTGCTTAAAAAGTATTAGCTCAAGTTAAGCTTCAATTTATTAATGCATCACGAGCGCCCCTGAGGGCTTGCAGTGAGGCGATCGATAGTGCGATGTGTCGCTCTGACACACCGCATCTTCAATCTTGGTAAAGAGCCTATGAAGCAGACTCTATACCATGTGATCAGCTGTGTCCAATCACATCGTAAGAAGTGCCAGTTATCGGCTTTTCCTCTATTCGCACTGACAAGGCGTGAGTAGAGCAGAGCCAATAAGCGGCTCGCCTGATGGGGGGGGGTCTGCACTGATTATCAGCGCATTAATTATCAGTGCAGCCCCATTAGCGATGCCGACAATGATGCCCACACGTGCCCACCTAGAGTCCCAACCAGTGCCCACCAAGAATGCCAACCTGTGTCCACCAGGGATGCCAATTAGTGCCCATCAGTAATGCTTGTCAGTGCATCCTCATCAGTGCTGTCAGTCAGTGCCATCTATCAGTGCCCATCAGTGCTGCCCATCAGTGCCCATCATTGCCCATCAGTGCCACCCTTCAGTGCCCATCATTGCCAACTATCAGTGCCCATCAGTGCTGCATATCAATGCCCACCAGTGCTGCATATCAGTGCCACCTATCAGTGCCCATCAGTGCTGCATATTAGTGCCTCATCATCAGTGCCCATCAGTGCCACCTCATCAGTGCCCATCAGTGCTGCATATTAGTGCCTCATCATCAGTGCCCATCAGTGCCGCCTCATCAGTGCCCATCAGTGCCCATCAGTGAAGGAGAAAACTTAAACTTATTTACAAAATAGTGTTTATTACAGAAACAAAGATAAACGTTAATTTTTTTCAAAATTTTCAGACTTTTTTTATTTGTTTAGTAAAAAATAAAAAACCCAATGGTAAATAAATACCACCAAAAGAAAACTCTAATTGTGGGAACAAAATGATTAAAAACTTAGTTTGGGTACAGTGTTACTTGACCACACAATTATCATTCAAAGTGTGAAAGCTGAAAATTGGCCTGGGCAGGAAGGGGGTGAAAATGCCCGATATTGAAGTGGTTAATAATGCGCTGTCCAAAGGTGTCTCTGATGCTCCTTCATCCAGAGTGTAGGAACAGGAGGTGTTTTACTGGCAGGATCACCGGGTGAAAGGAGAGGGAAAAAAAGCTTAAAAAGGAATTTAATGCAGCCACCACACCAATGATTGGAATATATTCCATTTTTGGGTTTTAGGTTTCATACCATTTTAACATTTTAATGATTGGGTTTTCCTTTAAACGACAAAAAAAAAAAAATTAAAAAAATAAAAATAACATTGACTATATTTTGTATATCAGACAGAAAGACATATTGCAATGGATGAAGAAGCATTTCCTTTACTGAAGACATCTTCAAATTCCTTAAGGTTCATCAGTAAATTGGCGGAACTATGACATAGAGTAATTATTCCCAGGTTTACAAAATGAGGAAACCAGACTCGGATTGTAACAGTATCCACCCCTAACCCCAACAAGATCCACTCTATATCTTAATTAATAGAACATTCCCTTTTTAAGCCATTCCACTGGCTTCCCACACAAATTGTTTCCATGGAATAGCACTGTTATTAATTGAGGCGTTTGCACGCTATATTGAACTTACTGTAGTGATGTCATAATAAAAAATAGTCTACATTCAATAAATAGATTTACATACATCCAGCATTGTATTAGACTGGGATACGGGGATCGCTGTCCTGTGTTTGTTCAGAGGACAATAAAAGTGTATGTAAACTCAAGAAAAATATTACAGCATACTAGACCTTTGAAGTGGTGGCTGCATTCGTTTTTTTTTAAACTTTTGAATCCTTTTTTTCTTTATTTTGCTACCAGTAACACACTTCCTATCCTAGGGTAACAATGCTTACTTAGGCCTGATTCACACCTATGCAATTTTGGTGCTTTTTACATTTTGCAGATTTGCACATTTAACATGGTTTCCTATGGAACACGTTCTGTAGTGCAAATCTGCAAAATGCAAAAAGCACTAAAAATGCCATAGGTGTAAATCAGGCCTGACTGTGCTGTATCTATGGAGGTGCAGCAATGTCAAAAGCAGAACAAGACTACAATAACCCCCACCTTCTCCTCTCTATAACCTGGGTGGTGTCAGAAACCATGAAATCAGGCCGGGACAGAAGTACAGTTAAAGCACAATTGTTTAATAATAAAAGTAAAATGAAACAAACATAGGTAAAACATAGCCAAAGTTCAGTAACCGGAATGGATAGTCAGCCAAGCCAAAAGTCAGGGATCAATGTAGTAGAACAGCAAGCAGGATCTGGAGCCAGAAGGGATGTTAGCAAAGCAAGTCTAGAGCAGGATCGCAGGAGATAGTTTCTGTGATGTTGACCAAGGCGAAGGCAGAGATCCTCTGGACTGGACGGCTTAAGTAGGCAGGACTGACGAGCAGGATATCATCAACAGCTGAGTAACTGTGGATAGATAGGAGCTGTCAATTAGCTGACAGCTGAGCGGCCAGCTCAGAGAAGGAAGGGCTGAGCCCAGCTCTGACATGTGGGGGACAATACTGTAATTGTCTGATCTAGCTAAGAACAATGTAACTGATAGGAATGCAGCACAAGCAGTGAGCACAAGAAGTTATCAGCAGCTCACAAAATTTCTGGAAGGATCAACAAATAAATTTTTCCCTTAGGGATCAGATATAACAAAACAAGTTTGATAGTATATTTAACAGAACAAAAAGGATGAGATAAGAGAAGTTCATTGTTAAAGCAGTATTAAACTCAACATTTTCATTTTGTCTTATATTAAACGTTCTTTTTTTTTTTAACCCCTTCATGCCGACCGTACGCAAATATTTCACCTCGGCTTGAAGGGGTTGTACCAGGGTGATGCATGCAGCTGCACGCATCACCCCGGTACTGTTTTTTAGAGCCGACGGTTGGCTTTCTTGGGATAACGACCGATGCAGCTAAAAAAGCCACTCGCCTGTTATCCCAAGCAGCTGGAGGGGACGTTGCCCCTTCCCGCCGCCTTCCGCAGCTCTCCCGCCCCACCGGGAGGCCCGAGCAACCAGCCGACACGTGCGCCGGCTGGCCAGAGACCCAAGTGAAGCCGGAATCGTCTTTGATCGGGTCTCGGATCTAGTAATCCAAAACTATGTAATGACATCACTTCTGGTTTACGGAAGACTTAAAGGCGCCAAATGTAAAAAAAAATTAGTATCCCAAACAGCCAAACTTGGCGTTTTGAATACTTTCAGAGTCTTATGGACCCCAGATCTCTCCATATAGAATACCTGTCACTGCTTATTACTGTCACAAGGAATGTTTACATTTTTTTTCAAAGGGTCAGTGTAAAAAATAAATAAATAAAATTACTAAGAAAATAATAAATAAAAAATGTAAAGCGCCCCATGATCCCTCCATGCTCGTGTGCAATGTTCAAACCACACATGTGAGGTATCGCCGCGATCGTTAGAGCGAGAGCAATCATTCTAGCACTAAAAGTCCTCTGTCATTTTAAACTGGTAACCTGTAGAAATTTTTAAAGCGTTGCCTATGGAGATCTTTAATTACTGTAGTTTGTCGCCATTCCACGAGTGTGCGCAATTTTAAAGCATGACATGTTAGGTATCTATTTACTCGGCGTAACATCATCTTTCACATTATACAATATTTTTTTTTTTTATGAAAGTGTATTTTTTTTTTTTTTAATTGCGAGGTGGTTAAAAAGCAATTTTATGATCAGTTATATTTATTCTTTTTTTTGTATCAATACGCTACACTTTTCAGCTTGACCGCAGTGTACTTTTTAACCAAATTGCTTGCGGATAGTTTAAGGTAATGGCATGTTTTGTTAATGAGCAATACACATAAGCCTGACTTTTTTTTATAATTTATAAAATAAATAGCATTTATTATATTCAAGAACAAAGGGAAAGGTTTAGCCTGTCTTATCTAGGCAGACAATTAAGCCCGGTAGCTAATTCTATGTTCTGAAGGGTGTTTCTTTATGAAAAGGTTATGTGTTCATTCAATGCAAAACTTCAAAAAAATTATAAAGGTGAAATTCTCTTAGTTAAAATTTTGTGAAACAATATTGGAAAGGTCAGCGGCACTCAACATGGAGCTGTGCTTTAATATATAACTAATTTAGGGAAATGCTGCATTTTTTAAAGGTTATCGGGGGGTTTAGAGCGCAAGGATTGTTTTGTAAGGGATTAATGTCCTGGGTATTTCAAAATGGCTCTGTCTAAACCGCTCATTAGATGGTAATTCTCTTGTTTCGATACCCGTGCTGAAAATACATACCGCTGAATGTCAGCTGAAGTCGTGTTTTTCGTCCAGCGTGGTGTACCCGTATGTTAAATTTCTTGCTATTATTGTTATTTTTTAAATAGGTACATTTAAAGGCGAACTAGAATCCGAATAGACATCAAGGAAAAGGTTGAATGGTTACGGCGTAATTAATTTTGCTGCAAAATTTCAGATTTTCTTGAAGGTATAAAAAACTCTTATGCCTCGTACACATGGTCGGAATTTCCAACAGAAAGAGTCCGATGTGAGCTTTCCATTGTATATTCCAACCATGTGTATGCCCCATCGGACTTTTTCCATCGAAAATTCAGAGGGACTTAGATAGAGAACATGTTCTATATTTTTCCGACGGAATAAATTACTATTGGAAAAACTGCTCGTCTGTATGCTGTTCCGACGCGCCAAAAACGACGCATGCTCTGAAGAAGTACGAGACGAAAGCGCTCGGTCTGGTAAAACTAGCGTTCGTAATAGAGATAGCACATTCCTCACGCTGCAAATTCTTCGATCTTTTAATGCAGAGCATTCTTATGTGCTTTATAATGCTAGAATAATGAAGTTGTTTTGCTGCTGATATTCACACAGAGTTCTGAGAAACTTATTTCTTTATTATTTCTCGTGATCTTATGAATAATCTTTTATTTTTTTAAAGCCAGATCTCCATAATAATGTTTCCAATTATTTTTTATAGTCATCTTTTTTTTTTTATTATTATTTCATCAAGATCTCCTGTTTTTTGTATTATTGAAAAATTATTTTCTAGTGATCTCCATATTTTTTTTTTTTTTTTTTTTGCGTCAAGTTTCCACAATAACATTATTATCTTGTATTTTTTAACCTCATTGAGGTTGGTGTTGGTGTCCCTTGTTAATTAGACATTGTATTTTTGAAATGTACCTGCCTACTCACAAACAAACTGTCCTTTTTGTAGAAAAATACATAGGCAAGTATTTGTGAAAAATAAAATCCCCATTTATTCTGGGTAACAAAATAAAGAGGAAGGCAACACTGGAGAAACTTTTGGAATTTGCGAAGCCTGTTGGCCCCCAGGGAAGACATCAAGTCTGTGGAAAATAAAATTGTTAGCTTGAGGAGTCCATATAATTTTGAGCCCAATCGGGTGCAGGACTCCCCGAGATCAGGACCAGCAGCAGATGATATCTATGTCCCCAGGCAGTGCTACTACAACAGCCTGCATCTTCTGTCAGACCAGACTAAACCCAGGCCATCACTTTCTTCTCTTCACTGCAGCCTTCCCTCCACGCTTCCCTGCATCCTTCCCTGCAGCCTTCCTTGGAGGCTGTGGCTCTGGTGGTGGACTTGTGGCAGGAGGAGGAGGAGGATGGGCGAGCTCACATACATGGCTGTTCTCAGTCAGCTGGCCCCTCAACCCCCTCTGAAGGGCCTGAGCAAAAATTCCCTCACAGAGGAAGCGTTGGCCCTCCTCCAATTTCTTCAATCTAGTGGCTAGATAGCAGCCATAGTCCTCTTCAGTGTCGGGGGGGCTTCTGAGGACATCATTTGCTTCCCTAATGAGGCCCAGTGCTGCCTCCTCTGTGATCGTCCCCTTCCTGGACCTTTTTGTTGTAAGGCGGAGGGGAGGCACCTGTGATTGGGTGAGGCCACAGGGCCCGCCCACCTCCTGGCTGACACTGGGCCCGCCCACCTCCTGGCTGACACTGGGCACGGCCACCTCCTGGCTGATACTGGGCACGGCCTTCTCCTGCCTGCCACTTTTCAGACCCTCCTCCTGACTGAGCTCATCCTGTGTATAAAAAGGGACATGGTTTTAGTTTTTGGTTCATCAATCACACACAATTTTCAGCTCATGACTTGCAAATTGAATGTTAATAAAGAGAAAAGACTATTATTCTGAGCCCAGCATTTTTCATTCTTGTCCCAAACATTTTTGGCCACTACTGTCTATTGATATGTACTTTTTTTAAATCATTAATTTGTTTTCAATTATAACATCTAGTTAACATCATTAATATTAGAACAATAAATATGTATAAAAATAATATACCTGGCTCCAGCTTGGCGCGTCCACTTTTTCCAGGATGGAAGGCCCAGGTTGTTCCTTGTCAGCCTCTGCTGGGGTTGAGGCAAGGGTGGAGGGAAGGCTGCAGGGAAGGGTAGAAATTGATTCCCTGGCTTCAGTCTGGTCGTCCAGAAACCGTAGTTTGTTGGAGTACCACAGCCTGGGTACATACACTTGTGCTGCTCCAGATCTGAGTGATTTCTGGATCTTATTATGCTCCTTCTTATACATGTTCCTCAAGATCCCAATTTTCTGGGACCTGTGATGTGTACCAGAAGATTGCAGGGAGGGAGGGGGGAGAAGTGAACTTCCTTCCGGTGCCGTGGAGCCCCGGGAGGAAGTGAGAGCTGGATTCCTCTAAAAAGAGGGTATCCACTCCCCCCATTAAAAAAATGACATGCCAAATGTGGCATGTCAGGGGTAATCTGCACTTAAAGTGGAAGTTCCATTTTTGGGTGGAACTCCACTTTAATTCAGATAAGGCACCTAGTGAGTTTAATTACCACCTTAATCAGAACCTGTGTAATTAATATGTTTGGTTAGGGATAAGGTGGTAACCCTAGTGGGAACTGGTTAAGGCATCTTCCAATTATGATACTTAAAGGAATTGTACATTTTTATTGTGTCACTTTAAGTCTCATTAAAAAATACGCTCCCTGACGAACTGAATTCTTTGCATTGGCACATTTCCCCTCTGGCAGTGCCCAGCTCCCTGTACCCTTTTGTTTGATAATCCTTGGGCTTTATATGTAAATGGAGAGAATTGATTTCCAATATTTGCCTTCAATTGACGTTGAGTAGGATTTGCATTGGAATTCACAATCTACAATTTTTTTTGCTGTGTTCACTGAATGTATCCGCCAATCCAGCCCAAGCAGATTCTCCCACCACTACTCCCAACCAGGAACCAGTTACAACTATATATTTTAAATAAAAATATTGCCTTATCAATGACACACGCCAGTGAAAGTCTAAAAATACTTTTAAATCTCCTTTTCTTTTTTGCTTTGAAATGGTCACCATGTTTAGTTTTGTTTACAAATTGGTGTCCTTAGGGAAAATCGAAGTTGACAGTGTATATGAAAAATATTGATTCTCGCCAAGGACGCAGACACCTGCCGAGAGTTCAGCTCGCTGCTGAAAATGCGCTATAGATTTGATATGAAGTGAGAGCAATCATGGCAGCAATTAACATGACACTTCACTAAAATGCAAAAGGATTTCGTACAGTGATAGCACAAAGGTGATAGAAAAACAAAATGTTCTATTTGAATGTTTGTTGGACATTGATTGTTTTGTTGGAGTCTGAAGCTGAAAACGGGACCTTTTTCTTGATTTCCTAACTGCACATTTTAATTGTAACAGCAAATTTCTCCCTTACAGCCAAATGTTCTTATGGGCACTGGAGGAGGATTCAGCTGTTGGGTTCAATCACCTTGCCCAATCAAAGAAAATTCATAGAATCTGTTTAGAGACCCTCCCAAATGAGTGATTCTCACTTTGCTGGGGCTCCCCCATTGCTCCTTCCTAAAATTCCCAGTGTGGGCTGGAGCTGGACACCAAGGGGGATCTGTAATAATAAATATAGTGTTTTACGTATTGTGTTGTCCTGTCTATAGGCAACTTGCAGTACCCGGGACAATAACAATATTCTCAAAAGTAAAGCCTTTAATTTGTCATTAATATCAAATTTATGGAGGGGTGTGTTGTTCGGTGAGTGGGCGGGCCAGTCATGGTTGCGCACACGGTGTGTTATTATGAGGCTCCGATTTTGGTGAGGCTTGACACTCATTGAATGGCAACCCCCAGATGGAGGCTTGCCTTTTCTCCTCCCATACATGTGTATTCCGGGTACTTATGGCGCCGTATTCATACTGGCACATGCGTAGTACCGGAATCACGCATGCGCTGCACCTCTGACCGGGAGTGAGTTGTGAAGCGCATATGTGTTGATGGGAACGAGGCGTGGCCTTATTACTAGGAACATTTTAATGGTACGTAATGCTGGTGAGTGATACCGCCAATCAACGAATTAACCATTTTTAAAAGTTTATATATATATATATATATATATATATAATTATACGCAATGACCCCTGTAGATGGATACCCTAGATGACAAAACGCGTCAGGTTCACACTCTATCCAGGCCATTGCGTTCTACATGCTGCTTGTGTGTTGGCTTTTATGATAAGCTTATTTTCTATGGATTTGATGTAAGTGTTCTACTTTTTTCAATAAATATACCCAATAGAGTTTTACACTATATGAAGGCTCTTTTTGCTTTTATGACCCATTGGAACTTTAATACATCCGAGTGAGTGGCAATCCAGTACCATCATGAGGCGGTGATGCGGGACGCTTTCAACTGCTTCCAAATCCATTGCTTGAAGTCTAAACGCTTTGCTGTTATAGCATTCTGATAAGTGCAATACTTGCTTTCGGTGGTGGATACTCACAGACGAGGGTAGGTATGGACTGTCACTAATGCCATCTCTAATCACTTTTTCTGCACTGGAATTTGTCACTTTGGACTTTTTTTTACATATTTATGCTTTGAATATCACATGATATGTTACGATGTGGCACTGTATGGATTTAAAATTTTTGGACATATGTTTTAACTCATATTATTTATATTGTTTTGGCACTCTGCTGACTCATATATAATTGTATTAGTCAGTTTATAATTGATATCTAATTTCTAGTTCTGCACCTATGTACAGTGGGGAAAATAATTATTTGATCCCCTGCAGATTTTGTAAGTTTGCCCACTTACAACACTGTGTATTGTCCCCGGCTGCGAAGAAGGAAGAATCAAGGAGTGAGCGTTGGTAAGGAGAGTAGCAGGGTGGGGGCACTTTACAAAGTCATGGCCGTTTTGCCCGTAATAGGCAAGGTGACAGTTTTGCTTTAACCACTTCAATGCTGGGCACTTTCACCCCCTTTCTGCCCAGGCCAATTTTCGGCTTTCAGTGCTGTCACGTTTTAAATGACAATTGAGCGGTCATGCAACACTGTACCCAAATAACATTTTTAGCATTTTTTTGAGACAGATAGAGCTTTCTTTTGGTGGTATTTAAGCTCTTCCAAAACACGCTATAGCTGAATGATGGCTACAGCGCAGTCGCACATAGGCGTCTATTGATGTCCTCCTGTGATTGCGCTTCCTGCGTGTCCCCTGCGGACACAACTGATCACAGATAGAGGTAAAGAGCCAATCAAAGCAAAGATATTTACCATGTGACCAGCTGTGTTGAATCACAGCTGGTCACAGTGTAAACAGGATTAGCCCGTTATCGGCAGTCCTCTCCATGAGAAGACGAGAGCAGGTAAGCGACAATCCACACAGGGGACATCTACACTGATAATCAGGGCACTGATCGTCAGTATCCTGATTATCAATGCAACCCCATCAGTACCCCCAATCAGTGCTGCTAATCAGTGCCCATCAGTGATGCCTAGCAGTGCCGCCTATCAGTGTCACCTATCAGTACCCATCAGTGCCCACCAGTGCCACCCATCAGTGCCCATAATTGCTGCCTATCAGTGCCCATCATTGCCACCTATCAGTGCCCATCAGTGCTGCCTATCAGTATCCATCAGCGTCACCTATCAGTGCTCATCAGTGCCGCATATCAGTGCAGCCTCATTAATGCTTCCTCATCAGTGCCTATCAGTGCAGCCTACCAGTGCCCATCAGTGAAGGAGATAAATTACTTATTTTCAAAATTTTATAACAGAAACTAAGAAATTTTTTTTTTTTTTTCAAAATTGTCGTTTAGCAATACAAAAACCCAGTGGTGAATAAATACCAGTAAAAGAAAGCTCCATCTGTCTCAAAAAAATGCTAAAACTTTCATTTTGATACAGTGTTGCATGACCGCGCAATTGACATTCAAAATACGACAGTGCTAAAAGCTGAAAATTGGTCTGGGCAGGAAGGGGGTGAAAGTGCCTAGTAGGCAAGTGGTTAATCACTACTGAGTTTTTTTTTTAATTCTTACTTCCTGCTGCAAATAAGTAATTTTTCTGTTTCACTGATGTGTGCTAATGAGGCTGCACTGATGAGCACTGATGAGGTTGCACTGATGAGGCTGCACTGATGGGCACTGATAAGGCTGCACTGAAGGACACAGGTGAGGCAGCACTGATGAGGAGGCACAATGACATGGCTGCACTGATGAGCACTGATGAGGTTGCACTGATGAGGCTGCACTGATGGGCACTGATAAGGCTTCACTGATGGACACAGGTGAGGCGGCACTGATGAGGAGGCACAACGACATGGCTGCACTGATGAGGTGGCACTGATGGGCACTGATAGGCAGCACTGATTGGCACTGATAGGCTGCACTGATGTGCACTGATGGGGCTGCATTGATAATCAGTGCTCCGATTATCAATGTAAACAATTTACTCACTTTGCCCTGTCAGACCTGTCCGTTATCGGCTCTCCTGTGACCTGTGTGTGTGATTAAACACAGCTGATCACATGGTAAAGGGATGCTGTGATTGGTCTTTTACTGCAATCTGTGATCAGCTGTGTCCAAAGCTTTTTATGCATTAAGATAAAAAGTCTTTTGTGAGCAGCAGACCCCCCCCCCAGCACTTCCTAATACTTACCCGAGGTCCCTCTAGATCCAACGATATTGTAGGAATGTCTCGGCTGATTGGGACTCCCCTCCTCATTGGCTGAGACAGCAGCGCGGCGCCATTGGCTCCTGCTGCTGTCAATCAAAGTTAGTCAGCCAATGAGAATAGAAAGGGGGCGGGGCCGGACCACAGCTCCGTGTCTGAATGGACACAGGGAGCTGTGACTCGGCTTGGGTGCCCCCATAGCACGCTGCTTGCTGTGGGGGCACTCGATAGGAGGGAGGGGCCAGGAGCTCTGAAGAGGGACCCAAGAAGAGGAGAATCTGGGCTGCTCTGTGCAAATCAACTGCAACAGAGCAGGTAAGTATAACATGCTTGTTATTTTTAATTTAAAAAAAAAAATTAGACTTTAAAATCACTTTAAAGTAAATGTCTGGCCAAAAAGAAAATCTACAGTACACCCCTGCACTGTATTTGCCCTTTACCATGTTTTGTTTCCTAAAATGGACCTTGCACTACAGTTATGTTTGACTTACAGGAAGAGTCAATATTTGCATAAAATATTTAGCTACATGTTCTCCTGGATCTACTGCCACTTTTGACATGCTGTTAGTCGGCAAGGGCTACTGTCCTTTGTACTTTTCACAGCGAAAGCCGGATTGGGTCTCTGCCCCCTGTCTGCCCATATAGATTTCAGAATCAAGCCTTACTTCAAACCACTTGTACAGCAAGCAGCCTTAATACATAATTGGTTAAATAATCATACAGTATAAATCGGTGTGCTCTTTCCAGTAACTGTATCCATTATGTGCTATTCAGCACTATCTGCCATGCAGGATCGCTGTGCTCGCTCCCTGTGCATTGTGTTGTGTTCGGCTTACATTTCTTAGCCACTTGAGATAATAATTTATTGACTGTGGTTTTGCAGCAGTTTAATTTACTGACTATAAGAGGAGATTGGGAGACAGAGAAGTGGAGCTTAAGGAGGTTATTTAGCAAACTTTCCTGGCATTGGAGAGATGTGCCATTCACCAGGGACAGAATAAATATTTGTAAACAGCTAAAATAAAAAAAAAAAAAAATTAGTACCGCCGGTTTGTGACAGATTTTCCCCAGATAAAGGGATACGGCTAGCGTTAGCTATTCTTCCAGTCAGCGACTGAGAGACAAGTGGATCCGAACCTTACTGATCCCATCGCATCTGAGCTCTTCTTCCTGACTTCTGCATTGAGATGACGTAGTGTTATGGCTCGTTTACACTTGTGGTTGGGGGAGGTAAAACCACGCTGCTGAGCTGAGATTTTACCGTCCCCAGTTGCACAATTTAACTAAAAGTAGTAGCATAGAGTGCACACATGCTGCAGCCACGGTGCATTGCTTTCCAGCTGCATCACTGTTGTGTTTAGTGGACACCACCACCCACAGGACAAGACCTATTCAACTGCCTCCCAACCAGTTTCTGTTGCATATTATGTATTTGATTTGAGCTATGATTTTTTTATTGGTTTTTAGGTGGTTCCTGGGTGTTGTTTGCCTGGTGATTCCCTCTGACCTCATTGCACCACCTTGCTTTTTCCATTACTTTGTCGATCACTGATTGATTAATATGTGATTCCTTTTGCAAGGTAACAATCAGCTTATCCCTGCCATGGTTCTGCTTTGTATACATGTGCGGCGGTCCTCTGTCTCAGCATAAACAGTGTTGTTCTTTTTATTATATGTTTATTGTAATCTGTGTGTTTTTATCCTTAGATAGTGAAACCCCTTTCTCTCCTTTGCAACTACTGAACCCCAAATGTGTCCTGAAGAAGTGTGCAACGAAACGCGTAGACGCATTAGAGCTCATATCATATATAGATTGTTTTTTGTATATATGATTTTTATCAATGTTTCTTCCTGTTGTTTGTATTATATATATATTTCAATAAATGCTAATATTTTTGTATATTTTCACTGTTTGTTGTGCCTTTAACCACTTCAATACAGTGCATTTTCGCCCCCTTCCTGCCCAAGCCATTTTTCAGCTTTCAGCGCTGTTACATTTTGAATGACAATTGCGCGGTCATACAATACCGTACCCAAATTAAATTGTTATCATTTTTTCCCCACAAATAGAGCTTTCTTTTAGTGGTATTTGATCACCTCTACGGTTTTTATTTTTTGCACTATAAACAAAAGAAAAGTGACAAGTTTACAAAAAAAAAACCACAATCATTTTTTCCTTTTGCGATAATAAATATCCAATTTTTTTTCTTTAAAACAAATTTTTTCTCAGTTTAGGCCGATATGTATTCTTGTACATATTTTTGGTAAAAAAATCGCAATAAGCGAATATTGATTGGTTTGCGCAAAAGTTATAGCGTCTACAAAATAGTGGGTAGATTTATAACATTTTTATTTTTTTTTATTTTTTACTAGTAATGGCGGCGATCTGCGATTTTTATCGTGACTGCGATATTGCGGCAGACATATTGGACACTTTTGACACATATTTGGGACCATTCACATTTATACAGCGATCCGTGCTATAAAAATGCACTGATTACTATATAAATGTGAAAGGCAGGGAAGGGGTTAACACTAGGTGGTGATCGAGGGGTTAACTGTGTTTGCTAGGGAGTGATTCTAACTGTAGGGGGTGGGGACTCACTAGGGGAGGAGACCGATCGGTGTTCCTCTGTACTGGGAACACACCATCGGTCTCCTCTCCTCTGACAGGACTGTGGATCTGTGTGTTTACACACACAGATCCACGGTCCTGCTGTGTTACCGGTAATCGCGGGTGCCCAGCGGACATCGCGGCCGCCGGGCACGCGCACCGGTGCTTAGTGACACGGCGCGCGCGCGGTCGCCGTCTGCGGCGCGCGCGCGGTCGCCGTCTGCGGCGCGCACCCCCTGGTGGCCTGGGAAGGCGAGGCCGTCATATGACGCCCGCTCCCGCCACGAGAGCTGCGCCGCCTGGCCGTCAATTGACGGCCGGCGTTAAAGTCCGACCACAGGTTTTCCTTTTTTGGAATTCTTTTTTCTTTATTTCTTCACAAATTTACGGATGAGGCATTTTGAGTGCTGTTTCTTTTTTGCCTCCCAACCACTCCCCATTAATCTACAAAGGCAAAGGCCGGCGTGTATACATGCTGCAGCCACAATGCATTGCTGGGCGGTGGCATCAGAATTAAACCCCTTCTGTTGCATTCGGGGGACACTACTACCTGATTCCCCATTATGTGAGAAAGGGGGGGAGTTTGGGACTTTGAATGAGGCACATGTAGTGTGCCTCCATCTCTGATTCAATTAAATGATAAAGGAAATTGGGACTTTAAATGAGGCTCTCGACATTGTGGGGGGTATATAGTTGGAAAAACATGTTTAATGACATGGAGGATACATAAAAGTACATAGCAATGGTATATAACATATAAACAATGTTTGGATCGTAAAAGTACACATGCAAATACATGTATAACATGGACATCAAGGATACATGATAATATCAACTTGGCAACACATGATTATATGGAAAGAATTGATCAATAATTCCTATGAAATTCATATATATACACATGTGGGGCGGCACATTGCAATATCAATAGCATGATGTAAAAAGATATGAACATGATTGTTTGGTAAACAATAGACTGGTTTGAGCACTGAATGTCCAAATTGAGCCCAATTAGCCATTTTCCCTCCCCAGTGTCATGTGACTCGTTAGTGTCACAAGGTCTCAGGTGTGAATGGGGAACAGGTGTGTTAAATTGGGTGTTATCGCTCTCACTCTCTCATACTGGTCACTGGAAGTTCAACATGGCACCTCATGGCAAAGAACTCTCTGAGGATCTGACAAAAAGAATTGTTGCTCTACATAAAGATGGCCTAGGCTATAAGAAGATTGCCAAGACCCTCAAACTGCATTGCAGCATGGTGGCCAAGACCATACAGCGGTTTAACAAGACAGGTTCCACTCAGAACAGGCCTCGCCATGGTCGACTAAAGAAGTTGAATGCATGTGCTCAGCGTCTTATGCAGGGGTTGTCTTTGGGTAATAGATGTATAAGTGCTGCCATTGGTCTGCATGGGGCTGTTGTCCCAGAAGAAAGCCTCTTCTAAAGATGATGCACAAGAAAGCCCGCAAACAGATGCTGAAGACAAGCAGACTAAGGACATGGATTACTTGAACCATGTCCTGTGGTCTAATGAGACTAAGATAAGCTTATTTAGTTCAGATGGTGTCTAGCGTGTGTGGTGGCAACCAGGTGAGGAGCACAAAGACAAATGTGTCTTGCCTACAGTCAAACATGGTGGTTGGAGTGTCATGGTCTGGGGCTGCATGAGTGCTGCTGGCACTGGGAAGCTACAGTTCATTGAGGGAACCATGAATGCCAACATGTACTTTGACATACTGAAGCAGAGCATGATCCCCTCCCTCTGGAGACTGGGCCGCAAGGCAGTATTCCAACATGATAATGACCCCAAACATACCTCCAAGACGACCACTGCCTTGCTAAAGAAGCTGAGGATAAAGGTGACGGACTGGCCAAGCATGTCTCCGGACCTAAACCCTATTAAGCATTGGTGGGGCATCCTCAAACGGAAGGTGGATGAGCAGAAGGTCTCTAACATCCACCAGCTCCGTGATGTCATCATGGAGGAGTGGAAAAGAACTCCAGTTGCAACCTGTGAACCTCTGGTGAACTCCATGCCCAAGAGGGTTAAGGCAGTGCTGGAGAATAATGGTGGCCATACAAAATATTGACACTTTGGGCCCAACTTGCACATTTTCACTTAGCGGTGTGCTCACTTTTGTTGCCAGCGGTTTAGACATTAATGGCTGATTTATTTTGAGGGGAAAGCATTTTTTTACACTGTTATACAAGCTGTACACTCACTACTTTACATTGTAGCAAAGTGTAATTTCTTCAGTGTTGTCATATGAAAAGATAGAATAAAATATTTACAAAAATGTGAGGGGTGTACTCACTTTTGTGAGATACTGTATATTGAAAGGTATCATTATTTTTAAGGACTAATAAAATAACTGATCTTTCCGTAAATATCTATATCTATATATATATATACACACGCACACACATACTATATTACCAAAAGTATTGGGACACCTGCCTTTACATAAACTTTAATGGCATCCCAGTCTTAGTCCGTAGGGTTCAATATTAATTTGGCCCACCCTTTGTAGCTATAACAGCTTCAACTCTTCTGGGAAGGCTGTCCACAAGGTTTAGGAGTGTGTCTATGGGAATGTTTGACCATTTTTCCAGAAGCGCATTTGTGAGGTCAGGCACTGATATGAATGAGAAGGCCTGGCTCGCAGTCTCCACTCTAATTTATCTCCACCCCAAAGTCGCTCATCCATGTCTTTATGGAGTTTGATTTGTGCACTGATCCAAATCATTTGGTGGAGGGGGTTTATGGTATGAGGTTGTTGTTCAGGGGTTGGGCTTGGTTCCAATGAAGGGAACTCTTAAGGTGTCAGCATACCAAGACATTTTGAACAATTTTATGCCCCCAACTTTGTAGCAACAGTTTGGGGATGGCCCTTCCTGTTCCAACATGATTGCACACCAGTGCACAGAGCGAGGTCCATAAAGACATGGATGGGCGAGTTTGGGGTGGAGGAACTTGACTGGCCTGCAGTCATGACCTCAACTGAATGAACACCTTTGGGATGAATTAGAGCAGAGACTGTGAGCCAGGCCTTCTTGTCCTTGTCAGTGACTGAAATAAAAAACCTGAGTGTGCTCAACCACCTCCAAATACATATTTAATACTCATATAATACTTCAACTCATTGGGCTAATTAGAAAAACAGTTTTCTAAGTATCAAACATATAAATTATATCAAATATCTTATAAAATGGTACCATGACACGCAATTACACTCCCCCTTAAGAACACTCATCCACCTCACTCACATTCATATGGATAGTGATCATAATGCATCTATATATATCATATTACAGCATATATATGTATCAAGTGAGAGAAGATGCATTGACCCGGTGATCCTTTGAAGGGTCATCGATAGGAACCTTTATGACCAAGGATATAGTCCATATGTAGACACTGGGATAACACCATGGAGTCCATAAAGATGTTATATATGGAATGGAAAGTCCAAGGTTTGGTAAAACTGAGTATAGAGCATAAAGATCCTAGACTGTGGCAGCCCCTCCTAATCCATGCGCCCGGCCCCTATTCTACCTGCAGGGAGCTTAATTTAATATTCGCTATTGTCTTCCTGATTTTCCTCCCAACCAATCAGGAAGTGGGTCTTAAGATTCAATTGGCTGAGAGGAGAAGTGATCATATTGGACGCCAAGGAGGAAGCAGCCGAGAAGGAGATGCAGGGGAAGCCCCCACAAGGCCACCAAGAAGGAGAAGATGCAGGAAGAAGCCTAAGCTGCCCACAACCTAGATTGGGTAAGTGTGTGGCTGGTGGGCAAATGAGCAAGTGAGCAACTGGGGGGGGGGTGTTGGTTGTGGTTTGTTTGCCGTCCCCCCCAAAAAATGGAGCACCAGCTGCCACTGGACTGTGGTGTACTGGTTAAACCCCTCAAAGAGAACATGGGGTATAGTGGTCCAGAGGAGGGACTTAGCTTAGTAAGTATATTAGTACAACTTGACTTCATCAGCAAGAATCCATGCCTGCATAAGAATGCCAGGATACATCTATAAACACTTTAAAAAACCTCCCTCGCACTCCAGTAAGTATTGAACCAACAAATGAAGCACTTTTAAACCACAATCATGGAGACTATCGCTCAATGCCTTCCGTTATGTAAAGTACAAAGTCCATATAATTCATGTAACCAAACCATTGTCAATACTTCAAATCCCACACAGGGTGCATACATGCAAGTATACTTATCAGGTCCTGGTGTTTATGGTGTAAGTATCCCTATTCCTTGTGGATCACCAATTGGTTACAGTGAAGAGGTTGATGATTGGTAAAGCCTGACTGGTTTTGCGGGCATAGGGCGGCTGCTTCAGAGGCAAATCGAGGTTAAAGTGGAAGTAAACCCATCCATTAACAGTTTCAAAAAACAATTACATTTCCGGCATGTGCTGGAAATGTAACACTCTCATTGGTTGTGCTCTCAAACAAACTGTCAAACCATCCAAGGGCTGGTGTCATAACTGATCACATGGGCAGCATCACTGCAGTTGTAGATTAAACAGAGGCCAAGATGGCAGCTTCCTTGACTGAACACGATAGGAGGGTTTACTTCCACTTTAAGAACGACCACCATGTGTTCAAATAAGTTTTAAAGTGGCCGCCATGGCGCACGCACGTACCACCCCACGTATGCACATAATGTCACCGCGCCCTAAGCGACTGCATGTTTGTGTTCAGATGAGTGGTTGAAGGGAAGTAAAAACTGCAACTCAACTGCCTGGTTTTACACCCTCCTGGCCACACATGTGAATGAACCCTTTGGGTTAAGATTAACCACTTCAGCCCCGGAAGGATTTACCCCCTTCCTGACCAGAGCACTTTTTGAGATACGGCACTGCTTCACTTTAACTGACAATTGCGTGGCTGTGCGACGTTGTACCCAAACAAAATTGTCCTTTTTTTCCTCACAAATAGAGCTTTCTTTTGGTGGTATTTGATCACCTCTGCGGTTTTTATTTTTTGCGCTATAAACAAAAAAAGAGCAACAATTTTGAAAAAAAGGCAATATTTTTTACTTTTTGCTATATTAGATATCCCCAAAAAATATATAAAAAACAAATTTCTTTCTCAGTTTAGGCCAATATGTATTCTTCTACATATATTTGGTAACAACAAAATTGGTTTGCGTAAAAGTTATAGCATCTACAAAATAGGGAATAGATTTATTGCATTTTTATTATTATTTTTTTTAAATTAGTAATAGCGGCGATCTGCGATTTTTATTATGACTGTGACATTATGGCGGATACATCGGACACTTTTGACACTATTTTGGGACCATAGTCATTTATACAGCGATCAGTGCTAAAAAAATGCACTGATTACAGTGTAAATGACACTGGCATGGAAGGGGTTAAACACTAGGTGGCGATCGAGGGGTTAAGTGTGTCCTAGGGAGGTGTTCTAATTGTGGGGGGATGGGCTACCACTGACATGACAGAGACCACTGCTCCCGATGACAGAAAGCAGTAGCTCCCTGTCATGTCACAAGGCAGAACAGGGAAATGCCTTGTTTACAAAAGCATCTCCCCATTCTTCCGCTCCGTGACACGATCGCAGGCTCCTGGCGGACATTGAGTTCCTGGGACCCGCGGGCACGGTCACGGAGCACACGGCGATTTAAAGGGGACGTACAGGTACGCCCATTTGCCCAGCCGTGCCATTGTGCCGACGTATATCGTCTGGCTGGTCGGCTAGTGGTTAACTCTAATGCAGGTAAACACACAGAAATGCTACATATCCTACAAATGTGTTAAACTGTAGCTCATAAACATGAGGCAGGCACACCTTGTAAATAGAATTTTGTTTTGAAATTCATTTTCATGCAGCACAGTGCATTGCATTTTACTGCAGGGGAAAGGACAAGTGAGTAGGCCCTTCCTACCAGCTCTGTAACTGCAAAAGAAAATGTATTACTTTTTTTTTTATCTCGTTACCTTTACTTTGATATAAATGTAGCAGTCCAAGTTTATCGTCTGGGAAGAATATGATACATTTAGATTACACAGGAAATTACATTTACATGACAATTGTTTCCTACCTTCCTATTTTCCCATTTTCAGGCACCGCACACATGAAAATGGCATAAGTGGAATGATAAACACTAGAAATATAATGTATTCACATGGAGATGTTTCACAAGACACGTGCCCGAAGATGATATCAGCTAAAGAGCTAAGAAAAGAACAGACATTAAAATATTACTTGTTTTTTCAGCTATTTGTTGTTTTTGTTATTTTACCCCTTCCCACCCCCCTGGGGCACTTTGATAGGTTCTGTATGCCTGGGAGGTGGGTAGGATCTGCTGATCACATGGCCATTGATTGGCTGCCACAGTGGTCACATGGTTGGAACCTTTATTACCTATGAGAACCCCACTAGACCCAGAGTTTCATGACTACAAGCTTTGCTAACTGCACCACCACGACCACGACTGGACCCCAATAAATACATAAAATAAACAAAAAGTGTTCAGTGCTACTTACAATGTGAACTACCGTATTTATCAGCATATAACACATACTTTTTCCCCCTGAAAAATAGGGGGCAAATCACGGGTGCGTGTTATACGCTGATAGTGTACGTCGGAGGGGAAGGAGGGGGATGAGCGCCGCAGAGCGCCACTAGAATTCACCAAGCTGTCATCTTCTGTATAATCGCCTCCCACTCAGCTCTGACATCACACACACAGTCCCGCCTCCGCCACCGGCATTGGATCAGTGCCGGTGGCTACATTGGACCAGTGGTCTATCAATCACAGGAGCTGGTCCAATGCTGATGGCAGAGGCGGGACTGTGTATGTGACTGCTGACTGAGAGTAAACAGGAGATGACGGCTCGGTGATTTCCTGCATGAGAGATGGTGAGGCTGCAGATGGGCATCAGGCTGCATTGATGGAAGATGGGCGCAGATCAGGCTGCAGATGGGCACAAATCAGGCTGCACTGAGGCTGCAGATGGGCACAGATCAGGCTGCATCGAGGCTGCAGATGGGCACTGACCATTATTTTGCTTCAAAGTGGTTTATTTTTATCCTGAAACTTCCCTCTTAAATTGAAGGTGCGTGTTATACGCCAATAAATACGGTAATTAAGTGAATCATACACATACATTGCCATCATCAGAATACATAAATCAAAAAATGCCAGAATATTTTTACATAAAACCTCATTTCAAATCGTCAATTATTTACAAGTGTAGTCCAGAAGTCCACTCGGTGATCGGGTAAATTTGTAACTCAAATCAAATATTGTGCAGTGTGTTTAAAGTAAACGTGCAAATCCTCCACCCGGTGCCAACTAGACATGTGCAGAACGGAAAAATTTGTTTTGTTTAGTTTCAGATAGATTTGTTATGTTACTAATTTTATTTTGTTGATTCATTTTGGAATGCGTTTTGTTTTTTTTTTATTTTGTTTTGTTTATCAATTTTCTAATGAATTTCAAATTTTAGGAATGGTTCGAATTCAGATTGGTTGAAACATGATCAACCGATTTGAATTCTGTGTGAAGAATAGCTGGTCATTAAGGTGAGGGCCAGGAAGTCGGCCCTGCATCCCTAACAACCGATGAGTTGTCAGCTGTCAGCGGTCATCAACCCAGCATGCCCCAGTTGGTGATGTCACAAGGGGGAGGGGTCGCCCGCTCTTGTCATCTGGTGACTCTGCAGTGGGTGATGTAAATGAGGATGGCTCTACATTGGGGGACATTGCTTTTTATTTTTTCATAAAGGAATTGTCAAAAACTCATGTACTGTCATTATTCACTTTTTACCCTTTTTTGGTGAAAGGGTAGGGGTACTATGCTACCCCATACTCATTCACAAAGGGGGGGGCAAGCTCTAAGGGCTTTCAAATTCCGATAAGCCCCCCCACCCGCATACCCCCACAACTACCGCCCAGGGTTGTGAGGAAGAGGCCCTTGTCCCCATCAAGAGCCCACCCATCCCAAAGACCGTCTTTTTGACCCCAGATCTCTCTATAATGAAGATATGTCATCCTCATTTCTATTATAAGGGATGTACACATTCCTTGTAATAGGAATAAAAGTGACCTAAAAATGAAAGGGACATTGTAAAAATAAAAAATAAAATATATAAGAAAAAAAAATGTTCAGTGCCCCCATCCCTCTGTGCTCGCATGCAGAAGTGAACACATACGTAGGTCCCGCACGCATATGTAAACGTTTGTTCGCACCACGCATGTGGGGTATCGCCACAAAGGTTAGAGTGAGAGCAACAGTTGTATCGCTAGATCTCTAAGAAACAAAGAAAGGAGGCGCCTCTGGGTGCAGACTTAAAAACAATTTCAATAAAAAGAGCAGCAACAGAGATTGCACTCACATTTGTGTTGCGTTAAAAAGGCATATGAGAGTCCCAGATGTAAGTGGAGGGGTCCGTGAGGTCAATCATCCCTGCCATGGATGTGCAATCCGACTGGTCTTTCAGATGCACTGTGTCCACTGGCCGGCAATGATGGAGGAATACCAGAATGAGACTTGGAAGGCAAACAGCAATCCAGGCGAGGGGCGATGACATCACACACACGCCACGCGTTTCCTGACTCAGCAAGCCGTGAATGGCATGACGGCTGCACTCCTTTGTCAAGCCCTATCGCTAGATCTCCTCTGTAACTCTAAACAGGTAACCTGTAAAGGCATTTAAAGCATTGCCTATGGAGATTTTTAAGTGCCATAGTTTGTCGCCATTCCACAAGTGTACGCAATTTTAAGGCAAGACATGTTAGGTATCTATTTACTCAGCGTAACATCATCTTCCATAGTATCCAAAAAAATTGGGGTATACATTGTGGTTTTTTTTTTTTTTTTTTTGATTCATAAAATGTATTTGTTCCCAAAAAATTGGCATTTAAAAACCACCTTAAATTAGTTATTTCTCTGCACATTAACTTTGCCCATATACTTTACCTAAAAGCTTCAATTGGAAATGAAAAAATAGATTACAGTTTGGCTTTTACTATATGTATTACTATATGTATTCATACCCCTTGGAATTTTCCATGTTTTGTCATGTTACAACCAAAAACATAAATGTATTTTAATGAGATTTTATGTGATAGACCAACACAAAGTGGCACATAATTGTGAAGTGGAAGGAAAATTATTATTATTATTATTATTATACAGGATTTATATAACGCCAACAGTTTTCGCAATGCCTTACAACATGAGGGCAGACATTACAGTTACAATACAATTCAATACAGGAGGAATCAGAGGTCCCCGCTCGTTAGAGCTTACAATCTAGAAGGGAGGGTCAAGAGGGTCAAGTTAACCCCTTGATTGCCCTTCTGAAAACGCCTATCACCCAGCCAGTGCCATTAGTACACTGTCAGTAAACACTATTATGACTGATCACTTTATTAGTGTCACCAGCTATATCAGTGTCAGTTATCCAGTTAGTGTCCCTCCCTCCCAGCCAGTGTCAGTTAGCGTCAGATTTCCTGCTACACTATCACAGTCACACTATAAGTCGCTGATCACTGTCATTAATAGTATAGTGTCTGTACAGATCAGTATCTTGATCACAATCAGAACTATACTAGTGTCCCCACTAGTATAGTGTCCCCAAAAATGCAGTGTTAGCAGGATCAGCGTGTGAAGACTGCCAGCTCTTGCGACATGTAGCAGAATACATTTTGGCCTAAATTTACAAATACATTTAATGTTATTTGACATGTTTTATAACTGAAGGGAGAAAATATCATTTTTTTCAAAAATGTTTTTGTTTATATAATAGAAAATAAAAATCCCAGTGGTGATCAAATGCTACCAAAAGAAAGCTCTATTTGTGTGAAAAAATGATATAAATGTAATTTGGGTACAGTGTTGCATGGCCGAGCAATTGCCAGTCAAAGTGTTACTAAACCCACAACAGTAAAATCAGTCTGTATAAGAAGTAATGCATGCTTGTTATACTCACTGTGGAACCTAAGGGGTTAATCATCTGCATTGTGTATAAAGACTGTGTGATCCTGTCTTCTCTGATCCTCCTCTCCTTTAACTGACTCCAACTCATCTCCTGATAGAACAAAGCATTGGGAGTCAGGCTGCACATGCTCAGTTTGATGTGTATTGATAGAGAGTTGTTTTTTTTTTTCTTGGGAGAGTGCATGTGATCAGCACAGGGGCAATCAACATTCTCCAGACAGAGGACCAGGGGAGAATGAAAACTCCTGCAACCTTAAAGTGGAAGTCCATGCAAAATCTAAAATCCCTACATCTATAGACACCAGGGATCTAAGACTAACCTCTCTATCCCTGTAAAGAAAAAACAAGTATACATATCTTTTTGGAAGCCGATCTGACCCGCTCTGACTGAGCTATCAGCCACGGCTTCTCTGTGTAGGGGAGACGGAGGACAATTGAAGCCCCATAGTAACTCTAAGGGGGGCATCGCTTCCCATTCATTTCACAGCCGTTGTCCTCCGTGTCCTCTGCAGAACGTCCGGTGCTGGAGATCGGGTCGGAGCGGGTCAGATCGGCTTCCAAAAAGGTATGTATACTGATCTTTTCTTTACAGGGATAGAGAGTTAGATCCCTGGTGTCTATAGATGCAGGGATTTTAGATTTTGGATGGACTTGCACTTTAAGTACTCAGTGACACAATTCACAAGACTGCTATATACTGCTGCTGAGAAAAGGTATTTAGCAGTTTATATTTACTAAAAGTATTGCATTTCCATGTTCTGTGTACTGAGGGAGACCAGATATAGTGAATGCAGGGTCCTGGGTTTAGTAACACTTTAAAGTAGCGTAGTGCTGAATAGCAAAAAATGCCCTGGTCGTGAAGGGTTAAAACCTTCCAGAGGTCAAATGGTTAATATTCGTGTAAAGACTGGATGGACAGAAATACAGATTTCTTTTGCAGGCTAGACACCTCCTTTATATGTATTTCAACTGCATATTTAGTTGCTTGCCTGAAGTTTAGCATTAACTTACATTTTTAAGAATTAAAAGCTCAACAAGATTTCATTTTGCACACACTGTTTCTATTTGCACATTCAGATGCCTTGAAGGTCGTAGGATAATTTGGTCGCTTGCTTGGCCCGGCCAATAAGCAGCTAGCTCTATTTTATTTTGCTTTGGCCAATTTGGAGGCCTAGGCAAGGAAAAAGGATTGACACCTGCGGGGCCTCTATAGAGAGCTTTAAACCAGATACAAACAAAACAGAGTTCAAAAAACTTTGTTACATCATAACCCACTATAACCCCACTCACTTATCGTAAATCATTAATTAACATTCTCAGTCCTGGGATGGTTTTCACTCCAAGAGTTTTCATCACGGCGTAAGGCTCGATTAACTCCACCAAAGTCTAAGAACCTTTTCCAATTTAGAAAGAAAGGCCTCTATTTATTTCCTGAGCAATTTAACGCTGTGAAGATATTAATACATTTGTGTTAAATTGTATCCTGTGTTTAAATACACTGTGGATGAAACCCTAGACCCCTGGTTAATTGCTAGGAGTAAAAAAAGACTGATTTCTTTGAGATTAGGCACATACTTATGTACACTTTGACCTACCAGTGCCTCCTTCAGAATTAATCTCCTAAGGTACTGGGATTTGCTTTGCACATGGAGTGCAGTCACTTATAAGGAGAGGTGCCTAGTAAAATAACATTACTTTTCCTGCCTCTTTGAAACATGTTCTTATTCCTCTCCTTCACACAGCTTTTAACAAGTTGTTTTAATTTGGTACAAGGGCTGTTCTGCATGAATTCTGAACACTGGAAGGAGTCAAAAACGACCTGACCATAGTACGTGCTGGCTACATGTTTGGTGTTCTTGCCTAACAGCACTGAGGTCCATCAAGGTTGATAGCTACGTGGGGTTCGGATGTGCTTGCTTGGGTTTTTTTTTTGTTTCAAATAATTTTTATTGATGAAGCAATAAATGGTACAATAACATTTATCTTAAGGTACAGTCAGCACAGATGTGTCAATCAGGAGCACAATTAAACAAAATACAGTGCACGTATATAAACAGTATAATTCATATAATTGCGATGTTTTACACGTAGAAATAATCATATTGAAGATCAGAACAATTCGAAAGAGAGAGCTGTAAGTAACAGTAAAGTAAAATCAGTATTTAACTGTAGTGTATTTATTAGGCCTTGAGGATGGACTGTGTCTGGTAGGTAGATTGAGAGATGTCAGTGATCCATCTCGCACCCCTAATGGGATCAGACTGTGCGAGGGCTACTGCAAGAAAGGTCGCTCAAATCATATCAAAGTAATCAATCTACCAGTACCTGAAGTTTTCCACCCCAAGCCTATACCAAGGAAGTGGAATTGCGAGGTGTCTAATATTTTGCTTTGCAAGGGGTAGGGGAGCCCAAGTAAATAAAGTAGAGCACTTGTCAGGAAAGAATTGGTACGTAGATTCTTGAGTGAGGTCTTTTTGTTTCTAGGAATTTCTTATTAGTGAGTGGTCGACTAGTATGTTAGGGTTACATATTAGGGGTTGCACAACTCTCGCATCGGTAATGTTATATAACCGGTACCAAAGTAACCAACATGGCATCCACAATAAACCACAGAGTCTGTCCTATATGCGAACGTAGTATTATGAGTTAAGGAGGAGCTCTTGGTATTCTGGAGAAGCCCTAAAGTGCGTCCAGCATGCCCAAATCTTTCCGTATTTAGAGGGATTGTCGCTGGCTTGATGAATTAAATTTTCCAATTCAGATATTTTATCGATTCGTTTGAACCACAATGCTATAGTAGGCGGGTCAGAGCTTCTCCACAATACTGGTATGCATTGTTTAGCAGCGTTCACGAGATGGAGTACCAGGGATTTTTTGTATGCGTATTGTGGAATTGATGAGTGATGTAGTAGGTATTGTGATGGCGTAAAGGAAAGGGTATAAGTCGTGATACGAGTTATCGTTTCATGAACCGTTTGCCAGAATTTTTGGATTCGTGGACAATTCCACCATATATGGAGCAAAGAACCTTCGGCGGCGTTGCATCTCCAACAAAGGGGTGAGATAGACAGGTGATAATGATGTATAATATCTGGTGTTCTATACCATCTCGAGTAGAGTTTGTAGGAGTTTTCCTGTGCAGACACATTGACAGAACCTTTATGGATATGGTCATATATGTTTACCCAATCATCAGAAGAGAGTTCTAAGCCTAATTCCATTTCCCATTTTTGATTAGTTGTATTTATTTTGGGGTCATGTTTACTGAAGAGAAGTGAATATATTTCTGAAATAAGGTGTTTTTGTGGCGAAGAGCTGGTGCAGAGTGATTCAAATGTTGTTAGGTCTCTATACCACTGGGAGATAGGTCTGGCTTCATTCAGGAAGTGTCTGATTTGGAGGTATTTAAAGAATGGTATGTTGTATTCCGGAAGTTGAGAGAGTAGTGAACGAAAGGGAAGCAGCTGTCCGTTCTGGAAAAGTTGTGAGGATCTAAGCGGTGTTCTCTTTTGTAGAAGAGATTGGGCGCGTGGTTGTATTCCAGGTTCAAAGTCAGGGTTGTCAACTAAGGGGGTGAGCGGTCCTGGGGAAGGGTGCCAATGAAGTGTATGGGAGACTTGTCTAAAGGTGGTCAGTGTAGGTCCTGTTAGGGGGTGCGAAGTGTATGCTGTCGGTGCATTTCGAGAATTAATCCAAGGTAGATGGGTAAGAGGAAGTGGTGCAAGGGAATCTTCAAGGTCAACCCAATCTTTAGTAGATTGATGGATATGCCAGTCAATTATCCTCGTGAGGTGGCATGCGGAGTGGTATTTCAAAATGTCTGGGAGACTCAGACCACCTTTATTTTTAGGGGTGGTTAATTTTTCCCATCTCAGTCTAGGGGATTTCGCTGTCCATATGAAGTGTCTACAAATTTTTTTATACGTGTTGAAGAAGGAGGGTGGAAGTTTGATTGGGACGGTCTGTAGGAGGTACAATATTCTGGGTAAGATATTCATCTTTACGATAGCAATCCTTCCAAACCAGGAGAAATGACCCGAGGTCCATTTGAGGAGGTCTTTTTGTATAGTAGTGAAAATCGGGAGGTAGTTGCTATCATATAGGTCATCTAAATGTGTCGGTATTTGTATTCCCAAATAAGTAAGGGCGTGGGGCTCCCATTGAAATGGGAAGTTTAGCTTACATTGCGTCACTGTCTTCTGTGGAAGGGAGATATTAAGCGCCTTGGATTTTGTGAAATTAATTTTAAAGTTGGATAGGCTGTGGAAGGTATCAAAGTCTTTTAATAGATTGGGCATGGAGATCAGGGGTTCCGAGAGGAAAAGGAGAATGTCATCAGCGTAAGCTGCAGTCTTGTATTGTTTGGAGTTTATATCAATTCCCTTTATATCTGGATTTGCCCTGATTTTACGTAGCAACGGTTCTAAGGTGATAATAAAAATGAGGGGTGATAGTGGGCATCCCTGACGGGTACCATTCGAGACGGAGAAGGCGTTCGACAGGCGACCATTAACTCTTATCTTAGCCGTGGGGGATGAGTATAATGTTAGTATCATTTGTACAAAGAGCGTTGGCAATCCCAAGGCTCGTAGCGTTGCGGACATGTAGTCCCATGCCACCCTGTCGAACGCCTTCTCCGCATCAAGCGATAAAAGAAAACCTTGTTGTTTGGCAGGGGAAGACGAGGAAAGATGGTGATGTATGAGGATGGCTTTTATGGTGTTATCCCTGGCTTCCCTACCAGGGACAAAACCAACTTGGTCCAGGGAGATCAATTGAGGGAGGATAGGGAGAAGTCTGTTGGCCAAAATTTTCGCGTATATTTTTAAATCTACATTGAGGAGGGATATGGGTCTATAATTGGTGACTAGAGTAGCATCTTTACCCGGTTTTGGTATGAGGGTGATATGTGCCTCTAACAGGTCTTTATTGCCTTGTGTGGACGAGGCCAATGAGTTAAAAGCTTTCGTGAACTGGGGGGCGAGTATATCTTGAAATGTTTTATAGTATCCGACGGTAAGTCCATCCGGACCAGGACTTTTTCCTGTTTTGAGTTGTTTCAATGCCGTCATTGTTTCCTCTACGGTAATGGGGCAGTCAAGGGTCTTGGAGTCCTCAGTAGAGATAGGTGGTAAGCCATATTGTGCTAGAAATGCAGATATGGCAGCCTGTCTGTCTTGGTCGTTGTTAGTCAATTTTGGGGGTGGTAAGTTGTAGAGTTTTGTAAAGTAGTCCACAAATTGCGTGGCTATGTCGTCTGGTGATGTAAATGATTTCCCAGCTGAGTTCTTAATTTCATGTATGTTATATGTAGCTTTCTTATGTTGCAGCGCTTTCGCTAATAGCTTCCCTGATTTATTGCCGAATTCATAGTATAGTTTGTTCTGTAAAATGTATTTGCGGCGTATTTCTTTGTTCATTTCTTCTCTCAAAGCTTCTTTAGCTTGTAACAGTTCTTCGAAGGATTTAGTGGCTAGAGACAGTTTATGTGCCCTTTCTAGCGTATGTATTTTGGATGAGAGGGTATTAATACGTGTTCTTCTTTGCTTATTTCGGAAAGCGGTAATGGAGATGAAGTCTCCTCTTACCACACATTTATGTGCTGCCCATATGATGGGTGGGCTAGGTTCGTCCAGTGAGTTGTCTTGGAAGTAGTGGGTAAGTCGGGTGGAGATTCGCTGTGTGAGATCGGGATCCGTCAGTAGTGAGCCGTCTAGTCTCCATATCGAATGGGCCCGTGGAGATAGTGAGAAAGTCAGTGAGATTGTGATGGGATTGTGGTCAGAGATTGTCATAGGTTCTATGGTTGCTTGTTGGAGCATGGGAAGGTCAGTTTGGGAAATGAAGAGGTGATCTATCCTAGAATATTTGTTGTGGGGGGATGAGTAGAAAGTAAAATCTCTATCGTTGGGGTGCAAGGTACGCCATGTGTCATGAAGGGTCAATTCCTGTAGTTGCTTTTTAATGGCTCTGAGTGCCCTGTAGGGAAGCGAGGTTGTGCCCGTGGAGGAATCTTGTTGTGGGTTTAGCGTGACATTGAAGTCTCCACCAACCACCAGAACCCCCGAGTGAAATTCAGTGAGTGATTGTAGTGTTTCTCTAAAGAATGTGACTTGTTGTTTGTTAGGAGCGTATATATTTGCCAGGGTGATGGGTTTGTTGTACAAGGTACCTTTGAGAAAAAGGTATCTGCCATTGGGGTCTTGTTTAGTGTCTGAAATATGTATGGGACAGTTTTTTGAAATTAAAATCGAGACACCTTTCGTTTTTGAGGTGTCATTGGAAGCATGATAGACAGTGGGATATCTATAATTTCCTAGTTTGGGGATATTATTTGTTCGAAAATGTGTCTCCTGGATGAAAGCTATGTGTGTTTTGAGTCTCTGTAACGTGTATAGGAGTTGTGACCTCTTTTCCGGAGTGTTTAATCCTCTGATATTTAGTGAACATATCTTAATCTTTAATTCCTTCTGAGGTGTTTGAGGGTCGTGTTTACCATGTTGAAGGGAGTTTGTAGCTGCCATGTCAGGTGTGAGGTATGCGCGTCTTATTGAGAAACGGGACCAGTAATAAGTGAATTTCCTATGTTTACAGTATAGTACCGGTAATGAGAAGTAGTAGACGCACAGGTACAAGATGGATTGGGCTGGGATATGTGGGTAAGGGAGAGGTACACTTTACTAACCTATCCTATATCGAGATAGGTCAGATTCGTACAGTGCTGTATCTCTGGAAATTCGAACAAAACGGGAACTGGAATTTCATACAGCACTGATGTGGGGTTGGGATGAACCAAACGTAGGAGATAGGTTATGAGTTGTGTAAGGGGGATATGTCCCGCCGTTGCGATCCACGAAGTCGCATAAGTGGAGATGATCCTAGTGAGAGGTATAAGTATGCCTATACATATAGAGATAACCGCCGGACTTGAGTGGATGATCACTTAAAGGTGCTTTGTCTGCGCGCCAATAGGTGGAAGGGTGAATAAGGATATCTATTCCCTTGCGGGGATGTGATAATCGGGATAGGTGAGGATGAAAATGATTGAGATACAGGAAACCTCAGGGATCAGGTCCCGAAGGGGTAGTTGTCATCTAAATCAATAGTATGTTATTGATGGATGTGAAGGTCGTGTAATATTATCTGCAGCATAGTGGGGTCAGTCATGAAGAGGGTTGTCTGTATGGCTGGCTGTGTACAGATCGCCGGACAAGAAATGATAAGAAGAAAATGTAACCTTCGTTTAAACAGTACTAAAAGGATAAGTTCAAAACAAAACATAATTAGCAACAAAACCAGATTCTACGTATGTATTAATGAACCAATGTATTCTGCCGTAGGGCCGTGGTCTCTTATCATAGTTTTCTGGGGTTTGATTTAGGTATATAATATATTATTATATTATTTTTTATTTTTTATTTTATTTTTTTTTTTTTTTATTTTTTCCCCCCGTTGTATTGCTTAATAAATCAAATTTTTTTTTTTTTTTTTGTGAACTATATTAAAGAATAGCCCCCGTTATCCCCCCGTTATCCCCCCCCCGTCAGTCCCTGTCATTTTGTGCGATAATTTCATCTCCGCATCATGGGGTGATGCGGAGACAATAAACAATGTATGTTTTGAACTCTCCAGAGATCCAGCCTATGAGACTGTGTCGACAGGGGGTGTGTTATTAAATGAGGGAAGCACAGTATGAAATTCGTCTGTGATTAAACATATAGGGAAAGATATACACCACGTGACATCGAGGTCAGCGTGGTGTAATGATCTCGTGACATTGAGTTGTGGCCGATAGCGTACTGGTCCCTTGAAAGCATAAGTGTAGCCGAAGGGAAGCTTGCGAAGGGGTAGCCGTGAGGGAGGTGGAGTTACTTAGTTAAGGAGGGGGGGGAGGGGTTTAAAGCGAGCATTAGACTTATGCAGAGTCGCTTACTCGATATGTGTGGGGATGGGCTGAGGGGTGGGCCTGTCACAGCACAGGTTAAGTGATTTCTGGAGATCGGTTGTTAATCTCTAGCATGCAGTACCATGGAGAAATGATCTCTGTGTCCATACATAGATAAGCCAAACAAAACAGACCCAACGGGGAACTATGGCCTCTAATCTTTATGTGAGCAATGGTACCCCTGTCAAAACATTTAACAGTTCAACATTACCTAAGCCCATATATGAAATAAAAACGACAGTAAAGCTTGACTGTAGAGAAGTATTGTCCGGGTGTGCAGTTTTCAGTTGTTCGCCGAGCTGTTGTCTGAAGACTGTCTGGCGTAGGTGATGAAAGAGGAGGTCTGTTTTCCATAGGCTCGGGTGATCGTTCTTGTTTGATGGGAGCTAACGTCCTAGCAGCCGAGGGGCACTGCTGATCTCCATGCGCCAGGTATACAACAGCCAAAAGTGTTAGCAGGTAAGCGATATGCCAGGAGTGGGCAGGTTGGAAGGTGTTCTCCTGGTAGATGCCAACTTTGTGATGACAGGTATAAGTCCAGAAAGAGAGACATTAGTGGGGAAATCTTGGGACGGTCTCCGCGTTATACGAAGGGGAGCGTGGCTGCTGCGGGGAGCCATGTAACCCGGCAGTGTGATTGGGGGCTCCGAGAATTTGTATAGTGCAACGGACCTTAATAGTCTCTACGGGCTCTCCGGGCCCTTGGTGAGGTCATGTGGCCGTTACTGCGTTGGGGTCCCTGAGAAGTCGCGTGGGTACGGTCGGCTGATGGGGATCTCCGTCGGCGATATTGTGAGCCTTGCGCCTCCATCGGTTCTGCGTGAGGAGATTGTTTCCCACTGGTGTAATGGCGGAATTCCGCATACCATGCTGGAACCTCCACCAGGGGTATGCCCAGGCTGTCACAGAAGTACGGTAAGTCTTCCGGCACTTTGAGGAAGGCCGTGCGGCCTAGGTGAGTGGCTGCTAGGCAGAACGGAAATTTCCACCGATAAAGAATTCCATGGGTGCGTAAGACATCAAGCAGCGGTTTGAGATCCCTGCGGTGTTGTAGGGTGATGCCTGATAGGTCCTGGAAGATCTGGATATGTGCGCCTTGGTATTGTAGTGGATGTTTGTTTCTCGCCTGCTTCAAGATAGCTTCTTTTAATTGGTAATCTACAATACAGCAGATAATATCTCTGGGGGGGTCATTTTCTCTGCCTTTTGGGCGCAGCGCCCTATGGATCCTTTCCATGTCAATTCTGGTTTGAGGTGGTCTGTCAAGTAGGCCATTAAACAGCTCAGATACTGCAGGGGATAAGTGTTCAGCATCAATAGCTTCTGTCATGCCTCGTATCCTGAGGTTATGCCTGCGGCCGCGGTTATCGAGGTCCTCAATGCGGCGTTGAGCTTCCCTAAGCTGTAGGGTGTGTGTGTCTATCTTCCTTGTGGCTTTGCGGAGGACCGTGTCATGTTTAGCAGAGGTTTTTTCAACGTCTGCCACCCTGTCATTTAGTGTATGAATATCCATTCTGAGTTCAGCAATGGCGGCTGACAGAGTATCTTTAATATCGTTAGCGATTGCTTTTAGGTCATTTATGTTAAGACCGGGATGTTGAGGGTTCTCTGTCATTCCCGAGGTTAGGGGATATGGTCCCTGAGGCGTGGGTACTTGTCCCGATGTGTGTGTTCCTGAGTCCTGTGAGGAGCTGTGGCGGGACGGCGCCATATTGCTTCTCTGTGTCCTGAACATTTCAGGGATATTTTGACTCGGATTCCCCGGATTTTCGCGGGGTGAGCGGGACCTGGAGGCCGATGTGTGACGGGAAGACGTTCCCATTATATCTCGTGGGTGTAAAGCGAAAGTTACCTCCGTAAAATCGGTGATAAGGGATGCAACGGCGGGAGCTGTTTTCTTAAGCTGCCATCTCCTAGTTCGTCCAGGCCACGCCCCTTGCTTGGGTTTTTTTCCCCGTAAGGCCTCATGCTCTGGTGCATGAGACCCCAACATTTAGGCACCATCTGAAGGCACAGGGGTACCGTGGAGAACAAAAACATACTCCCCTAAAGTTTAGTACCGTTTGGTGCACCATCTAGCCACCTCAGCTATCAGTTTCTGTTGAGTGCTATATGCATTCAAAGTGCACTTTGGCTGCATGATTGGTGTTCTTGCCTAAAGACACATCAAGACCTCATGCCCTGGTGCATGAGACTCCAGCATTTAGGTGCAAGAGGATGACAAGGGAGTGCTAAAGGCACATGCTGCCCTAAACATTATTACCACTTGGTGCACCTCCCAGCCATAGCAGCTGTCAGCTTCTGTTAAAGGTGAAGTAGAGCCAAAGCTTGTTTGTCTGTACCCCTCCTTTGGATCACAGGAGCGCAGTTTGTTCTGCACTCCTGTGACCCCTTTTCAGCAGACAGTGGGCTTAAGCCCGCTGTTGGCTGACCTCACAGAGCCAGTCCAGGCTCGGGAAAGATCGCAACCATATGATTGGGATCTGCCCACATACCTGGACCGGCACCTGGCTTAGCCTCTCGGTGAGCCACTGAGAGCCTGAGCCGGCCGCTACAGCCACAGCGCTCCAAAAAACAAACAAACCCATACCTCTCTTTTAAGTGGTGTAGACATCCAAAATGTGTATTGCTACGTGATTGGTGTTCTTGTCTAACAGCACTGAGGTCTATTAAGGCTGATAGCTATGTGGGGTTTGAATGTACTTGCTTGGGTTTTTTCCTCCTAAGGCCTCATGCCCTGGTGCATGAGACTCCGACATTTAGGTGCCGACAGAAGACACAGGGGCACTGTGGGCACATACTATCCTAAACCTTAGTACTGCTTGGTGCACCGCCCAACTGCCTCAGCTGTCAGCTTCTGTTGAGTGCTATATGCATTCAAAGTGCGTGTTGGCTACGTGATTGGTGTTCTTGTCTAACGGCATGTCAAGACCTCATGCCCTAGTGCATGAGATTCTGGCATTTAGGTGCAAGTGGAAAACACAGGAGCACTAGAGGCACATGCTGCCCTAAATGTTAGTAAGGATGAGCCGAACACACCCCCCCCCCCCCCCCCCCCGGTTCGATGCGCACCAGAACATCCGAACAGGCAAAAAATTCGGACGAACAAACACACACAATTAAAGTTACTCCCTCGTGGTGTCAGAGGAAGGCAGGGTCACCCATTTACATCACCGAGTGGCCCCGCCCTCAGCTATATAAGAGCTGTCACCAAGAAGAAACGGGGGGGAACCCATGGGGGGGTGGGGAACCCGTGTGTTTTTTTTTCAATGAGTTTTATCTATATTGCCGAGACCCAACAATTCATTACAGCTGTGATCAGTTTTAAATTACTTTTTTCCTTTAGAAATGTCATTTTGCTGTGGTACTGTTCTAAACACGGGAACACTGCGCCACTTTACAGGCATACTATAGACACCCCCAGGCACAATATTTAAGGGAATCTTTCGTTTATATTGTTTCACTGTAAGCATTATTAAAGCGGGGGTCCACCCACACAGCCAAAAAAAAAAATATTAAAAGCCAGCAGCTACAAATACTGCAGCTGCTGACTTTTAATAAATGGCCACTTACCTGTCCCAGGGTCCAGCGATGTCGGCAGGCGACGCAGAGAACCTGCTCGGTTCTCGGCAGCTGCCGCCGCCATCCTAGGTGAGGGAATCAGGAAGTGAAGCGTTGCGGCTTCACTTCCCGGTTCCCTACTGCGCATGCGCAAGTCGCGCTGTGCATCGTAAGTGGTCCCCGCTCTCTCCTGGGAGCTGTGTGTTTCCCAGGAGACAGCGCGGTGGGGACGGGAAGAGGCGTAGACTCCCATGGGAGTCTATGCCGGAAGTGGGGGCAAATACCTGTCTTAGACAGGTATCTGCACCCCCCTCCCCCCTGAAAGGTGCCAAATGTGACACCGGAGGGGGGGAGGGTTCCAAAAAGCGGAAGTTCCATTTTTGTGTGGAACTCCGCTTTAAAATCACTGCTCCCAAAAAAACAGCCATTTTTAAAACTTTTTTTTGCATTGATCCATGTCCCCTGGGGCAGGACTCAAATCCCCAAACACTTTTTATGACAATAACTTGCATATAAGCCTTTAAAATGAGCACTTTTGATTTTTCATGTTAGTGTCCCATAGACTTTAACGGCGTTCGCGGCTTTAGAATTTGCCACAAATACTGCATATTGTTTGGTGTTCGCCGAACAACCAAAGTTCGGCCCGAACTTATGCTCGGGCTGAACCGTTTGCTCCTCCCTAAATGTTAGTACAACTTGGTGAACCTTCCAGCCACAGAAGCTGTCAGTTTCTTTTGGACATCCAAAATGTGTGTTGGCTACTTGATTGATTGTCTTGCCTTACAGCACTTGGCCCATCTAGGCTGATAGATACATGGGGTTTGGACATGCTTCCTTGGGTTTTTTTCCCCCTAACGCCCTTATGCACCCTGTTTGTTTAGCCTGCATGCATGAGACATTTAGGTGCTAGCGGAAGGCACAGAGAACCGTCCAGCCCTGTCGGGGCCTGTAATGGTCTATGAGAGACTGACAGCTGTGGCGACCGGACGGGACTGGTTGGTGACCCTAGCAGCACTAACATTTAGGGCAGTATGGGCTCAGGGATGAATGCCTAGAGAATGAGCAGTCTGTGTCTGGCATTCACTCCTAAATGTTAGCACCATTTGGTGCACCTTTCAGCTCTGTCCAGACACAGCATCTGCCAGTCTCTCTTAGACTTTTATTCAATGCTGGCTGGGTGGTGCGCCCGTGGCTTCCGCCAGCACTTAAACGCTGGGTCTCATGCCCCAGGGCTAAAAGCTCAATGTGTATGAGACCTAAAATGTATGGTTGGCCAATTTGGCCTTTTTTGACTGTGTTATAGCACCATTTTGCTGCTTTTAAAGCATGTTTGAGCCACACGTCAAACGTAGGTTAGCAAATTCCCGTTGACTTCAAAGAAGCCGATGAGAAGATAGTTCAGAGGCTGAGTTTGATCTGCTTTGTGTTGAGTTGCGTTGCTTTTCTATGGACACAGCATGTCCTAATGAGGTGCGTTTGATCTCCAGGTAAATCAAATAGAACACAGCCTTTGCTTGTCAAACGCTGCATCCTCCATTCAGACTCATACCTTTGAGCAGTTCAGTTGGAAAACGATGTGTTTGACAAGAACGTTCATTTGCACAAGCCTTTAATGACATGCACAGTTTGGGGTGCGTTTATAAAAAAGTTAGCTGCATGAATGCCTCAGAATTTGCACTGCTGTTGCAAATAATCCTTGCAAAGTGTCTAATATGTGCATTTCCTATGATCATCGGCTCCATCTAGTGAGCATAAGGTGGTTTTACCTAAGATACCAAAATCAGGAAAATACTGCATTATGACCAATAGATGAACCGGATTGGTCATAAGAAATACAGATATGAGACACATTATAGTGATTAAGTGCAACAGCTGCAAGAAAGTCATTTCCACAGCATTTTGTTTATAAATAGACCTCTTAGTGTTTTTTATTGGTAATATAAAGATACACTATATTACCAAAAGTATTATGATGCCTGCCTTTACATGCACATGAATTTTAATGGCATCCCAGTCTTAGTCCATAGGGTTCAATATTGAGTTGGTCCACCCTTTACAGCTATAACAGTTTTAACTCTTCTGGGAAGACTGTCCACAAGGTTTAGGAGTGTGTCTATGGGAATGTTTGACCATTCTTCCAGAAGCGCATTTGTAAGGTTAGGCACTGATGTGGACGAGAAGACCTGGCTCGTAGTCTCTGCACAAATTCACCCCAAAGGTGTTCTATCAGGTTGAGGTCAGGACTCTGTGCAGGACAGTCAAGTTCTTCCACTCCAAACTCGCTCATCCAGGTCTTTATGGAACTTGCTTTGTGCACTGCTGCACAGTCATGTTGGAACAGAAAGGGGCAATGCCCGTTTCCACAAAGCTGGGAGCATGAAGTTGTCCAAAATGTCTTAGTATGCTGACATCTTAAGAGTTCCCTTCACTGGAACTAAGGGGCCAAGCCCAACCCCTGAAAAACAACCCCACACCTTAATCCCCCCTCCACCAAATGATTTGGACCAGTGCACAAAGCAAGGTCCATAAAGACATGGATGAGTGCGTTTAGGGTGGAGGAAATTGACTGGCCTGCACAGAGTTCTGACCTCAACTCAACAGAACACCTTTGGTGTGAATTAGAATGGAGGCTGCGAGCCAGGTGCCTCCAACATCAGTGCCTGACCTCACAAATGCGCTTCTGGAAGAATGGTCAAACATTCCCATAGACACCCTCCTAAACCTTGTGGACAGCCTTCCCAGAAGAGTTGAAGCTGTTATAGCTGCAAAGGGTGGGCCAACTCAATATTGAACCCTACGGACTAAGACTGAGATACCATTAAAGTTTATGTGCGTATAAAGACAGGCGCCCCAATACTTTTGGTAATATAGTGTATATTTATAGTCAGCCAAAACAATAATATTTCAGTGTTTGGAAGATGCTAAAGAGTTAAACCCCGAAAACGTTTTCTTGTCTCTCTAGGATTCTGTTGGTGAGACTCCAGTTCTGCTTTGCTCTTTATGGGGGATCCCCACTCTCCCTGCTGATTTTTTATTTTTTATTTTTTTTATAGTATGGAGAATGAATAAGGACAAAGCTAAACTTAAAAAACTTAAACTTATCTCCAGAATGTTTCCCCCTGGATCCTCTACGAGACACAAGGAACCGGCAAGTTACCGAACTCTCACAACTTTAGCTAAAATTAAAATATGTGTGGGCTGACCCTTTAAAGTTGTTGTAAACCCTGTACTACCACTTTTACCTACAGGTCAGCCTAGAATAAGGCTGACCTGTAGGTACCATGAATATCTCCTAAACTTGCACCGTTTAGGAAATATTCACTGTATCCACATGTGCCGATGTCATCGGCACATGAACATTGAACAAACCTCTCGCTCGTGCCGTTTCTTCGGTAGCTGTGCCGCAACTGGCGGCTCCCCTCGCGCATGAGCGAGAGTGACATCATCGCAGCTCCGGCCTATCACAGCTCCGGCCTATCACAGCGCCGGGGCTCCGGCCTATCGCAGCGAATCTGGAAATTGTTTCGGGAAACATGTCGCCAGTCACAACGGTGTACGGGGACCACTGCAACAGCTTCGATCTAAGGTATTTCATAATGAGCTATGCGATACATACTAGCTCATTATGCCTTTGTCTTGCAGGTTGTTTTCTTTTTCTTTTTTTTTTTTTTTTTTTTTAGAGAGAGTTTACAACCTCTTAAACCCAACAGAATATTACTTTTTTTTATATAAAGCTTGTAATACATAATAGAACACATTGAGGCTTAGCAAGAGTCACAAGCTTTACTTTTGCCAAATGGGTTTTGTTGAGCTAACGTTCTTCCTACTTTGATCTTTCCTCTAAACAGTTTAATGAAGCGGTCAGGCGCTGTTTACAGTGAGCCTCACATTTATCTATGCCCTTGTTCACGACATAGGCTCTGAATCAGTCCTGCAAACATATTCTGCCCAGGCTCTCAGTTTCATTCGAATTCCGCCCTGGCAACCACCGGCAAACAGACGCGGGGAAAATGTCTGCACGGTTTTAAAGCTTCAAAGACCTAAATATCAAGTTCCATTTCAGAAACAGTGCCGTTTATTTCATAGAAAATTGCTTAAGAAAATGTATTACTTAGCAAATGTTACCCGTCTTAAAGAGACATTATCTAAATTTTCTCTATTTTACGGGAACACCCTCTAAAAAAAAAAAAAAAAAAAAGTTAGGGCTATACCATCTGGGTTTTGTTTTCATTCCTGTCGAGTTGACATGATAACTATGAAGCCATTTGACTCCGCTTCAATTACTACTTGTTTTACCATTCACTATGAATTTGAGTGCAATTCTTTATAATGCAGAGTAGTGGAGGCAGATGGAACGTGCTCATTTTTTTTTTTTTTTTTGCTTTCTTTAAATATGCCTTCTACCCTTGGGGAAATAACTTCTCCCACTGCAGCAGAAATGCACTTCACCAAACAATTAAGAACAAAAAAAAAAAAAAAGATTAAATTCTGTATGAAACATCTTATCAAGCACCCATTAAGCAAAATTACACCAAATAGGCACTCAGAATAAGTAATGATAATTTCAGGTTGCCTCGTGGAATAATGGCCTGAATAGAGTTGGTGTGCCTCTAATTATTTAATAATAAATACATTTAACATCGGCAGTCACCCAAAAGCTTTACTCAAAAAAAGAATTAATGAAAGGCAGCGAATTTTCTTTGTCATACGGTTTTATCCACCATCATGTCAACTTTGAGCGAAAGTGTCTCCATTTTCCTGGAAGGTTAAACTGATTGATTTTGTAATGAAAAGAGTTGGAAAAGAAAAAAAAAAAATAATTTTGACATTAAGAATTAAAAAGGCAAGTGAAAAATAATTATCTTCTTTGGTCTCTTTTTTTTTCTTTTTCTTTTTTTTTTTTTTTACTAAAGAAGTCATTGCATTTAAAGCTAATTGTTTGAATCCCCCTACCAACCCATCCCCTACTAACCTATTTTTCTGGTGAGTAGACTTGAGCACTGATAGGATATTTATACTTATAAAGGTACTATACTTATACTCTTAAATAATTGCCCAATTTCCCTTTGGGATTAATAAAGTATTCTGTATTCTGTAAAGATACTACACCTATAGGTACTTTTTTTTTAGGTATTATACTTATAGGGGTTGATTTACTAAAACTGGAGAGTGCAAAATCTTTACCTTTACATAGGCTATCCCCCCTTCAGTTTAGTAGGAAGTGGGTGGAAGGCGCGTGATCAGACGCTTACATCAAGAAATGTATGGTTTATTTATGTAAAAGAATACAGACATATAGTCATATAGATATAAAATCATACAAATACTACATAATATTAAAAAAAATGAAAAACAGGTAACAAAATAAGTACTAGGAAGTTAAAATTGGGGTGTGCCCATATTGAGGCAGGTATTTAAGGCTATCCCCCCTTCAGTCCATCATGAATGCTGCTGCCAGACTCGTCCACCTTACCAACCATTGAGTGTCTGCTACCACCAGTACTGGGACATAGACATCTAGCGCCCAGGGCGAAGATGCCAAATGGTGAACCCCCACCCCCCCCCCAAAAAAAAGTATGAGCAGTATGCCAAAAAAAATTTCTCCCCCCAAAATAATTCCCCCTCTGAACATACAAATCCCCCCCAGCTCAAATTCCCTCCCTCCCCAACTCCCCCCTCCTAGCACAATTCCTCTACCTCTCAAATTTCCCATCTGAACATAAATCCTCTCCTTCTACTCCAAAAATCCCCTCTTCCAGCGCAAATCCCCCCCAAATATCCTCACCTAGCATTTATCCTCCCCCCAAATTTCCTCTTCTAGCACAAATCCCCCTGATGATCCCTACTAGCACAAATCCTTGACACCCCCCCCCCACATCCCGCTTCCTAACAGTAATCCACACTCTTAGTACAAATCCCTCGCTCTAAATCACCCATTCTAGCACAACCCCCCCAAAATCCCCACCTCGCCCAGGCAGTCTCCCCTCCTGCCCACCCCTTTTCCCGGCCCTGGCCACCACTCTCTGCAAATCCCTCCACTGTCTTCCGCTCACCCAACAAAGTAAATTCAAAATACTAACAACAACTTACAAAGCCATCCAGAACTCTGCCCCCCAGCTACATCACTAACCTAGTCTCAAAATGCCAACTAATTCTCTTCGCTCTTCCCAAGACCTCCTGCTCTCTGGTTCCCTTCTCACCTCCTCCCATGTTTGCCTCCAGGATTTCTCCCAAGCCTCTCCTATCCTATGGAACTTCTCACCCCAATCTGTCTGACTATCTCCTACTCTGTCTACACTGTAATCCCTTCTCTTTAAAGAAGTCTATCCTGCACCCACCTAACTACTGTACTTTTATTTCCTTTAATAGCTCATCCCCCGCAGGTTTTACTTTTTGTATCACTTGACTCTCCCTCTTAGATTGTAACAAGCAGGGCCCTCTGATTCCTCCTGCATTGATTTGTATAGTAACTGTACTGTCTGCCCTCCTGTAGTAAAGTGCTGCACAAACTGTTGGCGCTATATAAATCCTGAATAATGATAATAATTTAGTGCAGCTGTGCATGGTAGCCAATCAGCTTCTAACTTCAGTTTGTTCAATGAAGCTTTGACAAAAAAACTAAAAGTTGATTGGTTTCTATGCAAGGCTGTACCATATTTTGCACTCTCCAGTTTTAGTAAATCAACTCCATAGAGTACTTAAAATGTTACTAAACCCAGGATTCTGCATTCACTATATCTGGTCTTCTACAGTACACAGAACATGGAAATGCAAGTATTTTAGTAAATTTAAACTGTTAAATACCTTTTCTCATCAGCAGTATATAGTAGTCTTGTGACTTCTATCAGTGTCCAGCCAAGCCTCTGGTCAAAGCTTGTAGGAGGAGTTTCCATTCTCCTGTGACGGTCCTATGAGGCTACATTGCTCTTGAGCCTCTGTCTGGACAGTGCTGATTGGCCCTGTGCTCATCACATGCATCCCCCCCAAAAAAAAAAAAAACTTTCTAGCAATACACACCAAACTGAGCATGTACAGCGTGCCCCCAATGCTCTGTACTATCAGGAGATAGATTGGGGACTGTGGAAAAAGAGAAGCCAAAAAATTTGGACCACCACTGAGCGAAATGGGATGCATCAGTAAGCAAAGAAGATTCTTATGCCGCATACACACGACCGGACTTTCCGTCAGAGTAGACTCTGACGGTCTTGCCGACGGAGTTCTGCTGAAACGGACTTGCCTACACACGATCACACCAAAGTCCGTTCTTTTAGAACATGATGACGTACGATGGGACTAGAAAAGGGAAGTTCAATAGCCAGTAGCCAATAGCTGCCCATGCCTTGTTTTTGGTCCATCGGACTAGCATACAGACAAATGGTTTGCCCGATAGGAATTGAGTCTGTCGGAAAGATCTGAAACATGTTCTATTTCTAGGTCCGTCGGAATTTTAGAAAGAAAAAGTCAGATGAAGCCCACACACGATCGGAATGTCGGATGGAATTATTCCGTCTGACCTTTTCTGCCGGAAAGTCCGGTCATGTGCACACGGCATTAGGAATGACTCGTAATGTGAAATCACATTGAGGAGTCAACACTGCTGCGTTCAACAGAGAGCTTATAACGATATCCGCCCTTCGTTATAATTGGGCCCAATAGAGAACATGCAAACGTCAAGCTAATAGCACCCAAGTGGTGTAAACCAAGCAGGGTACATTCATAGGATGGATGATTGCAGTCACCACCACCCTAATTGTCCATTCCATTAATGTACCCTCAAATGATATTTATAGGTCCTCTAAAATAATAAAGAATGTATTGTTGAAATAAAATATGAAGAAAGGACACAACCTTCTCCCTATTTATTTTGTTAGTTCAAACAAATGACAAGCTGAAAAAAAAAAAAAACAAGAATTCCGACTTAAAGATTTCTGGCGTTAAAAACTACGTCCGCCATGGGAGAATGCTGGGACAGATGAGATCCCTTGTTACATATACAGGAGATTGATGTATGTGATTGCAATACTAGTGACTGCATAGTCTTGCGTTTGGACACATCCTGCATATCCCCGCAGATGACAAAATGCCAGCCAGGGCCGACATTCTCTCTCAAATTATCCATTCTTCTTTTTACATCTCGATTAGAAGACAGGATGGCATTGTAGTATGATTCACCGAAACGCCTGCTCTGAATACTGATCTTAGCATCTCCCATAATTAAGTTCACTAGGTAAGAATAGAGAAAAAAAGAGCAATTTCTCCCTCAGATGTTTGAACTTGATGCCAGTTATTTCTATTGTAATGTTTTCATTGATAGAACACTTAGAAAGTTGTCCACACGTGTGCAGATTGTGCTGCCAGACCAGATTTAAAGAGCATGTCCAGCAATTAACCAAATCCCAGCATGTCCCTGCATTATTTATATATACACTATAATCTATCTATCTATCTATCTATCTATCTATCTATCTATCTATCTATCTATCTATCTATCTATCTATCTATCTATCTATCTATCTATCTATCTATCTATCTATCTATCTATCTATCTATCTATCTATCTATCTATCTATTTATATCTATGTCTTCATTCCTTCCTTTGTCTTTCTTTCTTTCTTTCTTTCTTTCTTTCTTTCTTTCTTTCTTTCTTTCTTTCTTTCTTTCTTTCTTTCTTTCTTTCTTTCTTTCTTTCTTTCTCTCCCCCAGTAATTTTTTTATTCATCTATCTACAGTGGATATAAAAAGTCTACACACCCCTTAAAATATCAGGTTTCTGTAATGTAAAACAATCAGACAAAGATAAATCATTTCAGAACTTTTTTCCTCCATTAATGTGACCTATGAACTGTACAACTCAGTACAACAAACTGAAATCTTTTATTTAGAACTTAGGCGGTAAGTAAAAATAAAAAAAATATGGCTGCATAAGTGTGTCCACCCTTAAACTTATACTTTGTTGAAGTACCTTTCTATTTTATTACGGCACTCAGTCTTGTTGGGTATGAGTATATCAGCATGGCACATCTTGACTTAGCAACATTTGCCCACTCTTCTTTGCAAAAACACTCCAAATCTGTCAGATTGCGAGGGACAGCCCTCTTCAGATCACCCCACAGATTCAGGTCTAGGCTCTGGCTGGGCCATTCCAAAACTTCAATCTTCTTCTAGTAAAGCCATTCCTTTGTTGATTTGGATGTATGCTTTGGGTCGTTGTCAGGCTGAAAGATGAAGTTCCTCTTCATGTAGAACTTTCTAGCAGAAGCCTGAAAGTTTTGTGCCAATATTGACTGGTATTTGGAACTGTTCATAATTCCCTCTACCTTGACTAAGGCCCCTGTTCCAGCTGAATAAAAACAGCCCCAAAGCATGATGATGCCACCACCATGTTTCACTATGGGTATGGTGTTCTTTTGGTGATGTGCAGTGTTGTTTTTGTGCCATATCTTTTGGAATTATGGCCAAAAAGTTCAACCTTGGTTTCATCAGACTATAACAGACTATAATATTTTCCCAATGTCTTTGGGAGACTTCAGATGTGTTTTTGCAAAATTAGTTTTTCTTCGCTAGAAAAGGCTTCCATCTTGCCTCTCTACCCCATAGCCCAGACATATGAAGAATACGGGAGATTGTTGTCACATGTACCACACAGCCAATACTTGCCAGATATTCCTGCAGCTCCTTTAATGTTGCTGTAGGTCTTTGGCAGCGTCCCTAACCAGTATTTGTCTCGTCTTTTCATTCATTTTGGAGGGTCGTCCAGTTCTTTGTAATGTCACTGATGTGCCATACTTTCTCCACTTGATGATGACTGTCTTCACTGTGTTCAATGGTATATCTACTGCCTTGGAAATTCTTTTGAACCCTTTTCCTGACTGATAAATTTCAATAATGAAATCCCGATGATGCTTTGGAAGCTCTCTGCAGACTATGGCTTTTGCTGTAGGATGAGACTAAGAAAATGTCAGGAAAGACCTACTAGAACAGTGGAACTTTATTTGGGGGTAATCAGAGGCACTTTAAATGATGGCCGGTGTGTACTGACTCCTATTTAACATGAGTTTGAATGTGATTGCTTAACTCTGAACACAGCTACATCCCCAGTTATAAGAGGGCGTGCACACTTATGCAACCACATTTTATTTTTTTATGTTTACTTAAAAGATTTCAGTTTGTTTCTCAATTGAGTTGTACAGTTTATAGGTCACATTAACCGCTTGCCAACCAGCCGCCTTTATTATACTGCCGCGGGTCAGCACGTTCCCGCAAGCCGTCGTAACTATAATTTGGCTCCTTTAAGCGGGAAAGCAGGTGCTCCTGCTGCACTGCGGGGGTGCCGATGCTCGTGGCCGGCGGTCACGATGACCGCCAGCCACAAGCGATCGCAGGCACGAGAGGCAGAACAGGAACGTGTGTGTTGTCCCAAAAATGTGTCAAAAGTGTCCGATGTGTCCGCCATAATGTCACAGTCATGATAAAAATCTCAGATCACAGAATTGAGGGGGAGGGACTTTGGACTTTTTAGGCACAGCAACACAGTTACTGTGCCTAAAAAGTCCAAAGTCCCTCCCCCTCAATTCTATTAACTGCTTCCAGGACACAACACTTTTCTACTGGTTATGTATCCACATTACCACTCTGTGTAATGATATATCCTTATTGTTAAAAATCTCAGATCGCTGCCATTACTAGCAAAAAAAAAAAAAATAATAATAATAAAAATGCCTTAAAACTATCCCCTATTTTGTAGACGCTATAACTTTTGCGCAAACCAATCAATATATGCTAATTGCAATTTTTATTACCAAAAATATGTAGAAGAATACATATCGGTCTAAACTGAGCAAAAAAATGTTTTTTTTTTTAAATTGGGGGTATTTATAATATTTATAATAGCAAAAAGTGCAAAATATTGTGTTTTTTTCAAAATTGTTGCTCTTTTTTTGTTTATAGCACAAAAAATAAAACCGCAGAGATGATCAAATACCACCAAAAGAAAGCTCTATTTGTGGGAAAAAAAGGACGTCAATTTTGTTTGGGTACATCATCGCACGACTGCGCAATTGTCAGTTAAAGCGACGCAGTGCCGTATCTTAAAAAATGCTCTGGTCATTGAGCAGCCAAATCCGGGGGTTAAAGTGAGTAAAGGTGGAAAAAGTTCTGAAATGATTTATCCTTGTCTCATTTTTACATCACAGAAACCTGAGATTTTAACAGGGGTGTGTATCTATCTATCTATCTATCTATCTATCTATCTATCTATCTATCTATCTATCTATCTATCTATCTATCTATCTATCTATCTATCCATCTATCCATCTCCCTTGTGTTCTTCCCTCTCTGTCTCTCGTTCTAATATATTTAATTGAATTCAGGTGTCCACAGTCCCTTTTGTCAGTCTAATGTTTAACAAACTTTTTTAGAAACTTGTGTTTAGTAGAAAAAAAAAGAAAGAAAGAAGTCAGGATTATAAATCACTCCCTCGCTTCCTTTTGTTTATTTTCTCATGTTGATGCGCTAGCTTTCTATTTTTTGTTTTAATTAATTACAAATTGTACAGCAAATGGTTCCCCTTCAGTTTTTGGTGACCAATTAAATGACTTTAGCACATGTTCAGCCATTTGTCACAATGTCAACAAGTGGTTTCCTGAAGATTTGATCCATACTTTCCGCCCATTATTGAATTGTGATTTATGACTTTTTTCACAGGCGACTGCGTGTATTCTCTTCGCTCCGGCTGCAGGTTTCAGCTATATCTAGGTTTATCCCGAGAATCCTGGACTGCTGAAAAACAAACGATCAATTGTTCTGTGCTGGCATCTGTAGGTCGCAGGGTCAGCATTTTAACTGATTATGGGTTTCATTTTATAAACTTTTGGATACATTTTGTTTTCCAACTATTTTAATAAATGTTAAAAGGGGAACTGCCAGTTTTGAGAAATACTGAAATTGGTTAGCAAATTATTTTAGAACTTAGAGATGAAAAATAAGTAGCAAAAGGGGAAAATAATTGGGGGGAGATTTACTAAAGCTGAATCACTCCACGTTTGGTGCAGCTGTGCATGGTAGCCAATCAGCTTCTAACTTTAGTTTGTTCAATTAAGCTTTGTCAATAAACCCTGGAAGCTGATTGGTTTCTATGCAGAGCTGCAACAGATTTTGCTCTCTCCAGTTTTAGTAAATCCCCCTCTCCTATGGGTCTTGTAATTTTTAAGCAAGAGGAAGGCCTTAGGCCCCTTTCACACATGCGGACCGTATGTCTGTATTTCATCCATCCGTTTTCGGATGAAATACGGACATACATGCATCCCTATGGGATAGCGGGTGTCAGCGGATGTACATCCGCTAACACCCGATGTCGTCCGCCTCCGCTCTCGTCCGATTCTGCGGACGGAAGAAAATCCTATTTTTCTATCCGTCTGCAGAGCGGATCGGAGGAACACGGACAGACGGTCCGTGTTCCTCCGATCCCCCATAGGGGAGAGCGGAGATCTGACAGGGCGGTCCCTGCACAGTGTGCGGGTCCCGCCCTGTCATCTGCCTGCTCAGCTGGGGAAAGCGGAGCGATCCCCGCTGAGCAGCGGATAAACACGGGGCGGATCAACACGGATCCGTCCCGTGTGAAAGGGGCCTTATGCGAACATGAGGAGGCTTTGCCTATGTTTTGCAGCAATGATATGGCAGTGATGAGTGTAGAGATTCTTTGCCGACCGCCTAACTGCAAATATACATCATTACTTTGACTTTTAATACCGGACTTATGGCAACAGCTAGCTTTCAGAAAAAAGTGATCCCAGCAGCAGATTCGCCATGGGATCACTTTTATAGGTGGCGGGAGAGGTCCCCCCCCGCCACTTCCCGGTTGTTTCCCCAATCCATCTCCTGATATTATAAAACCTTGGGGACACTCTGCACATGCTCAGTTTGGTGTGTATTGCTAGAGAGTTTTTTTTTTTTTTTTGGGAGGGTGCATGTGATTAGCAAAGGGCCAATCAGCACTGTCCAGACAGAGGGTCAGGGGTCCTGCAGCCTCATAGGACAGACAGAGCAGAATGAAAACTCCTCCTACAAGCTTTAACCAGACACTGATAGAAGTCACAAGACTGCTGTATACTGCTGATAAGAAAAGGTATTTAGCAGTTTATGTTTACTAAAATAATTGAATTTCCATGTTCTGTGTACTGTGGGAGACTAGATTAAGTGAATGCAGGGTCCTGGGTTTAGTAACACTTTCAAATTCTCCGTAGACAACACTTTAAAAGCCTTTACAGGTTACAAATTTGGAGTTACACAGAAGGTCTGGTGCTAGAATTATTGCTTTCGCTCTGACGTTTGGAGCGATACCTCGCATGCATGGTGAGATCGCTGTGTATGTATGCGTGTGGGTCTGATGCATGAGGGTTAGTGTTAGGGTCATAGGGAGGATAGTGTTAGGGTTAAAGGGAGAGTCTGTGTGCTAATTACAGGGAGAGTTAGTGAAAGAATTACAGGGAGGGTTAGTATAATGCCATGTACACATGGCCGGACTTTTCGACCAAACTTGTCAGACGGAACAAATCCGTCGGACAATTCGACCGTGTGTGGGCTTCATCGGACCTACAGCGGACCTTTTCTGTCGAAAATGTGACGGACTTTAGATTTAGAACATGTTTCAAATCTTTCCGACGGACTCGAGTCTGGTCGAAAAATCCGTTTGTTTGTATGCTAGTCCGACGGACGAAAACCGACGCTAGGGCAACTATTGGCTACTGGCTATGAAATTCCTTATTCTAGTCCGGCCGTATGTCATCACGGTCGAATCCATTGGACTTTGGTGTGATTGTGTGTAGACAAGTCCGATTCAACGGAAGTCTGTCCAAAAGTCTGTTGAAAGTCTGTCCAAAAGTCTGAAGTGATTCAGTCCATCGAAAGTCCGGTCATGTGTACACAGCATTAGCGTTACAGGGAGAGTCAGCGTGAAAATTATGGGGGGAAAGTGTTAGGGTTACAGTAAGGGTTAGTATTAAATTTACAGGGAGAGTCAGTGTGAAAATTAAGGGGGGGATAGAGTTAGGGTTATAGGGAGGGTTAGGATTAGAGTTACAGGGAGAGTCATTGTGAAAATGTAGGGAGGGGGATAGTGTTAGGGTTACAGGGAGGGTTAGTGTTAAGGTTACATGGGGAGCCAGTATGATAAAAATAGGGGGGTTAGTGTTGGGATTACAGGGAAGTGAGTGTTAGAGTTATAGGGAGGATTACAGGCAGGGTTACAAGATTCAGTGTTAGGATTATATGAAGTGTTAGTGTTAGGACTATAGGGATAAATAGAGAGAGTGAGTGAGCTTAGAGTAAGATTGGGATTTCTGCTCTGATAACTGCCAGTATCACATTCCTAGCACTGAAAGCTAATGTATTGCAGCACATAGATTTTGCTTCACTGCGTCTTTCATCTCGCTGTAGCTGTAATGTATTTTATCTCATCAGTTATTCATTAAGGATGCTAATTTAAACATCTAATATACAGGTGCTGGCAGAGGAAAAGTCTTTAATTCTGCATAGGATATATGATCATGAAACATAACACAATGCAAGAACTAATTTAAAAAGTCTTATCAAAAAGCAGACTATCACAAAAGTAGACTGTACAAAAAATTACTCAAAATATGCACTCAATGGAGGTATATAACAAATGTAATTAAATTTAAATTTTAGCTACCTTTAAAGATTAATTAGAAAAATATAAATTTTCAGAGTGTTCAAGAAACCTGACAATGTATTGGTTTAGCCATGACTATTATTTTGTCAATTTAAGTCCACACATGTGCAGTGGAGGTCATTTTTGTGTTGAAAAGCGTGATGTGTATTTTCAGGAAGCTGGATTGATAAAGCTGACTTAATAGGCTGTCTGGCAGTATTTGAGTGATGCCATCCCTGCACTAGGTGGATTTCTTTGGCATTTGTGCTTGTTGGGGTTAGCGTATTTTCCAATGCAATGGCGGGAGCTGCTAATCATAACTCAGTGGCCAACAACAGATTAATGTGTCATTTAGCACTCAGTAAACACACCTGCTCACGCCTGGCATAGTCACCAAGTTATTTAGGATTCAGCAGTGACTCGTAAAGTCATTATTGGCTTGAAGGCCTTTGTCTGCTTTTCCCTGGAGCTTTATTCTTTTGTCCATTTACTGCTGCTTCCCTTCTAGTTCTCTAAAGTACTCCCCTGCACTTCAACTGACCCCTGGTCTATGATATTCTCGTGGTCCAGGACCATCGCTAAATCTTCTAGGCCAGTTGTCCTCAAACTATGGATCGTGGGCCAACTGCAGCCCATTGCATCCTCTTATCCAGCCCTTGGATCCTCCCAATGATACTAAGGATGGGACACTATTTTTCCTACTGACAGTATTAATGGAGCACTATTTCCTTCACTGACACCAAGGATGGGGCATCATCCCTTCCACTGACACCAAGGATGGAGCATCATCCCTTCCACTGACACCAAGGATGGGGCATCATCCCTTCCACTGACACCAACAAAGTGGCACAATTCCTCTCACCACTGATACCAACAATAGGGAATTGTCCCTTCCACTGACACCAAGAATGGAGAACTATTCTTCCCACCAAAACCAAGGAAGGGAATCTATTCCTCCTACTGACACCAACAATAGGGAACTATTCCTGCCACTGATACCAACACTGGGGAACTGTTCTTCCCACTGAAACCAAAGAAAGGCGATCTATTCCTCCTACTATTACCAAAGATGGAGAACTATTCCTCCCACTGATACCAACAATAGGGCACAATTTCTCCCACTGATATCAATAATAGCGAACTATTCTTCCCACTGAAACCAAGGAAGGGGATCTATTCCTCCTACTGACACCAACATTAGGCAATATTCCTCCCACTGGTACCAACAATGGGGTACAATTCCTTCCACTGATACCAACAATGTGAACTATTCTTCCCACTGAAACCAAGGAAGGGGATCTATTCCTCTTAATGACACCAACGATGAGGAACTATTCCTCCCAGTGACATCAAATAATGGGACACTGTTTATTTTGACATCGACAATGCCGAATATTTCTCTCAATGACCACAGACACTATGTAATTTTTCTTACTCCCACTGACCACCAACCGTAAGGCATTTTCAGCTACCACTCACAGCAGTGCTTTTAAAGTCTGAGGGACAGTTATATGGCCCTTTGTTTAGAAAGTTTGTGGGCCCCTGCTTTAGACATACAAGCTTTGATACCCTTAGCAACACCCCTCTTCTAGGACCACCCATTTTGCCCAGAGCTTTTTCTTGCTTAACTGGACCTGGTTTAGAAAATTGTGACAATGCATTAATCAGCTTTTATGAGATATTTTTAATTATGGCTTAGGATGAGGGAAATGTGTGGCCAATAATTTTATAAGAAAAAACACTTTGGTGTTGATTTACTAAAACTGGTGCAGGTGTGCATAAAAAACCAACCAGCTTCCAGTTTTTTTGTCAAGGCTTAATTGAACAAGCTGACGTTGGAAGCTGAATGGCTACCATGCCGAGCTGCACCAGATTTTGCACTCTCCAGTTTTAGTAAATCAAACCCTTTGCCTCTCCTGTCTAAAGGCACAGGCGCACTGTGCCTAATGGATAATCTGGCCCTGACCCGAGCAATTCTATTGGTCAGTGGAAAGCCTGATGACATCTACTATGTCTACCTGTTAGGATGCTGCAGTCTTGTCAGAAGCAGATGCATGTTGCTGTTGTAAGAATTGAGCTAGGTAAAGTTGACTTCATAATTTTAATTGAGGTGCCCTCAGTCCTGGGTGGTGTAAGCAGTTTACATCCATTTTTGCCTAAAGTTGCTCTTTAATAAACACCCTACATTTTCTTTTACTTCATGTTAGAGTGTCTGTGTATGAACAACCTATATGAGTATAACCCACAGCAAAGCTGACAACTGAAAAGGTCCAGGGAGTGCTCTGTGTCTTTAAGAGTGAGCTGTGATGGAAAGAAGGGGAATAATCATTAAATCTGTTGTAGCAGTTGGGTTCTTATTTGTCATAAACAGAAAATTTGAGAAGCCGCAGAAAGTCGAGAGGCCTCCAGCTGTTAAAATTAACCACGCTCACTGATATGAACACACGTACTTAAGCCAAATGGCACCAGCTGTGTGGCCTGGCCAAGCTCTGCTCAAGGCAGCCACTGCTCCTATTGTTCATCTCTTTAGCTCTGATTGTATAGAAACCAGGAGTACCCATAACAGCGTAATGCAGGAGCATCACATAATAACTATAATAATAACTATATAACAGTCATTCATTAAAGCAAAGAACAATGTAAAAAAACTCAAATCAACCACTCAGGTTTTACCGTTTACTGATATGACTAGTAAACAAAAATTTGATTTGCTGCTATGGTTATGCACACCATCTTGTATTTTATATGTTTTACCACAAATGACCTTTGGTATCTTCTGGAGCAGCGTTTTCCAACCAGGGTGTCACAACACTCTGAGGGTGCTGTCTAGGTTCTTGAAGGGTGCCATGGCAGAATGCTTAAAAGCACCTTAAATTGCCCAAAAATGGTCAACAAGCCAGCAGGTGGATCAATCCTGCCTTTTTTTCTACAAAAGCCACAGTTTTTTTGCTGCATCACAACCATGGGCATCATGAAGACCAGCCACCAATGTCTCAACAAGCAATGATGTCATCGGTTGACAAGGAGAACATTGGGTGTCAGCACAGCATCCTTGTTTGCCCCTCCCCTCTCCATCAGCACTAAAGTCATGTTATCTATGTGATTGAGAGAAACTTAGGAAGAAGAGAAACAATGTATACTAGTCAGTACCGGGTGCCAAGGTATGTTTGCATTGTAAATATAAATCCCTTCTATGTTGGATGTGTTTGGATGCTATAGTGTTATAAAAAAAATATTAGTTTAGTTCTTAATATTTTTGAATGGGGTGACTCAAGATTGTGCATCATTTTAAAGGGGTGCCTTGACTGAAAAAAGGTTCAGAAACATGATTCTAGTGCATCCCACGCACTCTTATTCTGAGACACTCTTATATAGAAAGAGTGACAGCCACTAGGAAGTTGCCACGTGTTTCTACTGTCTTCCATAGCTCCATATTGACCCACCAATGCAACGAGCGATGTCAATGATGGGACTCAAGGGAGGAAGGAGGAAATGGAGTCAAATACTGTTAATGCGGAACTAAACTTAAACTGGAGCTCCAGGATACTGCTCTACTGCGCATGCATAAAGCACACTGCTCTTTGTGAATGGCCTGGCGATGGGGGAAAGAGGAGGGGGGGTGAACTTCCTGCTGACCTCGCAATATTCGGATCCTAATCAGTATATCCGAATATTGGGAGAAAACACCACACAGAATTAATTAAATGTTGTTTATATTGTAGAAATTGAATAGGCACACAAAAAAGGCAGTTGCTGCAATGGCACTACATATGGTGCAGACCAAACAGTTCAAGCAGCAGAGAAAGTAATGTTTATCAGTAAGGCAGTTTTCCAGCACTGTCAGGAATTACACTTATGCCCTGTACACACGAGCAGAATGTCCGACAGAAAAAGTCTGAGGTAAGCTTTTCCGATCGTCTATTCCGTTCGTGTGTGTGCTTCATCAGACTTAATTTTTTCAAAAATTCTGACAGACCTAGAAATGGAACATGTTCTAAATATTTCCGACGGAACCAATTCCTATCTGGAAAAACGATCGTCTGTATGCTGTTCCGACGGACCAAAAACGACGCATGCTGTGAAGCAAGTACGAGACGGAAGCTATTGGCTACTGGCTATTGAACTTCCTTTTTCTAGTCCCGTCGTAAGTGTTATACATCACCGCGTTCTGGACGGTCGGACTTTGGGTTGACCGTGTATAGGCAAGACTACTTGAATGGAATTCCGTCGGAGTTCCGTTGGAGAAACCTTCGGAGTTTATTCCGACAGCAAAACCGGTCGTGTGTACAGGGCATTACAGATCCCACCTCTTGTTTAAATATTACCTATGTGGATATAAATGCTGGGGTATCTTCCTGACACTCATTAAAAGTAGTGGCTTGGACAAGCTACAAAACATCTTCAACATTACAGAGTTCAGTTTATCTTAAATGAGGTTGAAAACTGCAATGGATGGAAGGTAGAGGACATTGGCTTCTGGAGAATCAAATATAATGACTTCCTCTTGCAAGGAACTTCACGTAGGATTTTTTTTTTTAGAGATTGACAGGGTCCCTTTAGAGTATGAGGCTGTACTTTGAACAACCAAGTCTATAAACCTACAAATTCAAGCAACATAAATTCAGCCTTGACCTTTGCCCAAGGACAGATCTTACGTCTCCATAATTCTGTCCATGTTCCATGTCAGCAGAATCTCCCTTTAATCAAGACAACCGGACACAACTGGTATGAATTTACTAATAAATATTTTCTTTCGCAGCCTCAGCCAGGCATAAAACACAATGCACATTGTACAAGCATAAAAACGTAATTATGCAGGCAGGGAAGGAAAAGAAAGGACTCTGCTTCTTTACATGTGGTTAGGACTATTCTTGTCTTTTCATGAATCAATGGCACAGCTTTTATGACGATCACTTGGAAAAGAGTCAAATGCGCTATTTTTGTTTAATCCACTACTTGAGAAACTGGTCGTACTGTGAGAATTGTAAAAAATCTTTGTTTTCCGGCCTCTTCTCTCATTTCTCTTTCGAGTGTTGCCAGTTTGTGTTGCCATAGCGATGCAATTTGTGTATCTTGACATTGTGCAGGAGATGCAGGCTGCAAACATACACAGGTGCGCGAGGTACGGAGCAGGGACGGGTTTTTTTTAAAGGAATTCGCTGGGAGCTGGAGAACAAGTTCTGAATATTTTATATTATGATTATATAATGGAGATTTTTTCACAGACAGATGTATGTACAAGGTTTAGTTTGATGGATAATTCCTTATAACTATGAAATGTTAGAGAGCAAAGGGTGACACTTTGGGGTTGATTTACTAAAACTCCAAAGACATGTTGGTAGGTTAACTGGGCCCTGACTAAGTTGACCATGGTATGTTTGAATGTGAGTTAGGGACCTTAGATTGTAAGCTCCTTGAGGGTAGGGACTGATGTAAATGTATAATATATAAGTAAAGCGCTGCGTAAATTGACGGCGCTATATAAGTACCTGAAATAATAATAATAATAATAATAATAACTGGAGAGTGCAAAATCTGATGCAGCTCTGCATAGAAACCAATCAGCTTCCAAGGTTTTTTTTTTTTTAATAACCTGAAGTTAGAAGCTTGCACAGTTGCACCAGATTTTGCACTCTCCAGTTTTAGTAAATCAACCCCTTTGTATTACTATGCAACATGGATGGACACTCATCACATACAGTATATTTTCACTAAAACGTCTATATAGCCACCAGCAATTCTTGTAATCCTCCATATTGTTCTCTTTCAATTTGTCCTAGTTGAAGAAGCTGTAAAGCCAGTTTTGGGATAAAGTAGGGTAGGGTTGTAACTTACTTGGGGAATTGCCAGATCTGGCACAGGAATGCTGGTTTTCAGCTTCTGCTACCAGCTTGTCGCTGACCCTACTCAGTTCTCCGGCTTTCCAATAGTGAACACAAGGCAGAGGAGGCAACAAGGTCATTCTGAGCCGGTGTCACAGCCTAGTGTAATTTAAAGACACTGAAGTGAAGTATATTCTTCACTGCTTGTAAGGTTGTGTTTGCAGCACATTCATTTTGAATAGGCAATGTATATCACATGTGATATATCGCTAGTTAACACACCAAAAATATGTAAATTGGCCCCTAATAGATGTAAATGTTCTACCGTATTCTGTCACGCGACAAACACACATCATCCAGGTGTGGATGTAGCCTAATGCGGACTTTCTCACCCATAGTTCTGTGGAATTCTAGGGTTCTTCCAGAGGTTGCTAGGGGTTTCTTGAGGACTTAGAAATTTCTGTTCCTTAGATAAGTAACCACTAACACCAGTCCTATCTGTAAGGAGGGATTTTTCCGTTTAATTATTAACATTAGTGGCATTTTCCCAGTGGCAACCAATGTAAGGAGTATTCTTCCCACTGACCACCAATGTAAGGCGCAGTCTTCTCCTTTGATCACCAATGTAAGAGGACATTCTTCCAACTGACCACCAATGTAAGAGGACATTCTTCCCACTGGTCATCACCAATGTAAGAGGACATTTTTCCCACTGGTCACCAATATAAGAGGACATTCTTCCCACTGGTCACCAATGTAAGAGGACATTCTTCCTACTGGCCACCAATGTAAGAGGACATTCTTCCTACTGGCCACTAATGTAAGAGGATATTTTTCCCACTGGTCACCAATATAAGAGGACATTCTTCCCATTGGTCACCAATATAAGAGGATATTTTTCCCACTGGCCAACAATGTAAAAGAACATTCTTCTGACCAATGTAAAGAGCTCTCTTTCCACTGATCACCAATGTAAAGGGGACCCTTCTCACAGTGACTGATGGTTTATGAGGGTCCTTCTTCCACTGGCAATCAACACAAGGGCCCTTCTTCACTTTCCACCAAAGTAAGGGGGCACTTCATAGATCTACAATTTAGGAGAGCACTTCACCACTGCCCACTACAATTTTCCCTGGAAAAATGTTGTCATATAGAAGAGCCCCAGGTGTTAAGTACACCATATTCCTTACTTTTGCATATAGATGCTATATATATATATATATATATATATATATATATATATATATATATATATATATATATATATATATATATATTAACTCAGTATTCACACAAATGTACTGTGAGGATTCCCATAAGCTGGCCATATATTGTGATTTTTTTTCTTTCAGCAGGCAGTTGCCGATCAATGGAAAAACATTCAGCATGTCACTTCGAAATAAAAGTTGATTAAACAATTGACTTCTGTTGAGTGGTGGAGCCCACATGCTCATCTAAATTCATCTGATTGCTGCCAAACCAGGTGAATTTCGATTGATGTGTGGCCAACATTACACCTTAAAGTTATTTCATGGTTTCCTCTGTGTTAAAAACGGTACAGAAAGGGTAATTTAATGTGAATGCAAAGCAAGAACTGTGGGAGGGGGAGAAGTGTGAGCTGAGTTGGTGAGTCACTGCTGGGGGAAGGTGGGGCAGGATGATCTGAGCTGCTGAGCTACTGCTGGGAGGATAGAGCAGAGTAAGCTGAGCTTCTAAGCCACAGCTGGGAGAGGGGAGCCAGGAGAGCCGAGTTGGTTCCAGTATAGACGCCAGAATAAAAGCGGCATTAAAAATGGGATTTTATCCACATTTTGCATTGAATTCAATGCACGTTACTACACGCTGGCTTTCAGCCATGTTTCTCTGTCTCTATTCAAAATCAATGGTTCCCTATGGAATCCCATTGATTTGAATAGAGGTCGCACCAGAAGTCGGATCAAGAGGATCCGACTTGCGGTGTCACTTGTGTGCTGGGAATCTTGAGGGGGAAACACGAAAATAAAAAAAATTTGCAGGAGGTTCCCCCCTAAGACGATAACAGACCCTTCAGTCTGGTATGGATCTTGGGGGGACCCCCATGCCATTTTTTTTTGGTGTGGGGGTTTCCCTTAAGATCCATACCAGACCAAAGGGTCTGGTATCATCTTAGGGGGGAACCTCATGCAAATTTTTTTTAAAATGTTCGCGTTCCCCCCTCAAGATTCCCAGCATACAAGTGACACCGTAAGTCGGATCCTCTTGATCCGACTTCTGGTGCAACCTCTATTCAAATCAATGGGCTTCCATAGGGAACCATTGATTTTGAATAGAGACAGAAAGGCCGGACGAGGCTTAACACAGTGTTAAGCCTTGTTAAATCACGTTTAACACCTTTTGCCAGCGTCTGACGTTTTTACAGCTCTAGCGCTGGAGCCTCAGAACGCACTGGTCCTGGGTTTTTTTTTTGCAGCTTAAAAATGGCTATGCCATTTACAGCTCAAAAACGCCATGGTGGGCATGAGGCCATAGGCTAACATGGAGAGGCGTTTTTAAGCTGCAAAAAACGCTCAAAAAAGCGGCTGTAAAAACGTCCGTGGGCATGAGGCCAAAATGCCCATAGCTTGGCCATGGTCCACTTTAGAAGGCAGAATTCAGATCTCATTTGCTGGCCTTAATCCTCATTTTTCACCATATGCAAATGAGGATCTTAAGCAAAAATCATTTGCAGGGTGTAAAATCTAGTGGGATCAATCGCTGTAACTGAACCAATAATAAAATTGTCGTAACATTCAGCACAATATGTCACTGTCATAGAGAACTGAATTTCTGGCTAAATAAGACTCCAATCTGATGATATGTTGAGGGACTTTATTGCAAAATATATATTTTTTTTAAGCAGATATCTGTCCATGTATGACCAGCCTTTACATAATAGTCCAATTAATTCTGTACATGGGCCAAAGGCTCCTCATCATTTCTATTACCTATGTGTACGGTCTTCCCAGATATTATTAATCTTGTCGCTCAGCACTCGAAGCGCAATATTTTTCAGCCAACATGTCAGATTAAAGCATGTCTGACAATACAGGAAGCCTGCCGAATGGAATTTGTAAGTATTCAGCCTGAGATCCTGCTTCAATCATTATACGAAGGTACCGGCATGTTGTACAGCTCGCTGCCTATCATACAGCTACAATGTTTCCTCTACCAAGGCTTTTCCAATTACTGTACTGTTACAATTTCAGGATCATAAAGAGAGATGTTCCCTCTGGACCTACTATATACTAGAAAATACTTCAGTGCATAAAATCTCAGCAATGGTCATTCAGACCACGAGAAAGCATGTTTCTCTCCTCAAGGTCACGGCATCATCAAAAACATAAAAACAGGTGTTTATAGTGTGATGGATCCAGTGGGAACCCTGCTATGAGAAGGTTGGGATTATCTCCGAAGCGAAGTCACATATGTAGATTGAAAGATAAATAGATAAAGATAGCCAGAAAAAAATTGTGGGCCCTTTCTCAAGTCTTGAGTAGAACAAGTAGATTGAGTAGAACAAGTAGATTGTAGATCTATATCTATATATAGATATAGATGATATAGATATATATATATCTATATCATCTATATCTATATATATATATAGATCTAGATATATATATCTATATCTATATAGATAGATAGATAGATAGATAGATAGATAGATAGATAGATAGATAGATAGATAGATAGATAGATAGATAGATAGATAGATAGATAGATAGATAGATAGATAGGTAGATAGGTAGATAGGTAGATAGATAGAGATAGATATAGTTAGATAGATATATATATATATAATTTTTTTTTTTTTTTTTTTAATTTAGAGAGAAAAAGAGAAAGAGACAGGTGTTGGTCGAGTGATACTGGCATGCAGCCAAAAGGGATGATAGAACCCGGTGCACTCAATAATTATCTATACATCCAGGAAAATCAGACACTCCTCCAGTTTTTTCAGGTGCAAAGTAGACAATAGTGAGTTTTATTCTATCAGTCGGAATAAAAGCAACTATTGTTCACTTTGCATGTGAAAATTCAGGAGTACATTATTTTCCCATATACCGTATATAGTATATATAGATGTGTATATAAGCCATAGGAACACAACACCACACCTCAATGATTCATCTTTACTGTTTGAGAGCTGGTTACAAAAGTACTAATACCACAATGGACAACAGCTTCGGACATGTGCTCCAAAATTGAGCTCCATGCAAAAAAAGTGAAGCAGAGCAGATCCTCTGCTAAATCAGAGCTGAACGATATGAATGTCACTTTTGTGGCATCCGTGTCTATTCAGTTCTTAATGCTCGGACCCTAATGCTGAAGTTTAGGTATGGCAAATTTGATCTCACATCCAGCTTGGATCTAATTCTGCGTGTGTCATACCTGTGGGATCCCCATGGAAGTCGTAGGCACCGCTATTACAGTGATCTCTACTTGCTTCCCAGTGCTGTGCTGATCCGCAGTCCTGTTGCTTACTGAACACAGGAGGTCACCTGCTGGTACAGGCACCATTCAGAGAACACTTTGCATTTTCTCAATGTTTTTTTACTGTTTTTTTATGTTCTTTGCATGTGATTGGGTATTCTTTGCAAAGTGAAACTTCTACTCATTTACTAAGCTCTGGAGCAACTGCACTTGCAGAGTGAAACTGCACTTTACAGTCTATTTGCTTTTAGTAGATCAACCATTCATCAATCCAATGCTGCATCTGTCCCCTGCTAGCTGTCCCCTGCTAGCGCTACACTGAGAACAGAGCGATCAAATACTACTGATCACTCAGTTCTCAGTCTTCAATGAGAAGAGAGCCAGTAACTAACTGTCAGTCACAGGTTCTCCCGCCAGTGTTCACTGGGGCACACAGCTGTGGAGGGGGCAGCAGCGGCTTGCTCAGGTGCTGAGAGGCTGAGCCAACTGCCAGTCAGACATCTGGGCAGATTCCTACATTATTGTCAGGATCCCTGTAGAACTTGGAACGGCAGAGCCTGGATTGGCTCTGTGATGTCTGTGGACAGTAGGCTTTAGCCTGCGGTTGGCTGAAACTGGGACAGAATGAAATGCACTCCTGTTATCCCCAGAAGAAATATGGCCAAACTTTGACCATATTTCTCCTTTAACCACTTGCCTACTGGGCCATTTCACTCCCTTCCTGCCCAGGCCAATTTTCGGTTTTCAGCGCTGTCGCAATGTGAATGACAATTGCGCAGTCATGCAGCACTGTACCCATATGACATTTTTATAACTTTTTTTCACACAAATAGAGCTTTCTTTTAGTGGTATTTAATCACCACTGGGTTTTTTTTAGTTTTTGCTAAACTAATGAACATTTTGAAAAAAAAATGTTTTTCTTAGTTTCTGTAAAATTATAAAATGTTGCAAATAAGTTATTTTCCTCCTTCACGGATATGCACTGATAGGCTGCACTGATATGTGGCACTGATGAGGAGGCACTAATTATTAGCACTGATGGGCACTGATGAGGCTGCACTGATGAAGAGGCACTGATCTGATGAGGAGACACTGCTGAGGAGGCACTGATGAGGAGACACTGATGAGGAGGCATTGTCGAGGAGACACTGATGAGGAGACACTGATGAGGAGGCACTGTCAAGGAGACAATGATGAGGAGGCACTGTTGAGGAGACACTGATGAGGAGGCACTGCCGAGGAGACACTGATGAGGAGGCACTGATGAGGAGGCACTGTCGAGGAGACACTGATGAGGAGACACTGTTGAGGAGACACTGGTGAGGAGGCACTGCCGAGGAGACACTGATGAGGAGGCACTGTCAAGGAGACACTGATGAGGAGGCACTGATGAGGAGGCACAGTCGAGGAGACACTGATGAGGAGGCACTGTTGAGGAGACACTGATGAGGAGGCACTGTTGAGGAGGCACTGATGAGGAGACACTGATGAGGAGGCACTGATGAGGAGACACTGAGGAGGAGACACTGATGAGGAGGCACTGATGAGGAGGCACTGATGAGGCTGCACTGATATGCAGCACTGACGGGCACTGATTGTCAGCACTGATAGGCACTGGTTGACACTGTTGGGGCTGCACTGATAATCAGGATACTGTTGATGAGTGCCCTGATTATCAGTGTACATGTCCCCTGTCACACTTACCAGCTCTCCTCTCCTCACGCTGTGACAGCACATGAGGAAAGGAATGCGAATAACTGGTAAGTGTGTTTTCATTGAGATCAGCTGTGATTGGACAAGGCTGATCACATGGTAAAAGCAGGCATGTACTGGCCATCGGGACTACAGGGAGTTTCCCGGTGGGCCGATGGCTCAGTGGGCCGATTTCAGTGACAGTGGACCGCCGCCTCCCTCCGGTCCTCTGTCCCCCCCACAGTGCTCACCTCCTCTCCCTGGCTAGTTATGCAGCGCGCCTGAATACAGACATGATGCTCAGGGGTCAACACTGAGAAGCTCATCATACGATCCGGAAGGAGGGTGGCCTCACTTTCCTGCCTAATCTTGTCCCATTGGGGGGGGCGCCAAACTGATTCTTTGCCCCAGGTGAAATAATGTCTAACTTCCCCACTGGTACTGCCTATAAGAGAAATGATGTAGAACGGCTAATGGCTAGTGGGGGGGGGGCTTGGGTGGCAGGCCGGGGGAGGCGGGTTTGTCCAGCCGGCATGGGAGAGACCTGTCAAAGTGGGCCATTCTGGATGAAGTCCAGGGCCAAATTTTTGTCCCAGTCCAGCCCTGGGTAAAAGGCATCTGTGATTGGCCTTTTACCCCAATCACAGAGCGCGCCAGGGGTGTGGTTCTGGGAAGATGGCAATAGACACCCTCCCAGAACTGGACGACCGCGCTGTAGCCATCATTCAGTTATAGCGCAGTCGGCAAGTAGTTAAGGTTTAGAATGCAATACCTGAGTGTGATTGTCAGGGGAAGTGAATAAAAAAAGGGATGTGACCAGTCAGGTGTGCTGGGAAACAAATTTGTAATGTAATGGAAAAAAAAAATGAAAATGTCATTAGATATTGTTGAAGAGGGAGGGAGGGACCAGAGAAGGCATAATATATCCCGATTAAACTTCAGCTTTAAATGTTATTCAGTTAGTGTTTTACATTGCAACTGTCTAATTAATATGCATGTTCAGATAAAGCATGCTGATCCTCATAGAGCATTCTACTATTTTCCTAGGCTGAGTTCTAATGCACTGACTTATTATATATCAGATAGCTGCAGATTACAATGGAACCATATCAGCTCCCATGGCTCTCCACATAACACCAACAACAACCATAAGAATACATTTGAAATAAACCATCAGAAATTGTTTTGTCCGCAGAATACGTGTCGATTGCGGTTAATCACTAAAAACAGTTTCCCATCAATAAGAGATGCTAAAGAGAGGGCGGCCGACCAACATGCGTAGATTGAACCCAGGAGCGAATTTCATGGTCTGTTGATTCACCGGGTAATATAGAAAGTCTCGTTACATGGAAAAATATACCTCTTACAGATGTAAAATTAATTCTCCCTCCGTAAAACAACAGAACTGGGATTGTGTTTTCAGATAATCATTTTTTTTTTCTTCCTGAGAAGACGCGCCAGCCTCGAACTCGGAGCTCATCTGGAGTGCTGAACGCAGAACGGCAAAAGTAGAAATTATTCACAGTTCATTTGCCACAGGTTTGTGTTGCTGCCACAGCTGAGGATATCGGTCAAGGAGAAAAAAAAAATACAAGTAAGGATAGGCAAGAAATAAGATTATTAACGTGGACCTGAACTTACAAAGTGAAGATTTGCTGTGTTGTACGAAACATCTGGAAATGGGAATTATGGCCAAACAGTACCCTGAAAAATACACCCTCAGGAATTCCTCCTGGAAAATAGCAGTGCGCTCTCTATTATGCACATATGCCTAGACCAGCCATTCTCACCCAAGGTTCCATGGAACCCTGGGGTTCCTCCAGAGGTTGCTAGGTGTTCCTTGAGCTGTGGCTGATGAACCACCTATTTGATGATGTCTACAGAGTTCAAAGTTCAGTACCACTTAGCAAAGCCAGCAGCATGACACCAAATATCTTTTTAGCTGTCTTTAAGGGTGGCATTCTGAACACCACTTTAAGGGTGGCATTCTTCCTATTGACCACCAGTGTAAGGAGCATTGTTCCTATTGATTCCTGATGATTTGGTTTTAGGAAGGGTTCCTCAAGACATGAAAATTATTTTTGGGGTTCCTCTAGGGTTAAAAGTTTGAGAAAGCCTGGCCTAGACATTCCTGTGCATAAAGTATTATAGCCCGGGCTTTTTTTTTTAGCGGGAACGTGGGGGAACGTAGTTCCGCCACCTCCAGCACTGAATGTCTGTAATGGCAAGAGGTGCTGGGGTGTGCAGGTTGGTCTATTGTTACTAGACATGTGCAATTCATTTTGTTCCGAATTTGTTTTTTAAATAATTTAGACAAATTTGTTAATACACATTCATCCGAATTACGAAAACCCAATTTTTCCAAATAGTCGTAAACTCGAAAATTCCGAAAATCAAAATTCAAAAATTCCGAAATTCGGAAATTCAAAATTTGAAAATATCGAAAATCTGAAATAATAACTATTAAATTATAGGTATTGGAATTTCCTTTCAAATTTGGCTGTTAGGATACTGATGATCAGTGTACATGTCCCCTGTCACACTTGAAGGTTACCGGCTCTCCTCTCCTCACGCTGTGCCAGCACATGAGGAAAGGAATGCGAATAACTGGCAAGTGTGTTTTTATTGAGTAATCCAGAAATAATAGGGGAAGGAAAGGGGATCACCACTCCAGGTGGAAATGTGGATATAGAACTCTCCTTGGAACTGGAACACCAGGTGCCGGCTAAGCATAAAGCAACATGAAGCAAAAAGGAAGTTCTGGTCAGCCGCACTCCAGAATATAGCCTTTATTTGTAAAAAGTCCAACAGATACAAGCCACAGCAAAAAATGAGACAAACGAGCTGGCGCATTTCACACTTAACAGTGCTTATTCATAGCTGACTAAGTACTGTTAAGTGTGAAACGCGTCAACTCGTTTGTCCCATTTTTTGCTGTGGCTTGTATCCGTTGATCTTTTTACAAATAAAGGTCTATATTCCGGAGTGCGGCTGTCCAGAACTTCCTTTTTAACTTGTGTTTTTATTGAGATCAGCTGTGATTGGACATAGCTGATTACATGGTAAAAGGCTGCTGTGATTGGCCCTTTACCCCGATCACAGAGTGCACCAGGGGTGTGGTTCTGGGAGGATGTCAATAGAGGGGGGAAATATAAAGGCAGTTAATTGAAATAAAGTAAACTACCCTAACTTTGCCAAAAAAATGCATTTTCCTAAAAAAAAAAAAAGAAGAAGAAGAGCAGATTGCTTTAGGTTTTATGGAGCAAAATTGAGAGCTTTCAACTTGGTGAAATTTTGCTGATGGCGAAATTAGTAATTGCTTGGCGAACTCACTACACTCATCCCTAATCCTGACCATAACAGATACAGTGAGAAATATGTACAAAATGACCATACATCCCCTTTAAATATGAGTCCTGATTGGCATGCCGCAATTTTGCTATATTTTTCCCTTTAGTTACTATAAACTAGTCCTAAGGCGCCTCTTGGCCGTAACATGCATGCAGTGCCGTATATATAGGCACTTTTGTCAGGCGATGGAGGTTTTCATTTGCATAATGATTATGTGCGAAGAATGTCACGTAGTAGAATTTCCATAAACAGTTATGTAATGTATTCCTCCTACACATCTTTACATCCAGAAACAATAAAGCAACAAAGGAGACACAATCTTAATATTGGACTATTTTTTTCTTTCGTTTTACATTTTGGCAGGGTGAGACGGAGCGTGGTTTCCTTTGTGTATGAGCAAAGCTGTTTTCTAAGCGTACCCAGCCCAATGATAAACTCTCACAAGCTCTAGAAGTGTCAGAAGGAGAAGTTAAAGCCAGAGGGCTCCGGTGCAAAATCTGAACAGGGGCCACCTCATATCTCATAGAACAACATATGACTGTCCTATTCAGCCCCTGGGATGGTAATTTTTAATAAAATGAGGTTGTTTCTTCCTCAGTAAACCTAATATGTCTTCTAGAAACTCAACAGAGTATGACAAAATGGCAAAAAAAAGGAAAGACAAGAACTGCTTGATTCAGTTTAAAATGTAATATCAGCACACAGCTGGTTATTAAAGGGAATACCGGTGCCCCAAATATGTCCAAGTGGTCTCTCTGCATGCTGTAAATAGACAAATGCCGTTCATTTTGTTATTAATCGAAATTCGGATCAAAATTTCGTTATTCAGAGATTCGGGTGAATAATTATATTAACAAATTTCAACAAATATAAAATAAATTATAATGAAACAACAAAATTCATGTGTTTCATACAGATGTTTGAAGCACCCGAAGATTTGTGAATAGCTGGTTGTTAAGAAGTGGGCAGCCGCTGCGTCCTTAACAGCAAAGACTTATCTGCTGTCATCAGGGTTCCCCGCTGACAGCAGAATTTAAACAAAAAAAGAGCCAGCATTAGAAAACGAAAAAAATAAAAAAACAGCGTAACCCCCCCCGATACATACCAAGCCATTCGGGTCTGGTATAGATTTTAAGGGGGACCACATGGAAAAAAAATGTCATGGCCCCCCCCAAAAGAATTCCATCCCTTAAAATCCCTTATCCGGGCATGCAGCCTAGCAAGCCAGGAAAGGGAGGGACGAGCATGCATCCTCCCTGAACCATATCAGGCCAAGTGCCCTCACCCCCCCCATGGGGTTACTTTTTTGGGGGGGGCGGCCTCTTCTCTGCAACCCTAGCCTGTTGGTTTTGGGGGTTCAGGGAGTACTCTCTCTCTCTCTGTCTCTCTCTGTCGATCTCAACCTATGTCTCTCTCTTTCTTTCTGTTTCTCTCTATTTCTGTCTCTCTCTCTCTGTCTCTCTCCATCACTCTCTGTCTCTCTCTATCTCTGTCTGTCTCAATCGCTCTCTCGGTCTCTCTCTCTGTCTGTGTTTCTCTCTTTCTCTCTCTGTCTCTCTCTATCTCTGTCTCTCTCTCTCTATATATATCTATCTCTGTCTCTCTCTCTGTCTCTCTCTCTGTCACTCTCTCTCTCTGTCTCTCTGTCTCTCTCTGTCTCCCTCTCTCTGTCTCCCTCTCTCTCTGTTTCTCTCTGTCTCTCTCTCTCTGTCTCTCTTGCTCTGTCTGTGTATCTCTCTTTCTCTCTCTGTCTCTCTCTGTCTCTCTCTCTCTGTCTCTGGGTCTCTCTCTCTCTCTATATATATATATATATATCTGTCTCTGTCTCTTTGGGTCTCTCTGTCTCTCTCTCTCTGTCTCTCTCTGTGTCTCTATTTCTCACTCGGTCTCTCTCTCTCTGTATCTCTCTTTCTCTCTCTGTCTCTCTCTATTTCTCTCTCTCTGTCTCTCCCTCTCTGTCTCTCGGTCTCTCTCTGTCTCTCACTCTCTGTCTTTCTCTATCTTTGTCTCTCTCTCTCTCTCTCTCTCTCTCTCTCTCTCTCTCTCTCTATCTCTCCCTGTCTCTCTGTCTCTCTCTCTCACTTTGTCTCTCTGTCTGTCTCTCTCTCTCTCTTTGCCTCAGTCTCTCTGTGTCTCTCTCTCTGTCCCTCAGTCTCTCTCTGTCTATCGTCTCTCCCTCTTTGTCTCTCTCTCTCTGTCTCTCTCTCTCTGTCTCTCTCTCTCTTTCTGTGTCTCTCTCTCTCTCTCTCTCTCTCTCTCTCTCTCTCTCTCTCTCCCCCCCACACTCTCTTTTCATATTTATCTATTCTTATTCATATCCAGAAAAACTTGATATTTATTCAAAGGAACAGTCTTTGGAACTACATCTCCTGCATAATTCTCTCTGTCTCTCTCTCCCCCCTGTCCCTCTGTCTGTATCCCTCTCTTTGTCTCAGTCTCTCTCTGTCTCTCTCTCTCTCTGTCTGTCTCTCTCGCTCTCTCTCTCCCTTTCTCTTTGTCTGTCTCTCTCTCTCTTTGTCTCAGTGTCTCTCTGTCTCTCTCTCTGTCTCTCTGTCTCTCTCTCTGTGTCTCTGTCTCTCTGTCTCTCTGTCTCTCTCTCTGTCTCTCTCTCTCTGTCTCTCTCTCTGTCTCTCTGTCTCTCTGTCTCTCTCTTTGTCTCTCCGTCTCTCTCTCTCTGTCTCTCTCTCTGTCTCTCTCTCTGTCTCTCTCTCTCTGTCTCTCTCTCTGTCTCTCTGTCTCTCTCTTTGTCTCTCTGTCTCTGTCTCTCTGTCTCTCTGTCTCTGTCTCTCTCTCTGTGTCTCTGTCTCTCTCTCTGTCTCTCTGTCTCTCCCTGTCTCCCTCTGTCTCTCCCTCTCTGTCTCTCTCTCTCTCCCTGTCTCTCTGTCTGTCTCTCTCTCTTTGTCTCAGTCTCTCTCTGTCTCTCTCTCAGTCTCTCTGTCTCTCTCTATCTCTCTCTCTCTCTCATTGTCTCTCTGTCTCTCTCTCTCTGTCTCTCTCTCAGTCTCTCTGTCTCTCTCTCTCTATCTCTCTCTCTCTCTGTCTCTCTTTCTCTCAGCCTATTTGTCTTTAGTAAATCTACCACATTGTCTTCTTACACTTACAAAAGTCTGGAAAATCATCCTGTACTGCTTTTAGCTGGAGTGAAATTGTGTTGGTTGATTTAATAAAGGCAAATAGACTCAGCAATTTGCAAAATTGCAGTTTGCTCCGGAGCTTAGTAAATGAGGTAAACCTTCACTTTGCAAAGAGTACCCAATCACACGCAAGGAAAATAAAAAAACAGAATTTTTATTTGCACATGATTGGGTGATGAAAGTCAGCAGAGCTTCTGGTCATGTACTAAGCTCTGGAGCAACTGCTCTTGCAAAGTGCACGGTCTATTTGCCTTTAGTAAATCAACCCTAATGTATTAAAAAAGAGTTAAGCTGCCTGTGGATGGTGCCAAGTAAACAGGTGACCATACTGTGTGGACTGACTGGGTTTAAGGAGGTATGTCAATGCATAAAGTGGCCTTTGAAACAGAACAGTGAAATAGTATTTTATAGAGAAATGATGATTGTTTATGATGCAAATGGGATGATTTACTAACCACTTCAGCCCCGGAAGGATCTACCCCCTTAATAACCAGGCCATTTTTTGCGATACGGCACTGCATCACTTTAACTCACAATTGCGCAGTCATGCGACATTGTACATGAACAACATGTATATCCTTTTTTTCCCCACAAATAGAGCTTTCTTTTGGTGGTATTTGATCACCTCTGCGGTTTTTATTTTTTGTGCTATAAACAAAAAAATACAGACAATTTTGAAAAAAAACTATATTTTTTACTTTTTGCTTTAATAAATATCCCCCCAAAAATATAAAAAAAAAAAAAGCACATTTCTTTATCAGTTTAGGGCAATATGTATCCTTCTACATATTTTCCATTAAAAAAAAAATCGCAATAAGCGTATATTGAGCAGTTTGTGCAAAAGTTATATTGTCTACAAAATAGGGGATATATTTATGGCATTTTTATTATATTTTTTTTTAAACTAGTAATGGTGGTAATCAGCGCTTTTTAGCGGGATTACGACATTGCGGTGGACAGATTGGACACTTTTGACACTTTTTTTGGGACCAGTGACATTTATACAGCGATCAGAGCTAAAAATAGTCACTGATTACTGTATAAATGGCAGGGAAGGGGTTAACACTAGTGGTGATCAAGGTGTTAAGTGTTCCTTAGGGAGGTGTTTCTAACTGTTGGGGGGAGGGGACTGACAGGAGGAGGAGAGAGATCGCTGTTTTTGATCACTAGGAACAGACAATCTCTCTCTCCTCCCCTGTCAGAACGGGGATCTGTTTGTTTACATTGATAGATCCCGTTCTGGCCCTCTGTGGAGTGATCGTGGGTGGCTGGAGGACATCGCGGTTGCTGGCCACGCGCATCGGTTCCAGCGTTGCGCCGCGGATGCGAGCACGCCTGCTATTGCTCTTAAAGCGGTCGACGTACACCTACAGTGATTTGCGCAGCTGTGCCAACCTGCCGCAGTATAATGACGGCGGCTGGTCAGCAAGCGACTAAAGGCAAATAGGCTGTGCATTTTGCAAGTGCAGTTGACAGTTGCTGCAGAGCTTAGTAAATGAGGTGAAGCTCTACTTTTCAGAGAATATCCAATCACATGCATGAAAAAAAAATAATTTTTGCTCGCACATGATTGGATGATGGAAGTCAGCAGAGCTGCTGCTCATTTACTAAGCTTTGGAGAAACTGCACTTGCAAAGTGCACAGTCTATTTGCCCTTAGTAAATCAATCCCACAGTGTTTTAGTAAACTTAATATCATCTAGTTAGGGATTACATCTATATTTCATGCAAGATTCCTTTTCTGTAGACTTCTATCCTGCAGGTAGATCCTTGAAACATACTTGCTTGATATAAGATTGTACATGCTGCAAAGTCTAGAGCAGAGTAGCAGCGCTTAGCAGACGTGGCCCCAGCAGTGGAAACACACGCACCATCACATGATATGTATTTTATTGGGAATGTCTCTGTACGATCCCATTGACAGCTGCCCCGGTGACAGCTGTTGCCGGACACGGGTTAAACAAAGCCCATTGATTATCATGGTGACAGTCATGCTGCTTGACCCGAGGTTTTATGAAACATTTACATCGATTTTTTTCTATTTAATTATTCACCATTGGGCTAAACATGGATACTGGACCATGGTATTGAAAGTCCACTTTGCATCAGGTTGGGCTTCTAAACATGTTTCATCTCTGCTGAGAAAAAAAAAGAAGATATTTGAAACTAATGATCGCACCTACTAAACAAACTAAGCTGACCACTTCATTCAGCTGCTTGGCTGTCATGGTCATCCTCTGGATTCAGTTTCTGAATTACTAAGTATGCAGATCAGGACTTGTGACTCCACGCTGACATGTTTGATCTGCACACCTATTGCAAGGCAGTGACTTTGAAAATATTGAAGCCAGAGGCAGCCAGAAAACTAGCATTTTTAAATTCATGTCGGCATTTTCTATATATTTAACATCCAAGTAGAAGACAGTTTAATGCAGTTGCACGATTTTAATTTTGTCTTATAATAATAATGTATAATAATAATGATAGATAGATAGATAGATAGATAGATAGATAGATAGATAGATAGATAGATAGATAGATAGATAGATAGATAGATAGATTAAAAAATAACGAAAGGAAATATGGAGTCAGAGAGAGAAAGAAAGTGAAAGAAATAATGTAAAGGTAATAAGGTAAATAATGAAAGGAATGATAGAGACAGAGTGAGAGACAGTGAGAGAGTTATAAGATATATAGATAAATAGATAGAAAAAAAATGAATAGACAGATAATTAGTTAAAGGAAAAATAGAAGGAGGGGAGAGAGAGAAAAAAAGCACAAACGATGGATAGGTAGATAGAAAATAGATAGATACAGTATCTTACAAAAGTGAGTACAACCCTCACATGTAATTTTTTTATTCTATCTTTTCATGTGACAACACCGAAGAAATGACACTTGTCTACAATGTAAAGTAGTGAGTGTACAGCTTGTATAACAGTGTAAATTTGTTGTCCCCTCAAAATAACTCAACACACAGCCATTAATGTCTAAACCGCTGGCAACAAAAGTGAGAACACCCCTAAGTGAAAATGTCCAAATTGGGCCCAAAGCGTCAATATTTTGTGTGGCCACCATTATTTTCCAGCATTGCCTTAACCCTCTTGGACATGGAGGTCGCCAGAGCTTCACAGGTTGCCACTGGAGTCCTCTTCCCCTCCTCCGTGACAATATCACGGAGCTGGTGGATGTTAGAGACCTTGCGTTCCTCTACTTTTGATTTGAAGATGCCCCACAAATGCTCAATAGGGTTTAGATCTGGAGACATGCTTGGCCAGTCCATCACCTTTACCCTCAGCTTCTTTAGCAAGGCAGTGGTCGTTTTGGAGGTGTGTTTGGGGTCGTTATCATGTTGGAATACTGCCCTGCGGCCCAGTCTCCGAAGGGAGGGGATCATGCTCTGCTTCAGTATGTCACAGTACATGTTGGCATTCATGGTTCCCTCAATGAACTGTAGCTCCCCAGTGCTGGCAGCACTCATGCAGCCCCAGACCATGATACTCCCACCACCATGCTTGACTTTAGGCAAGACACACTTGTCTTTGTACTCCTCACCTGGTTTCCGCCACACACACTTGACACCATCTGAACCAAATAAGTTTATCTTGGTCCCACCAGACCACAGGACATGGTTCCAGTAATCCATGTCCTTAGGCTGCTTGTCTTCGGCAAACTGTTTGCGGGGTTTTTTATGCATCATCTTTAAAAGAGGCTTCATTCTGGGATGACAGCCATGCAGACCAATTTGATGCAGTGTGCGGCGTATGGTCTGAGCACTGACAGGCTGACCCCCCACCCCTTCAACCTCTGCAGCAATGCTGGTAGCACTCATACGTCTATTTCCCAAAGACAACCTCTGGATATGACGCTGAGCACGTGCACTCAACTTCTTTGGTCGACCATGGCGAGGCCTGTTCTGAGTGGAACCTGTCCTGTTAAACAGCTGTATAGTCTTGGCTACCATGTTGTAGCTCAGTTTCAGGGTCTTGGCAATCTTCTTATAGCCTAGGCCATCTTTATGTAGAGCAACAATTCTTTTTTTCAGATCCTCTGAGAGTTCTTTGCTATGAGGTGCCATGTTGAACTTCCAGTGACCAGTATGAGACAGTGTACTCACTTTTGTTGCCAGCGGTTTAGACATTAATGGCTGTGTGTTGAGTTATTTTGAGGGGACAGCAAATTTACACTGTTATACAAGCTGTACACTCACTACTTTACATTGTAGCAAAGTGTCATTTCTTCAGTGTTGTCACATAAAAAGATATAATAAAATATTTTCAAAAATGTGAGGGGTGCACTCACTTTTTGTCATATACTGTACATAGATACATAGATAGATAAATAGATAGGCAAAATAAAAAAAATACATAGGTAAGGTAACGAAAAGAATGCTAGAAACAGAGTGAGAGAAAGAGTGAGAAAGTTATACATACAGTAGATAGATAGATAGATAGATAGATAGATAGATAGATAGATAGATAGATAGATAGATAGATAGATAGATAGATAGATAGATAGATAGAGAGATAGATAGAGAGATAGATAGATAGATAGAGAGATAGATAGAGAGATAGATAGATAGATAGATAGATAGATAGATAGATAGATAGATAGATAGATAGATAGATAGATAGATAGATAGATAGATAGATAGATAGATAGATAGATAGATTCAAGAAGGACATGTTCAATTAAAGTGGTTGTAAACTCTCAAAAAAAAAAACAACCTGTAAGATAAAGGCATAAAGAGCTAGTATGCATTGCATACTAGCTCATTATGAAATACTTACCTTAGATCGAAGCTGTTGAAGCAGTCCCCGTACACCGCTGTAATGGACGACATGTCTCCCGGAGTTATTTCCGGGTTTGTGGACTCCGGCGCTGTGATTGGCTACAATGACGTCACTCCCGTGTATGCACGCGGGTGCCGGCCAGTCACAGCGCAGCTACTGAAGAAACGGCATGAGCGAGTCATTTCTTCAGTGCGCATGTGCCGATGACGTATATTGAATACCTCCTAAACGGCGCAAGCCTATTATAGGCTTACCTGTAGATAAAAGTGGTAGTAAAGGGTTTACAACCACTTTAATAGACAAATATATTAATACTGAAGGAATAGAGAGAACAATAAGGGTGTATAGATTTATAGACAGATACATACATACATACATAAAATGAATAGACAGATAATTAATTAAAGGAAATATAGAGAGGGGGAGAGAGAGGGAGAAAGAGAGAGAAAAATTACAAATACAAATGATAGATAGATAGATAGATAGATAGATAGATAGATAGATAGATAGATAGATGATATAGTAGATAATATGATGAATGGAAGTGAAGAACGAATAGGTGGAAGATAATGGCTGGATGAAAGGATAGAGACATACAGTAGATATATAGAAAAAAAGATAGATAGAATATATATATATATATATATATATATATATATATATATATATATATATATATATATACATATATATAGAGAGAGAAACATGGTAGAGCATATGTTGATAATTGGAAGCAGAGAATAAATAGATAGAAGGTAATGGTTGGATGAAAGGATAGGTAGATAGATATATAGATAGATAGATAGATAGATAGATAGATAGATAGATAGATAGATAGATAGATAGATAGATAGATAGACACAGAAACCAATCAGATCCTTAGCTCCATTAATCAACCTGGCATGGGCGGCTTGGACATTTTTCCTTTACTCCACCCTAGCATAATTTTCCTATAAAATGTGAGCTGTGGCTCGACATGAAAGGAAGTTCATTCATCCTCCATGTGTCCTTTTCCAATATACTCGCTGCTAAAAGAAATATGACTGGCTAATGAAATCGCTGTGTATCACCTTGTCAACAAGTCTCTAATGAGTGTTTTACGGAAGCTCGGGCTTCTTCACAGCAAGTTTACAGAATTCCGGCTCATATTTAATAGGAACGTCGTGCTTGGTCACATGACCAGCGTCTGGAGTCGGAGTGCTCCTCATCCATTAGCTCCTTACGCCGGTTCGATGCCCTTTAGGACTTGAAAGCACTTGACAGCAGAATATTTCTTGGCAGCGGCTGCCCTATCTCACTAATGTCATTCTTTGCTAAATGTTTATAATTTTTTTTTTTTTCCTGGAAACAAAATCATAATTAAATGCTGAGTAATAGTTTCAGACAGTTTATTCTTTTTCAAGGGTAATTAGACACAAACAGACACCTGTGATCGCATGGCTGGACCCTACGCCAAGCAAATAAAACACAGCTCTTCATTGTGTACCATAACCTAAAAAAGAGGTCCGCTGAAGGACAGGGTGATCCAGTTCTTAAAAATGTTCCAACAGTTAGGAAATCAGTATACTTTTTTTTAAATTCCAATGAACAATTTTTACCAGTTGATTAGATTTGATTATTTTGACGAAGGTAACAAAAATCTTAATTCCTGAAGCCAGTGTTGCAACTTTGGCATTTGTTAGTAAAACTGTTCATATCATTGCAACTAGTATTTTTTAATTATTTTTCATTTTTTGTAATTTAGCTGTATATTTCTTGCCATTACCATGACCCAAAACAAATTCTCCTACTCCTGACGATTGCATCTATACCAAATATGTGTGTTTGTTCTTTGTATCCGCAGGAACAATAACACACATTTTGCATTTTCTTTTTTTACCTAAAGCACACTGACACTATATAGAAAAGTTCTTTAAGGCTGGGTTCACACCTCTGATGGATGCGGCTCACAGCAGGGGTCCATTGTATCCCTGTTCTCCTTTTCAGGGACAAATCAGGGCCTGAATTCAGACCTGAAACAAGCCAAAGACGCACAGGGCTCCTGTGCAATCCACTCCGCAGTCGCCATGCAGATATGTGAATAGAGAGCCAGTCACAATCTCCTGTCATGCGAATTGGATGCAGGCAAACCCGCATCCAATTAGCACTAGTGTGAACCAAGCCTTAAAGGGGTTGTAAACCCTCGTGTTTTTTTTCACCTCCTATGCATTAAGGTGAAAAAACAGCTGGCAGTGACCGGCCCCCCCGTTTTACTTACCTGAGCCCTGGAACTTGACCCGCCGGGGATGCGCTGTCCCTCTGCCCGGGGTTCTCGGCTCTTGATTGGAAAGATTGATAGCAGCGCAGCATTGGCTCCCGCTGCTGTCAATCAAATCCAATGACACTGGGGGCGGGGCCGAGTCATACATTCGGCGACTATGGACGCTGAATGCTGGACTCAGGAGCGTGTCCTCAAGGTAACCCCCCCCTGGAGAGCGCTTCTCCTAGGGGATTACCTGATGTGGGGAGGAGCCACGAGAGCCACCGGGGGACCCCAGAAGATGATGTTCGGGGCCACTCTGTGCAAAACGAGCTGCACAGTGGAGGAAAGTATGATATGTTTGTTATTTTTTTTTTAAATGAACCCTTACAATCACTTTTATCCTACCTAAAACTCTCTTGCCCCTTCCTTTGTCCTTAACCTTTCCTCTGATATTGACCTAGATTAAACCCTGGTTTAGCTGATTTATCCTTATTTAATTTTATCTTATTTTATTATTTACTTTTTTTGACATACTTCTCCTCTAGCAAGGAGAAAAATATATATTTTTTCTCCATTCAAGAGGAGAAAGAACATAGGGGTAGGCAAGCCAATCACAGCAGTTACGTGTCTTCCTGGCTTCTTATCTTTAGCACCTAAAGTCATGGTTGGTGACAGCTTGGTCTCCATGATGGGAGCATGCTGTGCTTCTAGCACAAATAGAGGTATGTACATATATGGCCCCATGGAAGACACATTTCAGTGAGGTCACATATGTGCATACAGTATGCTCAGTATAAGGAGGTTAATGAACCCTGTGTAATAATAAAGCCCAACTTTTGTTCCCCCGATTAATCTCTGAAGCCACACTGTCACTATTATTTTAATCTCTTATAATATGCATTTGTCTGGTTTATTTAATAACTCAGGTCCTACCTCTTCTTCTTTGCTCCTGGACAAACTGGCACTTATAAATGACATGTGAGCGCCATTCTCTCCTGGAGTTCTATGAGCCCAGGCCAACACAATGATGTACCCCTTGGATGCGGGTCCATGAGATCCTGGGCTCACAGAAAGTAGGTTGGACCAGTTCTGGATTTCATAGTGGGGACAGCGCCTTTGAGGGGGTCATGCTTTTTTATTTTTAGTCTTGGTGGAGTTGAACTCTAAACCTTACCTTGTAGTTACATTTAAAATGAACTTTACAGGAAACCTGTACCAAGAAAATATGAAGCATCACATCACCAGAGTTGACCTATCAAGATAAAAATGTCTGGCTTCATGCTGATCCAAAAACTTTATTGTAAATGCTAATAAGAATATCTGACTTGACTTTCACCAACTGACATGCAGGCGAGCAGGAGAGCCAGGCAACTAACACTTTCATTTACTGGAAGGAACCATATTTCTCTATAATTTATTGTACTAAGGGGACCGCATTAGAGCAGCAGACAAAGCTATATGAGTTGGGAGTGGTACCCTTCCCCACTGCTGCCTCTTATCTTGTGACTTATAACAAATGACAATGTATGCATTATTTAATTCGTTATTTTTGGGTTACATGTTAAGCATTCATGTGATGGGAGGGTAAAGCATTTCCACAGCCAAAACATTGTGTTTTTGTTTTTGTTTTGTTTTTATTTAGAAGGAGTTGGCAAGGGTTGACAACCCTGTTGGGCTTTTCTGCTATTTGTAAACCATCAGTGAGATAAACCTTCCTTCGCTTCCTGTACGAGAGACACAATACGAAGTAAGAGGAAATCCCTCCTAAGCAAGGAGAAACCAAAACAGCTGTCCCCACTGTCCTTCACCTCCCTTCATGTGACAATTTAAACATTTTTGGATCTCCCATTTCTTTCTGTTCTATTGACAATGTCACCGGAATGATTGGAAAGGGTAAATCTCCCAAGAGCACAGACAGCAATAAAAACTCAACATTAGTTTTAACACTTCCTTACGCCATCCCAAACTAAACAAAAAAAAACAAAGTTAAACCCATTTCTACAGAACCTCGGTGTCCCTTTAAGTGGATTTCTCGATCATATGACCATTGTGATTGGCTGTCACAGTGATCGCATGATCAGGAGCCTGTCCCGTCAGCTCTTAATCGCAAAGAGAGACTGGGAGTATACTATAGCTTGGTTACTGTGCTGTAAGTGCTCACAGCACAGAAACATTGGCTGTCCATGGATGTATACAGTATGTGCCGCGTGTGGCTATTAAAGCCCACCCTCCTTGCTGCTGTAGATATGCACTCCGTGGTCAGCATGAGGCTAAGTTTTAGGGCTAGGTTTTGTGTTGGGATTATTAAAACTTGTGTATTTCAAGAAAAAAATATATATATATCTATATATCTATATATATACAGACGGAAAATATTCAGACCCCCTTAAATTTTTCACTCTTTGTTATATTGCAGCCATTTGCTAAAATCATTTAAGTTCATTTTTTTTCCTCGTTAATGTACACACAGCACCCCATATTGACAGAAAACCACAGAGTTGTTGACATTTAGGCAGATTTATTAAAAAAGAAAAACTGAAATATCACATGGTCCTAAGTATTCAGACCCTTTGCTCAGTATTTAGTAGAAGCACCCTTTTGATCTAATACAGCCAAGAGTCTTTTTGGGAAAGATGCAACAAGTTTTTCACACCTGGATTTGGAGATCCTCTGCCATTCCTCCTTGCAGATCCTCTCCAGTTCTGTCAGGTTGGATGGTAAACGTTGGTGGACAGTCATTTTTAGGTCTCTCCAGAGATGCTAAATTGGGTTTAAGTTAGGGCTCTGGCTGAGCCATTCAAGAAAAGTCATGGAGTTGTTGTGAAGCCACTCCTTCAGTATTTAAGCTGTGTGCTTAGGGTCATTGTCTTGTTGGAAGGTAAACCTTCGGCCCAGTCTGAGGTCCTGAG